>NC_054538.1:50104988-50412488 GCF_017654505.1 Polyodon spathula | reverse complement strand
ATTTGAAAGAGTGTCCTCAGCTCGGGTAAATTGGGCCAAAAGTAATGCCTTTTTAATTGGAGAGTGGGAGGGCAGCAGACCACCAGATTTACCATCAGGGCTTAAATGGAATAGGGAGGTTTTCAGACATCTAGGTGTTTACTTTGGAGAGCAGGGACTGGCTAAAGAGAATTGGGAAGGAGTACTGGATCAGGTGAAAGGCCGACTGGATATATGGTGGTGGCTTCTAATTAAACTTTCCTATAGAGGAAGAGTTTTAATTATTAATAACCTGGTCACATCAATGCTGTGGCACAGATTAAATGTGTGGGGATCCCCCTCCGTCTCTGCTGTTGGAAATTCAGAGATTATTGCTGAGCTTCTTTTGGGATGGGTGGCATTGGATAAAGCAGGGGGTGCTATACTTACCTGTACGAGGAGGAGGACAGGGACTGATGGACATAAGAAGCGGAATAACAGCTTTTAGACACCAGTCGCTTCAGAGGCTGCTGTACTTTCAAGAATCACTACCCGGGAGAACAGTGGCTTTTGCTTTCCTTCGATTAGTAGGGAGGTTGAATTTTGCATCTGTTCTTATTGAATGTTGGAAAGTTAAATCTCTCTGTCTTACCCGTTTTTTATAGGGGGATGCTGAATGCTTGGAAAGTTTTTAGAATTAACAGAGACTTGAAGTCTGTAGGGTTGTATTGGTTGCTTGACGAGCCTCTAATTTATAACTCAGCGTTAAAATGCAATCTTTTAGAATCAAAGAGTTTTGTTTTACTTTTAATTTCCAGTGGAGTAGTGAAGGTCAGTAATTTTTGATAACCAAGCCTAGAAAACTGCAGAATCCCTAGCAAGTGAGCTAGGTGTGAAGTCGTGTGTGCGTGTGATGGAGGGTTTTTTAGTGCAGCTTAAAGCTGTTTTGCCTACAGAAGGGTTGCAGCAGTTGAGAAAATTTTTCATAGGAAAAAGCCAGCTGGATAGAGAACCGCCAGAGTTGGACCTGCAAATTGAACCTGCAAAAAGTGAAAGTGTTGCATTTTCAAAAGTTGAAAAACTTGCCTGAAACACATTGGCGAGAGAGGCTACAGGTAGAGGACTCCATCACACCTGCATGGAGGAATCTGTATGGATCACCAGTTCCTAAAAGAGTGGGGGGGGGGGATCTGCAGTGGAGAATATTGCACACCATTGTGGCCACTAACTCATTTCTCTCCATTATTCAGCCGGGGGAGAAGATACTTGTCAATTTTGCTTGATCAGGGAAATGGTTTTTCATTGTTATTTGTTTTGTCGTTGGTTAAAGCCTTTGTTTGAGTTATTGAATGATTTGTTTAGTGAATTGGGTCTGAGTTTCACTCAAATTACTTTTATTTTTGGGGCGAAGAACACTAAAGGAAATAAAAAATCTTTGTCAACTGGCAAATTTTCTACTGGGCCAGGAAAAAATGGCAATTTTGAAAAGTAGGAAAAACAAAATGAATGGAGTTTTAACTGATGCGGTAGTACCTATTTTAAAGTGTTGGTAACCAAGGATTAAAGTTGATTTTACTTTTTATAAATTGGTGCACCAGCTAGAAATGTTTCATACAATTTGGGCAATTGGGGAGGTGGTGTGTTTGGTGGAAGATAATAGATTAAGAATGTGTTTGTAATTATTGTAGTAGAGAGTTTTGTATGGACATCTGTGCTATTTATTTATTTTGTACTGTTAATATTGATTGATTGAAATAAAGGAGATTTAAAAAATAAAAATATCTATCTACTGGTTTTGCCTGGCGGCGTGACAGCAGTGTGGAGTGGTGGTGTGTGCATGAGCGCTGCTGGCAGGTTTGTTGGTCTTTTCCCCTTGTTTGTTTTTATATTGTTTTGCACTTATTGTTTAAAGTGTACTGGTGAACAGTTCTATTTGTTGAGCTAACGCTCTGTCAGCGACAGAGGGCAGGATGGCCAGCACAGAAGGGAGGCCGCCGCCAAACTTTTCTTTTGAAAGGTTAACCCGCCGACATGGAGTTAAAGTTTCCGCCGAGGGTTTCATCCCTTTGGAGGAATGTGTGCTCGCTATTGGGGAGGTAGTCGGTTGTGACAACGTAAAATCAGCTTCTCGCATGAGCGGATCAATTGTGTTTTTTTTTTTTTTTTTTTTTTTAGGTACAGTGGAGCTAGTATCTATGGTTGTAGAAAAGGGGATTGTTGACAAAAATTATTTTCTCCCAGTAATTCCTTTAGCTGTCCCCGCTAGGAAAATCACCCTCTCTAATGTTCCCCCGTTTCTGAAAAATGAAGTGATAGAGAGGGAGCTGGCTAGATATGGGCAGCTCATGTCCGGGGTGAAGAGAATCCCTTTAGGCTGCAAGTCACCACATTTGAAACATGTTATGTCATTCAGAAGGCAGTTGTTTATGATTTTAAAAAACATCGATGAAGATCTTAACATCACGCTTAAGTTTAAGGTGGATGGCAGTGATTATGTCACTTATGCAACCTCTGACTGGATGAAGTGTTTCAGATGTGGGACTGAAGGTCACCTGGTGAAAAACTGTCCCGAGAAAGAGAGTAGGGAGTGGGATGGGAGTAAGGGAGACGAGACTGCTGATAAGCAGAAGCCAGGACCGGCCGGTGATGGGCTCATAGGCGGATCAGTACCTTCGGGCAGCACGGAGAGCGAGCAGGCTAGTGATGGGGGGGCAGCTGAGCTGCAGGAAGCAGGCAGTGACGCTGTGTTGGGGGCGGAATGCCAAATCAAAGCACAAGATACAGCAAAAGACAATGAGAACGTGACAATGAAAGTCATGGAACGGAGGGAGAGAGTGAGCAAATGGACACAGAGACGGTGGCTAGTGTGTGGGGTGATATTCAGATACAGGTAGAAGGGGTAAAGTTCACAGAGGATAGTGAGGTTTTTAGATTGCCGGGGAAAAAAAGGATGAGTAAAACAGATGGCTGTGCTGTCACAAAAAAATGTAGCGTTTCTTCTGACAGCAGTGTTGGTATGGAGCCTGAGAGCTCTGCAGAGACGTGCAGGCGCAGGCTGTCAGCACAGTGACAGACAATCCCGCTGTAGACAGTGAGGATGAAGGCAGTCTCACTGATTCCTCTCAAACACTGTTTGAGAAGCTGTCATCTGCTAAAGTAAACTGGGATTAGAGTAGTGCAGTGCTTCTGGGTGACTGGAAGGGTTGTCGTCCTCCAATTTTACCTGCTGGATTGCAGTGGAGAAGGGGTGGGCTCCTTTACTGGGTGTCCATCTCGGGGACGACAGCACAGTGCAGAGAAATTGGAAGGGGGTGGTGGAGAAAGTGAAAGGCAGGTTGCAGCAGTGGAAATGGCTGCTTCCACAGATCTCCTATAGAGGTAAGGTACTTGTTATTAATAACTTGGTGGCCTCTAGCTTGTGGCACAGGTTCATCTGCTTGGAGCCCCCACAGTCATTAGTGAAACAGGTTCAGGGTGTGATGCTGGAGTTTTTCTGGAATGGGGTGCATTGGATCAGACAGAGTGTGCTGTACCTGCTTCTGGCTGAGGGGGCGCAGGGACTCGTACACCTTTCTAGCAGGACTGAGGCTTTTAGGTTACAGGCCCTGCAGAGGCTGCTGTATTGCACTGAGGACCTCCCGTGGAGGCAGTTTGCCTGTGCCTTCCTGCAGCAGGTAGGGAGGCTGGGTCTGGATAGGGGTCTTTTTTTGCTAGAAATGGGTAAACTGGAGATGGACCGACTGCCAGACTACTATAAGAGCCTGCTGAGGACATGGCAGTGGGTGATATTGAGCAGAGGGACACTGAAAACATTAGCCTTGATTGGCTCCTAGAAGAGCAGTTAGTATATAATACTTTCTTGAAGTGTGATATTGTTCAGTCTGCTACTTTTATGCATATGTTAGTGAAGGTAGGTGTTGTAAAGCTTAAAGCCCTTTTAGATTTCAACACCTACAGCTGGGTGACTCCTCAGTGGTTCGCGTCTGCTCTGGGGATGCGGTCTGTCCGCACTGCTGAGCTTTTCCTCACCCAGGTGTGTGCTGCTCTCCCCGGTGAGGGGCTGGAGCTCTTGAGACAGCTGCTCAGGGAACAGAGAGTTCCACACACGGATTCCACCTTTCCATCACTGTTAGTGTCCCCAGCGATCAGTCAGGCTTCTGATGAGCAGGGTTATTTACTGACTGTAGAGGGTCTGCGAGATCTCCCTCTGTGTACAGTAGAGGGGAAACAGCTGTATAGGGTGTGTGTAAAGGGCCGTTACCAGCAGCAGCTCAGGGCACTACCAGACACACACTGGAGAGAGAGGCTGGGGGTGGCAGAACAGATAGTGCCAGCTTGGAGAACCCTGTATAAACCACAACTGCCAAAAAGATCGGGGGATCTGCAGTGGAGGATCTTATATACCATCATTGCCGTTAACTCCTTTGTGAGCATCATAAACCCAGAGGTGAAAGATTCCTGTCCATTTTGCTCACAGAGGGGAGACAGTTTACCATTGTTTTGTGTTCTGCACCAGATTAAAACCTTTGTTTGCTGCTCTGAAGGAATTGCTTGCTGGATTGGGTTTTGTGTTCTCCGAGGTGTTTTTTATTTTTGGTTTTAAGCACTGCAAAAAGAGAAAGTACTCAATCCAGCTGGTGAATTTTATTACTGGACAGGCTAAATTAGCACTTTTAAAGAGCAGAAAAAACTAAATGAATGACGTTTTAAATACTGATCCTTTTGTCATTTTTAGAATGCTTGTATTAACATGGGTTAGACTGGATTTTAATTTCTATAAAGCAATGCATAACATAGCAATGTTTGAGGAAGCTTGGTGTGTAGACAGTGTGTTGTGTGCTGTTAAAGATGGTGATCTGGAGGAGTATGCGTAAGGTGACTATGTGTCCACAATATTTTATGTATTGCTTTGTTCACCTTGGGTGGATCTGAATTGATTTTGTGACAATATTTGTTTTATAAATATTGATTTTGAGTATTCTATTTAATTGTTAAAGGTTTTTCAAAAAGTAAAAAAATCTAAACAAAAAAACACAACAAAAAAAAACTAATTTCTAAACTGTTGAAAAATGGTACAAAGAACAAGACTGCATTTAAAAGCTAAAACCAAGTAACTTAAAAAGGAGTAAGTAGCAGGGTTCTGTAAAATCTAGCATTATACATCCCCACGTGTTGCTACAACTGTTTAAATAATGTACCTGTAATTTTTCTTTTCATTGTCGTTACATTGACGTGTAACCATGCTACTTACTCTAAGAACTACTGCCGTTCCTGTTTTAATGATCACAAATGCAGAATCCAGTTTGCACGCTCCAAACCTTCATTTAAAAGGAACATTGACTTCTTCCTAAGGCATGGTACACAGAATACGAAGATACCTGCAATATGGTTTCTTCATTGGATGACGAACTCCACACAAACATCAATGTCTCCATGTCGCTTGGGTCAGGAGAAAAGAACCAGACCTCTTTCCCAGAGATCCTTTTCATGATCTTCATTGGTGCCAAATATGTTCTCCTCCTCCATAAAACCCCCACCTCGTATCCAAGTCAGGTTGTCCAAATTTCAAAGTAAACCAAACAACAACAAAAAAAAATGTAATGAAAAGAGAAGGGGGACAGGAGTGTGGGATATGGGTGTGTGGAGTTCATCATCCAATGAAGAAACTTTATTACAGGTAATCTTCGTATTCTTACTGATGAACATCTGATGAACTCCACACAAAGTTAACTATACCAAAGTATTTAGACCTAAGGGTGGCAAGTTAGATGCTAGTAGAAGAAACCACAGATAAAACCAAATGAGCAAAGTTAGGTTGAGAGCAAGATACTCTGCAATTATAGTGTTTAATAAAAGATGCCCAAGTGGTGGCATTGCAGATGTCCTGAATCAAAACAGATTTTAATTTTGCCCTGTAACAGAACTCAATGCATGATGTTATCCAGCGTAAAATCGTCTGTTTATAGACAGCTCTCCCATAGACCGGTTGAGATGAAGGAGATAAAAAGTTGCCCTGATTGTCTGCTGCTGATGGTCCTATGGATGTTGAAGTTTAGGGCTCTTCCGAGATGAAGGCTAGCTTCTTCCCTTGATTTGTAAGGTTTTGAGTAGAAATCTGGAAATGTTATGGTTTGATTTTTATGGAATTCAGTTACCACCTTTGGTAAGAATTGAGGATTAGTTCTGCACACAATCCTGTCCTTAAAGGAATGAAAATATGGCACGTCAATAACCAGTGCTTGGAGCTCGCTTACTCTCCTTGCCGATGTCACTGCCATCAAGAATGCTGTTTTCCATGTCAGATACTTCATGTCCTAAGAGCTTATTAAGTATCAGACTGAAGTCCATTGTGGAATAAACAATTTACTTAGGTGTTTTAGGTGGTTCACTCCCTTAATAAATCTGGTAACTAATGGATGTGAGCCCACTTGGTGATTATCCCAGCCAGGTAAAATGCTACAGATTGCAGCAACATATACTTTAATAGAGGACAGGGAGAGACCCTTCTGGAATAAGTGGCTAAGGTAAGATAGAAATTCCAAGATGGGAATGTTTGAATGGTGCAAGGATTTTGATTTGCACCAGGAAACAAACCCCCTCCATTTACCTGTATAGGTTTGAAAAGGTGGATGTTTTTTCTTGAAGTCAGTAAAATGTTTACCACTTGTTCAGATAGCCTGCCCTCCCTCAAATGTTGCTGTTCAATCTCCAAGCAGCATGTTGAAAAAGTGCTGGATTGTGGTGTACTAGCCACCCCCTGTTCTGAGATAACAGGTCAGGGTTTAGTGGAAAGTGTAGGAGTCCTGTCTTGGTTAGTTGTAGAATCTCTGAGAACCAATACCTCTTAGGCCAGTAGGGAGCTACTAACATGAGACTGGAGCTATTGCTGCACCCTGGTGGACACGTGAGCAAAAGAGTGGCTGCTGTGTATTTTCTGCTGTTGCAAACAGGTCTCCTTTTGGGTGACCTAGTTCACTGAATACCCCCTCTAGGATGTCTGGCAGAATCCTCCATTCCTGGGGTGCCATTACGCTGCTGAGTAGGTCTGCCACACTGCTATCGAGTCCTGGTAAATAAGCTGCCCTTATAGGAGATGTCCTGTGTTCTGCACCAGTTCCAGACGTTCATGGCTAGAGTGCAGAGGTCCAATGATCTTGTGCCTCCCTGATGGTTTATGTACTTTACTGCTATGGTGTTGTCTGTGAAGATCAGTACTGTTTTTAGGTTCAGTTTTTTGGTGAAGTGTTCTAGTGCCAGGGAGATTGCTAAGAGCTCTAAATAATTTATATGGCCACATTTGTGTTTGGGTGACCACATACCCTGGACCAGGCGTCTACTAGGTGTGCTCCCCACCCCAACAGGAGGCGTCTGTATATAGACGGAGAGAGCAAGCAGATGTGGAGATAGTGGCATCCCCATACCTACCCAAGGTGAAAGCTACCACCATCTGGCTTCTGTGGCTGCCCCTGGGGATACCTTTATATGCTGGGAGTCTGGCAGGGTGTGATTCTAAGAAGAAAGGAGGCACCTTTGCATGTCTCTCATATGTAACGCCGCATCTCTTACTAGGAAGACTGATGCTGCTATGTGCCCCAGAAACTGCTGATAGGAATGAGCTGTTATTTGGGCTCCTATTTTGAAATGTTTTGCGATGCATCGGATTGTAGCAGCTCTTTTCTCTGTGAGGTAAACCCTTCCTGTGATTGTATTGAACTGTGCTCCCAGGAAGATTAGAGACTGTGTTGCGTTGATTGTCAGCTTCTCTTTGTTGATCAGTAAGCCCTGAAAAAGGCAGAGTACCTTGTCTGTGTTCCACAGCCTTTTCTCTGAAAGGAGCTCTTACCAGCCAATCATCTATGTATGGATAGACATGGATGCCCATGCCCCAGAGATGTGCAGTTACCAAAGCCATTACCTTGGTAAATACCCTGGGGGCTGTGGCGATCCCAAAAGGAAGTACTTTGAACTGGAATTGGTAGTTCTTGATGGAGAATCCAAGATGTTTTCTGTATTCCTTGTGTATAGGAAGATGGAAGTAGGCATCTTTGAAATCTATAGAACTCAACCAGTCCCCTGGTTGAACTGCCATAATGATAACAGCTGGTGATACCATCTTGAATTTTTCAGGAGATGATAGAGGGTCTACCTCCCTCTTTATAATAGCCACTTCCTGTTTTACACGCTCTGAAAGCGGCTCTGTCTATTGAACCATGGTTGAGATGGCTGGTTTCTAAATGACTTTTGCCTGTTTAAAAAAACCCTGTTTCATGGTGCACCTCTCCCTGTAATGAGGAAGATCTAATCGCCTGTCTAGCCTCTTTCACGTCAGGCAGGGAATCCTTCGGGCTGGTGCCAAATAAAAGATCACCCTGAAAAGGTATCTCCAATATTTTTGTCTGGGTGTCAGCAGACAGAGAAGATGCTTTCATTTGGATGCATCTTCTTGCCGAGATGACATTAGCCACAGCTCTGGCATTAGTATCAATGGTGTCACATGCTGCTTGCAGTTGAAGTTTTGCTGTGTTTTTCCCTTCTTCGGCCAGCTGCATGGCCATCTCTAGATTTTCAGGTGTAGGTGACTGTAAAATTGTAGAGTGCCGATTCCACAGCATATGCTGGTATTTTGTTGCATGAATCTGATAATTGTTGATAGGCATGCTGCATGTGGAGGCAGAGTGATCTTTTTTTTTCTTTAAAGAAATTATCTTTTTTTTTTTTTTATCAGATCCATTCAAAGAAGCAGATCTAGAGGTCATACCTGTAGTTGGTGTAGCCATGATGGTATCCAGTTTAGGTTGTTTGAAAAGGTGGTTTTTATGATCCACTGGTACAGAGTAGAATTTATCTACTCTGGGCAGGCATGGTCCAGAAGTAGCAGATCTTTGCCAAATATCCTCAACGGGCCTCCAGACCACCTCATGGGGAAACCCTTCAAAAAGGCTTTTTTATCCCTTGCATCCAAGATGTTAAGTAAGTCATGCTGATCTGCACAGGTCTGGGTTTGTACCTTGAGAGAGGATGAAATCCTTCTCAGTGCGGCATCTGCATCTGTGTATATAGGAGAGGGGTCGCCTGTGTACTCAAAAACGTCCTCCTCGGGGGCGGAGTCAATGACATAATCTTCTCCTAGGGTGGGGGTATCTGGAAAGTGTTGCTCCTGTGTACTTCTGGGTGCGACAGTATCAGCTGCTGTATCAGCTACAGGTTGTAAAGGTTCAGCCTGCTTTGACTGCTCATATTGCTTTAACCATTGGAAAAAAAAAGATCTTCAGACATTGGTAGTTGCGAAGGGGATGGCTGAGCCCTGTCTGCTGGAGCCTCTGTAATGGCGGTAGCTGATTTTCCCGACACGTCTCTCTCTCTGCTGCTGCGGGAGTGTGTGGATTTTCTCATTCTTTTCCTGGGAGGAGATACCCCAGGACCCAGCTGTTTTCTGGGGCTCCCTGCTCTTTTAGAGGTATCGGCTGTCAAACGTCCTTTATCATATTGGTGAACCACCAAAGAGGAAGGAATTTCCTTGAGAGTAGGAGTGACTGACATGTCTACACACTTAAACTTAAATTTGTGTTAGAAGATGGAGAAAGTTCCTTCTCCTGAACCAAACGACATGGAGACCGGTAGCTGACGTTGTGTGGAGTTCAGATGAGGTAAGAAATTGTTTTACAATAAAATGCTGCCTTTGCTAACTATGGAATCCTGAAGCTCGGAGGGGGGGGATTGAACTTGTTTCTTCAAATTAATTCTTCAAAACCTTTTACCTGGCTTGGAGACACTGTTCTTTGCAGACAATATTCTTCTTTAGAGACTGTAAAAAAATCTCCCTACGAAGTATAGTAACTACACATTTAGTTGATTTTAAAATGGTGCTTTAGAATAGTAACATGAATACTCATGTACAGTATGTTGAAATGTGTTTGAACAGGTTTAGATCATTTTATGGTTACAGAAAACTTCTGAGTCTATGCTCATACATTTAAATTTGGTACTTAAGTTTTAATTTGTCTGGAACCTTGTTTAATTAATGAATTTATATTTAGGTCAGGATCCTTCGATCACGCTTGTATTAATATAGGATTTAATTCAAATATACATAACTGGTGTTAATTAACCCTAGACAATACATTTATAAATAGCCCTTGCAGGCTGTCGCTCAAGCCTGGTGTTGTCAGTAGCCCGCAGCAATAATACAGCTATGCTAATTTAAAAAACTTTTTTATTATTAAAAAATGTTGGTAGAAACATGACTTTCTTTGGCAGGTACCCATGATAGGTGTTACTAAAGGTTAATTAGGTTGCAGTTTCTAAACTGTGTGGAAACCCGGCCAGTGTGTACTGTCTTGAAGATGGAAATCATATCAGGTCAGAGGTCATCAAAGTAAAATCAGAAAAGTACAGCAGAACCTCAGAGTTACGAATCCCTTGGGAATGGTTGTTCGTGAGTGTGAAATGTCCGTACTTTGAAAAGCAGTTTTGAATGGCTTTAATATATCCATAAAAAATGGGTTAATGTAAAGCTTGTTCTTATTTTATTTTAAACACAATGCGTTTGTGAATGACTCCCTAAAAAACCTGTACTGTGTTTAAAACTAAAATGTTCTTATTAAAATTGCCTATACATTCTTCAAAATCTGCGTCACCTTTGTCTGGATACATTTGTTGGCCTCAGTAATCTTTCCTTCATGGCCAGCACGATGCTAGTAATAGCAGTGCCTAGCTGGCTGAACTGCATGCATGGTTGAGTGATCGCATACTTGTTCAGCAGACAAGTCAGTTCATAAGTTTGATGTTCAGAACTCTGAGATAGTACTGTATATATGGGGGGGGGGGGGGGGGGGGGGGGGGGGGGGGGGGGATTTACAATGTATCCTATAGTTATTAAAGGTATGGTTCCCGATTGTCTTAGTTTGCAATCTCATTGGAGGAACGGATGTGCTTGTTATAATGGGTAACATTATAAACAGGGGACGTAGTGATGTGATCTGTTCCTTTGTGAATGGTTAAAATAAACAACCAGAAGGAGAACCTGTGTTGTGAAATGTGAGTATTTTGTTTGTCGTTAATAATACTTTGTATTGTACTATTTGGACGGCTAACACAATCCGGAGCTGTCGCCAAAGGCCAGCACTAAACCCAGATCAACAACACTACACTTTTTCACTAAAGAACTGTATTCACCACACTTATTAAATCGAACAAGTATCAATTAGGAAGACGTTTTAAGTGACAAAAAACTTAAAGTGTTGAATCAGTAAGAAAATAATCCAGAAGTAAACCGTTAATTATTTTTACCGATTCAACACTTACCATTGTTTAATCGCTTATATAAAGCTTGAATGTGATGTGTATCACTGCAGCCTCAATAAAAGACAGATACCTAGTAAAGCACATACCTTCTCATTCATGGTTTTGTGATTTTTTTTTGTCTTCTTTAAGAACTGCTTCAAGCTTCCGGATGACATGTATTCCGTAATGAAAATTACCTGAAAAATGTAAGAGACTGTTATGATTTAATTTTAACAGGTGCAGGCCAGAGCCTTCAACATTGTTTTCATTATTATATTAAAAAAAAAATGTGCTGTTTACATTACAACCAGGTTACAACTAGATTTGGAAGGCAAAATGTCCATAAAAAAAACACAAGATGTTCCAAAAAAAATAAATACAATGTGGCCACCATGTACAGTACTGGTGGTACACATATGGAGTGGTTCTAACACATTATTATTATCATTATTATTATTTAAGAGCAGTTTGTAATTCAATCTGATTCAACACAGTGGATTTCACTTCCGATTTGTCCCAATGTATCAATGTCTGACCTCATTTTCAGCACACATGCCAATTTGTGATCTGTAATATCAGGAAATGTTCAATGCAAGTCTGGACTGGGTCATTAATTCACCACCAAAAGTATTACAAATGTTTACACTAAAAGTGAACCCTGCAATAAACAAACAATATAGGTAAAATATGTTAATATATAATATATAATGCATACATATTATTTATAGTCTCAAAATATTATCATTATATCCTGTATGATTTGGGGACATTCCTGCACAAGAATCGCCAAATAAGTTTGCCTAAATGTAAATATCTTAACTAATAGAACAAAAAGCATCCCAAAACTTACCCTGGCTCTATTTTCCTTCACGTCTGCCCAGTACTTATGGAATTTTACAATGTTCAGGTGCTCCAGTTGGATCAAGTTGTCAAAAACAGCTTTAACCTTCTCCTGAAAAACATTTAAGTTATAACCTTGAAAAAAATAACATTCTTTTAAGAACACCAGGGTTCAAAGTTAGAACCTGTCAAATGCAAGTTGATTTTGTCTAGGCCAAGCGCTGCCAGATTTTTCTGCAGCGCCCTACCAAATTTTGTAAGTAACCAGGTAAACATAGCCTGAGCATCGTCTGGCGAGAGTGTTTACTTTCCAACCATCTTGTAGCAGTTGGTTTCAATGTGATTTGTGTTCAACAAAGTCTGATTTACAAAACATGAAAAAAAAAATTCTGTAGCATCCAACACATTTAAAACAAAACCAAGTAATGAATATTTTACATGTTAGCATTACCAATAAAGAGCTATAACATTGCAGTGTTCCTTTTCACTTTTAAGCACCAATCTACATTTGTAATTCTATTTATATTTGAATTAAACCAAAGTTGTAGAAAGTAAATCAGACTCTATTTTTACTGTTGCTGTTTTCTCTGTCATGTACAGTAGTTTCCAGCCAAGAGAACACCCCTCAGGAAGTAAGCGAAGTGTTCTTATAGCCAAAGTGTTCTCCAAGACGGAATTTTAAGCGAAGATTCTTGAAAAATTGTGCATCCGTGCATATTAAGTTTTTGTTGTTTTTTGGGTTTTTTTTGTCCAGCAGCTCTCACACACTGCACATCTTGCCGTCTCGATTAAACAAGCCAAGCATACTTCATCTCCCATTCAAAATTATAAGAACGTATTTTTCATTTGTGTTTTAGTTCATTATTACTGCTTGCAAGTGGTTCGGTCACCGTAGTAGATGGATCATCCCCGAAGATGCTGACTGCTCAGCAAAAAAACTTCTGATTGACAACTGACCAGCTATCAGTGTACAGTCCACACTAGGTATTCACTTTTATGCTAAAAAAAAAAAAAAAAAAAAAAATCTGTAAGGACATCCCTGTTAAACCGGTGGCAAAAAATAAGAAAAGCACAACATTAAAATTAGGCAACTGCAAAAATGAAATGCGACTTAAAAGTAGGATCGGGATGAGCAATTTACGTAAATTTGTCTGTCAGCTCTGTTCGAAATAAAATTAAAAAGGGACCGGAATTAGGCTCAGGCAAGATATGAAGGTAAAAGCAAAGATTGTTTTGTAATTAAGAGTTTAATTATGAAACAGAATCAGCTAAATTTGTTTAAAATGGAAGTCACCTAATTAAAAATAAAACCCGAAAACTTCAAGCCCTACTTGTGTGTGTTCACATTTACTTTTTCCAAAATACTTGTTTTATTTCTTAGCAATATGAACCTCTGTTAACATGGGGCATAACACATTATTTTAAAATAAAATACAGTGTATGGTGGGATATTATCATATTCATTTCCAATGTTCATTGCGCTGCTAGGAACTGTAACCAAATTATTCTAATAGCATTAGTGTGTGTACGCATTACGCACGACTAAACATGAAACGGTACTTCAGAGAGGATGCTAAAGTTCGTGCTGGATTAATTAAAACATTTGAGTACGGTTCTCGAGATCAGTTATGTAGTGTGGACAGGGCGGCGAGTAAATATCCTTAATATTGCTGGTAAAGCCAAATATGAGGCTCATTGCTGTCACCTACAGGACTGGAGTGTACCTTAATCAATGCTGTTATATTGCAGAACAGTTTTTTTTTAAATAAGCAAGCATGTCTGCGTCCCTTTCCATCCTGTGTGTCCAGTGAATGCAAGATAATATATTTATCCAGCCAATGGATTTCTTTTGCCTCTAGGATTTTTTCTTTTAAATCAACGCATGAACTAAAATAATCAATGTTAATATGTAGCCACAACATTAAGCCTCCAGTAGTGCAGTTTCTTTACCAAGTGTCTAGAGCAATTTTTCAGTTTTGACAGTTACAGTATCGACAAGCACAATTTGAAATGGTTTGTTTACGTGCTTGTTGATTGTAACACTTTTGTTCATATAAGTAGTGTGGTAAAGTGGATTCATGTTTTATTTCTGTGTGGGGATGACACAGCTGTGACATTCCGTTACTGTTTGATTAAAAAAAATAATCTTTTGTAATTCTATTGTTTATTATAATTGTTGCAGATAGTTCAACTGCAGTTATGTTTAGTTTGTGAATATAACTATTAATGAAACATGTCGAATAGAATGATAAAATTAAATCAGCTTTTAGTGCTGAAGATTAAAAAAAAGTATCGCATTTGTAAATTACTATTTAAAAAAAGATAATGTAGGATGGGACATGGTACAGGTTTATTAAGTGGAATTTTCAACAAGAACAGGAAGAGATTAGAAATCAGGTCCACACTGAAACATGGTTTACTTTTGTGTTTTTTCTCTAACTCTTTACGATTCAGTCATCATAATTATAATGTAATTTACATGTTCCAATAGTTGCTTCCTATACCTAATCTGTTATACTCTAAGAATGTTCACCTACAATCTGGCATTTTCTAGACTTTCTGTAATTAGGTTCTGCATTATCACACTGAAGTTTATAGCACCTTGTAGACAATGCTATCATAGCATCAAAGGGTATAAATACTTTTGAATTAGCATTTTTGGAGTTTTGAGAAAAAAAAAAAAAAAAAAAAAAAGCTGAAATAATTTGTAGAGATTGATTTCTTGTAACTTTTTCCTCATCCACTAAAACAAAAAATTCCTAAAATTCTGTTTGAGAAATTTCAGAGAGAAACTTCGATACAACGTATTGCCTTGAGACCGTAAAAAAACAGTATAACGGAGGTATGCAATAACCAGATACATGCACATACTCGCCAAATCGGCACAAAAAAAACCTAGTACAGTACTAATTGATTAATGTACATATACAATGTATGTAGAATAATGGTTTATTACAGAACATAAAACAATGTAACATGTAACTAGTACTGTTCATTACTACACAGTATGCAACATTCTGTATTTTAATTATTTAATACAGTAATTCTATGTTGCCTTGGATAAAGAGGGTCAGCTAAATTATAAAAAACAAAAACCATTTAATACTGAATACTGTACTTTAATTAGTAAAATAAACAAATTAATAAAAAATACAGTACAGTAATAACACATTATACAAATAAAACTGAATAAAACTTGCTTTTGCAACTAAATACATACATTAACTAGACATTGCAAGAGTTGGTGAATAATTTAATAGTTTAAAATCCAAGTTTAAAAATACAATTTCACTGAAGCTAAATAAATTAAACCCCAAAAACACTGCATGTATCTGCCTGTTTACACTGGTTACAGCGCTCTCAGTGGCAGACCTATAAGCATCCAAGACGGCGGACCGAAAGCTCATTGGCAGGTCTAGTTCTACATATGTCTACGAGGTAAAATCGGTTCTTAATTCGGTTGTTGATTTTTTTTTTGCTCTAATGTGGACAAGGCCTTAGACGACTGCCTCAGCGACTGCTGCTTTTTAAACTTGAGCTCTTTGACAACATAATTCTGACTGCTTCGTCCTTTAAGGTTTCTCCAATAATGTACAGTTTGTCCTTAAGTGAAATTGACGATCATTTAGTGCTGGAAATGATAATACTGCATAAATTGGAGAGCAAGGTCAAGTTCAAAACGACAAAATACAATATTGAGGCCTATTAATTTATTATTGTTTATAATAGATTATCACCACATAGCGTACTTCTGTTTAACTAGTGAAACGTGTGCTTTAACAAACAATGTCATACAAACTATAAAACTTACACACACAGCTAACTAATGTCATGGATTCAATGATAATGTGGCACACGTTATTTATTTATTTTTTTTAAATCGCTGTCTTTATAGGTGTGCATGATTTGTTAGTTACCGAAATCTCAGGTCAACAGCTAGAAGACAGATCAAAAGGTTAATTTCGTACCACTTAATTTACACCAATGAAACATAACCTGGTTAACCATACTGATGGTATATCAAATGCTTCGATGACAAACATGGTTGCATTCTTGTAAAACTTAAGGATACAACAAAATACATTGACAAGGGAATGTTCATCCAGAGTCAGCAATACACAACACTGGTTTTTCCTCAAGTGAAACAAATGTGGCTCTTTCATGTGTGAAAGATACACCCTCTACTGTTTCCCTTGAGTCTCAAAAAGCTATTGATCACAAATGCAGTACAATTCCTTGTACTTCTATGGACAACCTTTCTTTTGTACCCCAGCCCTGATCCATCAGAGGATAAAGCAATGGAATTAACAGTGACAACCCTTAAACATTCCAAAGACTACCTGTCAAAAGACAAAGGTTAATTGATTAATAAACTGAAAGCTGTGTTGGAGAGAAAGGTAAGTGCCAAATAATTTCAAATAATTTCATTGGGATTCAGTTGTTTTACTGCCATTAGCAAGCGTGATGGTGGCCAAAGAACTTAAACAACGTATCTAATTTGATCTTTACACAAGATTCCATGAATGTTCTCTCATTATCTAACCAGATGTACTCCAGTATTTATTAGTCTTCATGTTTTCTTTTTCTTTTGGACATGAACAAATGCTGGTCCAGATCTTCAATCCAGATCAAATAAAGTGCCTTAAGAGCAGGTTAATTAAAGACCGAACTTTATGGTTCTTCAACAAGTAGCGACAGTTTAAAGATTAGAATTGCAAGTGGTCTGAATGGATATGAATACCTAAGAAAAGGATTATTTTAAATAGTATTTATGAACTTTATGTATCAATTATAGTTAATATAGAGAATCTATTATGGACTGGTCATCCAACAAAAAAGGTCATTCTTCAGTTGGTTGATTAGCTGTGGACCTTAGTCATGTGTTACAACAATTAAATGTTATTTTAAATTTTGTTAGAAGAAATGGAATAATATTAAGTCTGTGATTGTAAGATCGTCATTATGATCTAATTTACAGAACGTAAGTATCCAATGCCAAGTTACCATACCATAACCTGGTGTCTCGAGGCCACTGAGTGTCATGAAGTCTCACGAAAAATAACTTGGAAAATGACACTGCATATGCTTGTAAAAAATGCTAATTTTATTGCAGGAGACAATGGTAATTGTGTTCAGTATGGAAGCAAGTCTGCTTCCATGTATTTTAAGCAAATAATTGTTTAAAATACAGTACAGGGTGCTTATAAAAGTTGGTTGGCTTATTTGTGAAAACTGCACCATGGTACAATTAAATCTAGTGCACATACAAATGGGACAATGGGGACCACATTCCCATATGTACTGTCATTGTCTATGGGAACGTGTTTACTATGATCCCATTTGTATGTGTACAAATGTCATCGCTCCATGGTGCAATTTTTAAGATAAAGTTGTTTGAATAGGTCAACTAACTTTTATAAGCATCCTGTACGTGATTACTGTATGGGTCAAAGAAATGTTTCATCGTTTTATTTAAATCAATATGCCCCCCCCCCCTTTTAAAGTTAATTGTACATAGGCCTACTTTGGTTTTGTACAAATGTCTACTTTGGTCTGTGTAAAAAGGTAATTGTTTAAACTGTACATACATTTATACAGTACACCCTCCCTATAACGTCCTTCTGTATATAACGAGCCTGGCCCCCAAATAAAAAATATATATAAAAAAGATAATAATGTAACGTATGCCTGGTCTGTGACGTGCAGGAACGCTAGGGGTAGGAGGGGCTGTGTTTCACACCAGACAAACAGTCTATGGGCAACAGGCACGGACCACAGGAGCTGCTGGTGATGGGCCGTGGTGGGACGAGGCGGGACTAACTGTGGCTAAAGACCAGTGACAGGGACTGTTTGTTGTTGTTGTGAAACAGACAGAAGCAAATAAGCAGAGACAGAATAGTTCCACCCTGAGATTCCTTTAAAAAATCAAAGTGCTCTTCTGGGCTACAGGCAAGAGCTCCACTGTTAGCCCTGTCCATTTATGACATCATTGCCCTATCCTTTTTGACATAATCCTTGACGTGAATGAGGAAATAAGTGAACCAGGAAAAGCAGTCCAATCCTTAGAATGCACTAAATGGTGGTTCAAAAAGACTAGGAGACCACTGATAATGTGGCCAGTAACAGAAGATACAAAGTTTAAGTTTGGGCAAATTATAAATAGAGTGCCGCATAAGGAACCAGACTTTTTGAAGTCTTTCTTAACAGGCAACTACAATTCTCTGGACCCATACCAGTTTCAGTAAAAAGTTCACCCCCTTTTATTTGCATAACTGCTCGACACACCTCCTGTAGTTTGAAGTTTTTCCTCTCTGAGAATTGAACCTCATTCCACACAACCTCCACTCCCTCCTCTGTGTCCATTGCCAGGTAGGCACTGTCGATCCCTGGGACATTCCTCTGGTTAACCTGCAAAAAATCAGACAAATCTGAACTAAATTACAGTTAAATTAGCTCACAAATATAACCAACATACAAATCAAACTATAGTTTAGCTAAACACTATTGTACCAGTAGTATTTGATTTAATTAAAAGTGAATAAATAATTCAGGAAGCTGAATCTTTTGTCTACCGGAAATATCTGCAAGAACATGAGCCTAGCCTAATGTTATCTTGGGATTTGTTGACAAATGGCAAATCTGAAAAATAAAACTGAAACGGCCATTGCCTCAAAATACACACTAAGTTGAAGGATTAGTAAAGAATTGTAGATATGATAATTAGATCCAGGACATTACTATAGATCTCTGTAATGCAATTTAGTTTGAGATTGTTTAACATTAAATCTTGTACGAAGCACACATTACTGAATACTGTATAACTCAACATACGTTCTGTCCCCCGCCCGTCCACTGCCTCCTTTTTGTTGCCTTCTGCTTACTACTTTTCTGTGCCCAGTAATGAATGAGCATACAGTTAGGCATTCCTTTTTCACAATGCAACACAACTTGTTTAATCCATAGGTCAGCAAACACTCAAATTCTTTGCTTTGGCTAAGTACTGCATACACAGAAAGAAAATATTTTTTTAAATAGACATAATTAAAATACGTTTTATATCAAATGTGAAGCATGCTAAATAATTTGGAGTAAGATGCAAGCCTCAAATTGAATTTTACATCCAATTTGCATATTTTAATACAAATAAAATTTCTGTAAAATGTTTAAAAAAAAAAAAAAAAAAAAATCATATGCACTACAGCCACATGGATGCCTACTCCAGTTACTTTCGAATTTTCAATGATTTTTTTTTCCCTCCCAGGTTATTTTCCACAAAAAGTTTGTTAATCCAGAAAAGCAATAGTACCCAAACAGATCAGTACCATTTGTGAAACATTAGTTTCACAACCACATCAAAATCACCCAGTGCTTACTTTCCTTCCTCTTACCTCCTCTCTCCGTTTTTGCCAGCGCCCACAAGGACTCTCCTCGAGGATCTCAGACTCATCTTCACTTTCCTCCTCCTCCTCCTCCTCCTCATCCTCTGTTGCTGGGGGGGCCTGGGCCACTGCTGTGACCGGAGGTGACATGGGAGAAATGCCGGGGACTGCAGACACAGACTCTGGCTTCACTTCTGATCCAGGAACCAGAACAGACTTTGCGTCTCCCTCAGACATTCCTCTTCAAACACTGGATTTCTGTAGCAACAATACAGAATGCAGCTGGAGCACATTATATGGAGTAAAACTGGGTATTAATCTGCTCTGCGAGTGCACGTAGGATACAGAAATAGATTTTAGACTGTTTTTCAACTTTAACCGTTGCAGAAGACACTAAAGTTATCACAGTATTGCAAGACAACAAAACTTATAACAAAGTCACGTGTATAAATGTTTATTGCATTGTATTCCAACATAAACCGATGGAATAAAGTTATGAGTTGTACATCGTGAAATTATTATCATAAGCCTGGTTCCCTGAAATAAGACTATTAACCATTACAAAATGTGTGTTTCCCTTTACGACACCTGAACTGAAAACTACCAAATACCAAATAACTTCGTCTTTCTGCTTAGAGATAGATACATATATAAAAACACGTTACTCTATTACCCAAGGGACCTTACAATACTTCCTTAAAGTTTTGTTGAAAAATATTGATGTATGGGCAAATACAAGACATTGTTTCATCTGAGTGATTGAGAATGATATAATACAGTTTTATTCTCAAGGTCTTCATAAGCAATAATGGACACTACAATTTATTTTCTCAAAATAAATAACATTATATGCTTATATTCTTGATATTTATAAATGCTGTAAAATATACATATTAAAACACGACAGAATAAGTGTTCTACTATAATATGTCAAACATCAGATTTACACAGTTTCCCGCTTTTTTATTAGCTCTAAACAAGTTTGTGATGTTTCGTTTCTGCTTTTGTCTTTTACTGACTGCTGTAAACAGTCTCTGCCCTTTACACGAAATGTCGCTCTCAATGTCGTCACACAAAAAAAAGGATTGTACTGCAAAGTACGCTGGACGTGTAAGTCATCAAAACAAAGTGCTTTATTTATCGTGTTTACACAATCGCGGTCCTAGCACACTTAAGTATGATCGTGTTAACACGATCCCAGTCCTTAACCCTGTCCGACATCATCAAAAAGACAAAGCACAGGTCTCTAGTCGTTTTTTCTCCGGAAAAAAACGAGAAAACCTTTCAATGGCCGAAGGTAGGAAAAAAAAAAAAAAAAAAAAAAAACACAACACTAGAGATAACATGGACGTAAAGGGTAGCTGCTTCTGCATCCAGTGCTCAAAGAATGTCACAGACATTTGCAGAGCTTTTTTGGAGATGTTATAGTAACACAATAATGACTTGGGTCACATTATTGAGGAGTTTGGTGATAAAACGAGTGATCAGATGAGGATTTATCAGTATGCACGTCTGTAAGGAGGTATGTGAAAAATACAGCTAACAAGGGGTGGGGCGTTGCTATAGATAATGTACTAGATAGTGTCCTTTTGCGATTCAATGCCTTTTAAACCCGTTTTACCCCGAAAAAAAAATGTAAGCAGTGTGTGTGAAAATAAATTGGACCTGACACACCTTACAAGCGCTGAATAAATGGACTGCAAAGGGTTAAAGGGTTAAACGCACCAGCAGCATACACCTCCTTCAGTACAACCTCTGTCATCATTCTGCACTGCTTGTTTGGGAAAAAGGATAGTCCTTGTACAGTGGAAGTAAAGGAAAAATGCATTATTAATTTTCGGATATCTGTGTATTAAATATAAAAATATCTTAAAATATGGCCCACTATGAACCTTAATCTTAAAAATGATTAAAAAATTGCTTCAGTTTTGGAATTGCAGGCATATGTTCCAGACACTGGATCAGTCGATATTGCTGTGTTGGAGTGCAGAATCACAAACATGGTTGCTGAGGTGACTGTGGTGGTGAATGGAATTCAGTTGATTTTCAAGACTAACAAAGAGGACCCAAACCTAGTGATTACTCCCCTTGTTCAAATAATTTCTTTATGGACAAATACAGAACACATAGAGAAGAACAAAATATCTTATTAGAAGTGCTTATCCTTTTTAGCTTTAGATGACTATCAGAAACACAATGATGACAGTTGACAGATAACATAGTTAATGAACAGCTTGTCCATTAAAACAAGACCAGGCAAAAATAAACAGTTAACCTGTGTGTTCTGTGCATTAGCGTCAGTGCCCTACCCACAAAACATGTACTGTAAGTAGTGCTGGGACAAATATCCAAATATTCAAACAAATATTTTTTGCATTCGTATACAAAAACCTGATATTTGAATTTGCTAGAAATGACAAAAATACCTTGCTATTTACCACCTCACCAAAAGTTGCGCGTGCGTAATAAAGTATGTTATTAATATATATAAATAAATTTAAAAAAAAACACAGGAACACAGCAGATCTTGAGGATCTATTTAAAATTTTTAGGACAGCAAAAAGTAAACAAACCAGATTATGCACACAGGCATAGTGATCTCTATGGCAGGCTATCTGGGTCAGAAATGCCTGCTGCTTTAGTGTCAGAATCTTAAGGGACATAAAAAAGGCAAGCACGTCATTCTGAAATGCCTTGCTTAAACTTTACCCAACTTACTGGAAATGTGTAGTGATTTTTAAATAGATTTTATATATTTGTAACAGGGCGAGCAGCCCTGTACAGTGTTTATTTTAGAATGGGGCTTACACAACTTATTCTTTACATGATATTTTTCTATTTTAACGTGTTACATATTGTAACGTCTTGCTGTAAAAGACACACACAGACAGGGGCCACGCCCCCTTCCCCTATGCTGGGTCTTTGCCTGCGTTCTGAGCAATAACAGCTTTTACTACTTTTTGAAAACGAACGAATATTTAAATTATGAACGGAGGAACTAGGGAGGCAATTTTGATTTCACTCAGGGAGAGAGGCTTTAACCCTCTACATACCAAACCACAACTAGACTCACGATGTGGGTGTGGTAACCAAGCTAGATATAATTCCACTACTGAAAAGACTGACACTAAACAATCAAACCTAATGCTGGAAATGACATGTCAGGTCTGGATGAATAGCCCCACTTTAATCTATCTGAATAGAATTTTCATAAAAGTAGTTACTTCCTTCTAGGTTCCCCAAGGACAGCAATGGCATACTCCTGCTAACCCTAGTATGTGCAGCAGTTGAAGGTTATTGTGACATCCTTATTTTGCTACAAAGAAAACCAGGTTAAAAAAAAGGCGGTGGGTTCTTTATTTTTTTTTTTTTATTTTTTTTTTAGAAGAACTGACAGTTTCAACATGTGTACATAGGTAAACAAGTAAAATCAATTTTAACTTTAACCCTGATGCGCCGGACCACTCTAATTTCGGTGCCTAGGCACCGATGATTTAATCTCTCTTCCGGGATGTCTCACGGCAATAATCAGCATTGTGCATTGTCTACAGTATCCATTGTTTTTGTCCCCCATATTAAAAATGAGTTTATGTATTCCTAATTGTTTCATTCTTTTATAGCATGGCTTCCAAGGCTCCTGTTGCCACACCTGCAGACCATTACCCCTTCAGACATCTCCATGGTTATCTGAGCTCTTACATCCACCAAAGCCAAGTTCACCTGCAAAATCCTCTCACGCAGTTCCCAGGGCTGGTGTTCAGGTTGTAGAAAAACCTAGCTATGGAAATAATCAAGATGGTTGGGCGAAGTTAGCCTAGATGAATTAATGCTCTTCATTGGCCTCATAATTTACATGGGAATTGCACCGTTACCTAACATTCATCGATATAGGAGCATGGCTTCTTTAAATCACAGCTTATGGGCTAAGGTGTAAATGTCATGCGATCGAGATTCAAGGCAATAACGGCTGTGCTACATATTGTTGATCCTGCCGAGAATAACGATCGGCTACGCAAACTGTACTACCTCCTGGATCACCTAAAAGCCACGTTTTAAACTTTACCAGCCAAACCAAAATGTAGCAGTCGATGAGCATAACAGTGAACACGACCCTTTCATACACATGGATTACTACCGTGTAATAGCACTCTCTCAAAAGAGTCTAGAAGAAAAAGTACAAATCCTGCTAATCTAAAACTAAAAAATTGCAAAACTTGATCATTCATGTCAGTAGAAAAAAAAAAAAAAAAAAAAAATACTGTAACTAACTTGAATATACTTCAATTGCCTTTATCCCATATTTTTAACACAATGAAACCAAACTGGTTTTTAAAGTTGCCCTTAAACTGAAAGAAATTAATCTGTAACCCTTTGCGGTCCTATATTGGACCAGGCCCGACATTACAATTTTCCCTTTCCAGTCCGATGTATCTCATAGCCCCATGCACTACAGAGATAACACGGACATAACAAAGGAGACTGCTGCTTCCGCATCCAGCGCTCAAAGAATATCACAGACATTTGCAGAGCTTTTTGAGATGCTATAGTAATAAAATAATGACTTGGATCGCATTATTGAGGAGTTTGGTGGTAAAACGAGTGATCAGGAGAGGATTTATCAGTATGCCCGTCTATAAACAGGTATATGAAAAATACAGCGAACAAGGGTTGGTGCTTGGCTGTAGATACAGTACTGAGAGTCCATCTGCGATTGAATGCCTTTTAAACCTTTAACCTTGTAACAAAGTGCCCGCCCCTGTGTATATTATCTGTTATGTGTTGCGTGAGGTGTGTTTAAATGTTGGTGTACAGACATTGGTACACGGGATATAAACGGGTCTGTGTAACACGAGTGTTTAAAAATGTATATTTGTATTTAGGCACGAGGATTGCACAGCACTTCACGTGCAAGTAAAATGTAGTAATATGTGAGCACGGGGAATTGCACTTTATTAATTCACGTGCTGGGATTCAAGTGAATAATTAATTGGTAATTGAATCCCAGCACAATAGTATATATAGATGCACGTTGTCACATACTGGCGGTTGAGTGTTCGGTGAGTAGGGAACGGGAGAGAGAGGAGGATAAAGAGTTAGATATTTCAATTGCTATTACGTGCTGGTGGGACCAGCACGATACTTGTTTATTTAAAACTCACCTTGTTTGTTAGTGTGTCTAGCTGCTCACCGTTTTTGTTAAGTATTAGTCCGTTTTTGTTTGTCTGTTTTATTTTGGCTACCAGTGCCGTGTCCTGTTTCTGTTTGTTTGTTCAACCCTTTTATTTTGCAATAAACCGGCGCAAGCAAGCGCCATCATCATTTCATTTCATTCATCCGTCCTGTGTTTTGTGTATTGCCTTACCTTTCCTGGTTCTGACGCCGCCCACTTCGGCCGTCTCTGTGACACGTGGTGTCCTGCGTGGGATAACAGCGCCTCCAAGCGTCAGACCAGGAGAGGTGTTTTGTCAAAAAAAAAAAAAAAACCACAGCAACAACAAAAAAAAAAAAAAATAAAACATGGAAGGCTGGGACTGGAGAGATGGCTGCCAGGACCTGGAGGAGTTCCTCGGTGGTCTGGAGGACCAGGGCTGGTGCCTTGCCTGTGGGGAGTTTGGGCACCCGGTGGTGCGCTGCCCCTACCAGGAGGGAGAGGAGGAACTGCCGCAGGAGAGGAAGGTGAGGAGGTGGCAGAGAAGGGGAAAGGGGAAGAGGAAGGCAGAGGTCCCACCGCTGTCTCCACAGCCGCACCAGTCTCCTGCAAGGGAGGAAGAGCCGCACCAGTCCCCTGCAAGTGAGGGAGAGCCGCACCAGTCCCCTGTATCAAGGGGAGACTACACACCGCTCCCACCTCCACCACCAGGAGACTACACGCCGCTCCTACCTCCACCGGCAGGCGCAGAGCAGCAGGAGCTGCCTCTGCCTCCGCCACCTCCACCGGCAGGCGCAGAGCAGCAGGAGCTGCCTCTGCCTCCGCCACCTCCACCGGCAGGAGCAGAGCAGCAGGAGCTGCCTCTGCCTCCGCCACCTCCACCGGCAGGGGGAGAGCAGCAGGAGCTGCCTCTGCCTCCGCCACCTCCACTGGCAGGGGGAGAGCAGCAGGAGCTGCCTCTGCCTCCGCCACCTCCACCGGCAGGCGCAGAGCAGCAGGAGCTGCCTCTGCCTCCGCCACCTCCACCGGCAGGGGGAGAGCAGCAGGAGCTGCCTCTGCCTCCGCCACCTCCACCGGCAGGGGGAGAGCAGCAGGAGCTGCCTCTGCCTCCGCCACCTCCACCGGCAGGAGCAGAGCAGCAGGAGCTGCCTCTGCCCTCCGCCACCTCCACCGGCAGGGGGAGAGCAGCAGGAGCTGCCTGCTGCCTCCTGTCCACCAGCAGAGGGTGAATGCCTGCTGGGTCCCTGTCCACCAGCAGAGGGTGAATGCCTGCTGGTATCACTTCCCCCACCAGCAGAGGGTGAATGCCTGCTGGTATCACTTCCCCCACCAGCAGAGGGTGAATGCCTGCTGGGTCCCTGTCCACCAGCAGAGGGTGAATGCCTGCTGGGTCCCTGTCCACCAGCAGAGGGTGAATGCCTGCTGGTATCACTTCCCCCACCAGCAGAGGGTGAATGCCTGCTGGTATCACTTCCCCCACCAGCAGAGGGTGAATGCCTGCTGGTATCACTTCCCCCACCATCACGAGGAGAGGAGCTGGAGCTTCCTCTGCCTCCACCTCCATCAGGGGGAGAGGAGCAGGAGCTGCCTCTCCCTGCACCACAAGGGCCAGGACTAGATGCTGGAGGTCCTCAGCAGCCCTTGCATAGGCTGCTGAGGGAAGCACGGGGAAGAACCTCCCGGCTGCAGTGGCCGAAAAGAGGTCCAACACCCGCACCCCAGCTTGTCCTGACTGCCAGCCTCGCTTCGCCCAAGGATGCCAGCCTCGCTTCGCCCAAGGATGCCAGCCTCGCTTCGCCCAAGGATGCCAGCCTCGCTTCGCCCAAGGATGCCAGCCTCGCTTCGCCCAAGGATGCCAGCCTCGCTTCGCCCAAGGATGCCAGCCTCGCTTCGCCCAAGGATGCCTCTGCATCGCCTGGGGTTGCCCGCCGCTCTGCATCGCCTGGGGTTGCCCGCCGCTCTGCATCGCCTGGGGTTGCCCGCCGCTCTGCATCGCCTGGGGTTGCCCGCCGCTCTGCATCGCCTGGGGTTGCCCGCCGCTCTGCATCGCCTGGGGTTGCCCGCCGCTCTGCATCGCCTGGGGTTGCCCGCCGCTCCGCATCACAGCCGGAAGTACTGTGGCCGGAACCCCACGAAGGGGAGCTGCCGGCCACGAAGAAGGGGGAGGAGGTCTGGAGACCGCCAACCCCAGCAGCAGTTTCGCTGCCGGAGGAGGGGGAGGAGGTCTGGAGACCGCCAACCCCAGCAGCAGTTTCGCTGCCGGAGAAGGGGGAGGAGGTCTGGAGACCGCCAACCCCAGCAGCAGTTTCGCTGCCGGAGGAGGGGGAGGAGGTCTGGAGACCGCCAACCCCAGCAGCAGTTTCGCTGCCGGAGGAGGGGGAGGAGGTCTGGAGACCGCCAACCCCAGCAGCAGTTTCGCTGCCGGAGGAGGGGGAGGAGGTCTGGAGACCGCCAACCCCAGCAGCAGTTTCTCCGCCGGAGATCGTGGGGGAGGTCCGGAGACCTGCTCCCTCTGCAGTTTCTTCCCTGCAGGAAGAACGGTGGTTGAAGCCCCACCAAGGGGAGCTGCCGGCGCCGAAGGAGGGGGAAGGTCAGGAGACCACACCCCAAGCAGCCTTTCCGCTGCTAGGACTACCCTGGCAGGAGAATGCTACCCTGCTGACAGCATTACGACCTGTGGGCCCCTGGAAGCCTCTGGTCCTGGCCAAGGACTTTGGGCGGGACTTTTGGGCTTTTAAGGGGGGAGGTGGCCATTGAGGCCATGTGTGCTTTGCACAGGAGGGGGTATATGTAACAAAGTGCCCGCCCCTGTGTATATTATCTGTTATATGTTGCGTGTGGTGTGTTTAAATGTTGGTGTATAGTCATTGGTACACGGGATATAAACGGGTCTGTGTAACACGAGTGTTTAAAATGTATATGTGTATTTAGGCACGAGGATTGCACAGCACTTCACGTGCAAGTAAAATGTAGTAATATGTGAGCACGGGGAATTGCACTTTATTAATTCACGTGCTGGGATTCAAGTGAATAATTAATTGGTAATTGAATCCCAGCACAATAGTATATATAGATGCACGTTGTCACATACTCGCGGTTGGGTGTTCGGTGAGTAGGGAACGGGAGAGAGAGGAGGTTAAAGAGTTAGATATTTCAATTGCTTTTACATGCTGGTGGGACCAGCACGATACTTGTTTATTTAAAACTCACCTTGTTTGTTAGTGTGTCTATCTGCTCACCGTTTTTGTTAAGTATTAGTCCATTTTTGTTTGTCTGTTTTATTTTGGCTACCAGTGCCGTGTCCTGTTTCTGTTTATTTGTTCAACCCTTTTATTTTGCAATAAACCGGCGCAAGCAAGCGCCATCATGTAAAGTTATCATCTTTCCAGTTCGGTTCGCGGGTAGTAGGGGTAAAACTGAAAGTAGCACAGAACAAGACACATAACGGTTGGAAAGGACCAAGGCCGTTCGGCCGTCTCTGTGACAAACCTTTAAATATTTTAAACAACGCACGAAAAATAAACAGAGTTTGTGAAAAAAAATTGGACCCGACGCGCCTGACAAGCGCTGAATAAATGGACTGCAAAGGGTTAAGTGTTGAACCTTTGCTAAATTTATATTGTTGCTTAATTACTGTGAGCCAGCATGACAATACAATAGTATTTTATGAAATTCCAAAAGTAAAATGCATTTTAAATATTTTTATTTTCATTACGTATTTTACGTTGGAGCTCGGATACAGAATAACATGCAGAACAACAACTATAAAGAGTAAATATTACTTGACTTAATCAACCTTATGTCAACCTGTTCCTATCCAGTTTTAAATAAATTTAGCCTAACTGAGGCAGAAGTGTTAAAGGGACTAGGAACTTAAAATAAACAAATCCCTTGGACTGGATGTGATCCTCCCAATAGTACTCAAAGAAATGAAAGAAGTTATTTACAAACCGCTAAACAAGATTATGCAACAGTCTCTTGACACAGGGGTTGTACCGACAGACTGGAGAATTGCAAAAGTAATACCGATCCACAAAAAGGGAAACACAACTGAACCAGGTAACTACAGACCACTAAGCCTGACTTCTATTATATGTAAAATTATGGAAACTATACTAAGATCCAAAATGGAAAATTACCTATATGGTAACAGTATCCTGGGAGACAGTCAACATGGTTTTAGGAAAGAAAGAGGTCTAACTAACCTGCTTGATTTTTTTTTGAGGATGCAACATTGATAATGGATAATTGCAAAGCATACTTAGATTTACAGAAAGCTTTTGACAAAGTCCCGCATAAAAGATTAATTCTCAAACTGAACACAGTAGGGATTCAGGGAAACATATTTACATGGATTAGGGAATGGTTAACATCTAGAAAACAAAGTACTGATTAGAGGAGAAACCTCAAAATGGAGCCAGTGGAGTACCAAAGGGATCAGTACTAGGTCCAAATCTACCAAATCTACATTAATGACTTAGATCCGGGTATAGTAAGCAAACCTGTTAAACTTGTCTCTGAAATTGAAGGAGGAGACTATGAAAAAGACCCAGGAGTTTACATTGACACAGAAATGTCTTCATCTAGTCAGTGTGGGGAAGCTATAAAAAAAAAAGGCCAACAAGATGTTCAGATACATTGTGAAAAGTGTTGAATTTAAACCAAGGGAAGTGATGTTAAAACTGTACAATGCATTAGTAAGACCTCATCTTGAATATTGTGTTCACTTCTGGTCACCTCGCTACAAAAAAGATACTGCTGCTCTAGAAAGAGGGCACAGAGCGACCAGAATTATTCTGGGTTTAAAAGGCATGTCATATGCAGACAGGCTAAAAGAACTGAATCTGTTCAGTCTTGAACAAAGAAGACTACGTGGTGACCTAATTCAAGCATTCAAAATTCAAGCATTCAAAATTCAAAAAGTTGTCGTTGTCAATGTCGACCCAAGGGACTTTTTCGACCTGAAAAAAGAAACAAGGACCAGGGGTCACAAATGGAGATAAGACAAAGGTGCATTAAGAACAGAAAATAGGAGGCACTTTTTTTTTTTTTTTTTTTTTTTTTTTTTACAGAGAATTGTGAGGGTCTGGAACCAACTCCCCAGTAATGTTGTTGAAGCTGACACCCTGGGATCCTTCAAGAAGCTGCTCAATGAGATTCTGGGATCAATAAGCTACTAACAGCCAAACGAGCAAGATGGTCCAACTGGCCTCCTCGCGTTTGTAAACTTTCTTATGTTCTTGCTCTTCAGTAACATCAACCAAATGTACATTGCTAATGCAAAATGGCTACAGGAAAGTGAAAGAGAATACTTTGTAGGTAAATGCCATCTTAAAATTAGCAGTAAGAGTTTTGTTATTACGTACCACTTCTGGTGTGCTGTGATGTGTAAATGAAATGGGATTGGTGGCGCACAGTCGATAGGATTTATAGCATTTTGGTTAGATATTAGCGTATACTAGTGCTAAAAATGTTACTTATGTTCAAAGTACATTGTTAATTCTTAATAAATTGGTAAAAACAGAATTGGTCGTTTTGAAAAATGGAACTTGCCATTCCCAGAATGGAAAATCAGGAGCCCACAATTTGAAAAACTACTTGGAGTCAATTGCCAATTGCCTTTTTATAATATCTGCCCTTACTCTGGCTCCACAGCAGCCGGATACGCAACGGACTGTATAGGATGATCAGTTACTAAAATGAATACATTAAATACTTCCTATTGTATTTTGACCGTCAACGCCCATTTACATTGCTTTCAATAGGTCAGGATAGGAACATCGGAAATCGACAGATCAGGTCTTGTTTGAAAGATGTGGCTTCACTCACGGTTGCCATACAAGGAATATACAGGCAGGCGAAGTATGGGGTTCAGGTAGACGCTGTGCATAAACAGCGCAGAGAATTTGTTATTTTCAAAACAAGCCTAGAAAAAAGCTGGCACATTAAGACAGCAATTTACAGAGGAAGTGGTGTCAGAAATGCTTTTTCACTGCTGCCCAAATGTCAGGATCTCAACTTGTAAATCTCAGGATAGTTACTTGGCAATATATATCCATTACAGCATCAAATTATTTGTAGTAAGTTATCAAAATGTGATTGTTTTACGCATATAAATTAGAGACCCAGAGTAGCAAGTGCCCTCTGTGAAACATAGAAGAGTATCCATCCACACCTACAGCCCCAGGCAGTGTGCAAATAAATACCTGGCGGACCAGTTTCACAGAGGGCGTGGCACTGATTGGCTCCAAGCCCACAGCAGCAGACAGAGATAAAGAAATGGCAGGACAAAGACAACAGTGACCACTCCCACTCAGCCAAGGTTCACACCCTGTCCCACTCCCAAGCTGGATGCAATGAAGAATTACAGCCATTCAGATTTATTTCATTCGTTCCCACCTCCCCCCCTTTTTTATTGATATTGCTACTGTACATAGCTTCATTCTACACAGTCTTCTGTGAACATTTTGGGAAACAGCCAGATACCCACAAGATGTTCTGGAGGGTTTTGGTTTTTGAACTGGCAGGTGAACTGCATCCCATGCAGACAATATCACTGGTATCTACATATGACATGCATCACTTGCCACAGCGAGTTACAAAGTTAGGTAAGACTGCTTCACAATCAAAAGGCACACAAGGGAGACAGTACTATGATTATTGCACAAAAACAGAAGGGAAGAATATCAAAATACCTGTGTACAAATACGATTTTTAACCTTTGCAAAACACATGTGTATTTAGTCATTTCTTTCTTGTATATAATTATTTTGTAAACTTTGTTCTTTTGATTTTATACAGCAACCATACCTCTAGGAAATACAAAAACATGATTTTTACATGGGGAAATGCAATTAATGTAAAACAGGAGAACATTGCTTGTAGTGTAAAGGGTATGCATTTGGTGAAATTTGCCACATGACCAGTTATACATCTAGCACAGTCGTTCCCAACTTTTTTCAATGTAGGGACCACCTTGGCATTTTGATTTTTCCCACAGACCACTTCCTACACATTTTTTCACATCAGAATTTTGAAACTAATTTGTATGTGTTTATGTATAAGTATATATAGAAAACGAACTATTATATACCCAGGGTTAGAAACTACAACACTGTGGTACTAGTCTGAAAGACTGGCACCTTTTCAAACTTGCTAGTCCTGATGTAAACTTGCGAGTGCTTATGTGAAGTGCCCAAGTTGGAATCAACAGCAGCATTTGGGTCCCTAAAAATACGCTTACATTTGTAATGTAAGTTTAGATTTAAAAAATAAATAAATAAAAGTAATATTTTAACATAGGCACCTTAGTAAATGCTCCTACAGATTTACCTGTTTGCACCTCGTTACTGAGCGACTACTGTACTGTGTGCTGAGAAACTGACAATGGGGGGGGGGGGGGGGGGGGAGACGGGACTTTAATGGATTTGAATATGTGAAGGATCGCCTTCCAGTTTGTCAGAGCCACCAGTGAATGTTTACCTTTTTAAACGCTCCAACAAGAGTTCTGATTGTGAAGCATATACATTATAATTTGACAGAACAGATGATTTAATGTGATTTATTTACCTCCATTGGTGCTTGAGCCCCGGAGCACTCATGGAATCGCTGCCTATGCACCAATTATCAGCGAACAAAAAGCCTGATTTTCAAACTAACTGATTATCGCTCACCAATAATGCATAAGTGTATTTAAAATTTTTTTTTTATTAATTCCAGCTTCCAATCACTTAAAATATGCTGACGATAATGCAAACACCTGCTACAAACAGCGAGTTCCAAACTTTAAAAATGTAACTTATTTATTGGTAAGAACTCAACTTTATTATGAATATATTGTGTTATTATGTTTTAAGAAACATATTCCAATAATGTTCATTATAGTAATTGTTTAATTATTGTTTTTAAAATGTTTAGTAAAACATGGCCTGTTTTTGGGGGGGGGTTGAATAACTTGATAAATTTACATTTACTTCAAAGATGCAACGTGTTTCAGTAAATTCAAATGCCCAATATACAATGTCTATAGTAAATATTCACCCCCCTTGGATGTTTTCAGTTTGTTGTGTTACAACATGAAATCTTGATGCATTTAAAAGGGATTTTTTTTTTCCCTTTGATTTACACAACCTACTCAACACTTTAAACAGACAAGAGAATTTTTATTGTGAAACAGTGAATGAAAAATAAAAAAAACTGAAATATCTTGGTTAGATAAGTATTTTATCTCAATTGGATTCAGGTCTGGGCCACTCTAGGACATTCACTTTCTTGTTTTTAAGCCACTCCAGTGTCGCTTTGGCCGTGTGCTTGGGGTCATTGTCCTGCTGAAAGGTGAATTTCTGTTCCAGTCTTAGGTCTTTTGCAGACTTAGGCAGGTTTTCCTCAAGGATTTGCCTCTATTTAGCTCCATCCATTTTGCCCTCTAGCCTGACAAGCTTCCCAGTCCCTGCCGATGAAAAGCATCCCCATAGCATGATGCTGCCACCACCATGCTTCACAGCAGGGGTGGCGTTACCTGGGTGATGTGCTGTGTTGGGTTTGCACCAGACAAAACGCTTTGCATTTAGGCCAAATAGTTCCATTTTTGTTTAATCTTTTGCCACATCTTTTCAGACTCCCACATGCCTTTTTGCAAATTCCAAGCGGTATTTTACATGGGCTTTTTTTCAGAAATGGCTTCCTTCTTGCCACTCTTCCATACAGACCAGATCTGTGGAGTACCTCAGCTATTGTTGACACATGGACCATCTCAGCCATGGAACGCTGTAGGTCTTTCAGAGTTGTTATTGTCCTTTTGCTGGCTTCTCTGACTAATGCCCTTCTTACCCGGCTGCTCAGCTTTATTTTTAATTGATTTGTTTTTTCAAAAACCCCCCCCCCCCCTCCCATTTTTTCACACACTGAAATTGAGTAGATTGTGTAAATCAAAAGGAAAAAAAAAAGTCCCACTTAAATGCATCAAGATGTCGAGGCTGTAACACAACAAACTGTGAAAACAGCCAAGGGGTAGGTGAAAACTTCCTACTGGCACTGTACTTTGCAAGGGAGAATACAAACTTAAACGTTATTAAACGAGGCTAGCATTGCAGGGGAGATGAAGGAAGAGTTCAATTCTGAGTGACTTTTTTGTAAGCATTATGAACTTATTCACCACTGCTACACCCTGTTAGAAAATTGACTTTCCTGCATTTTTTAATGCAAGAATGTGATCGTGAGAGTATGTGTACATGTGTTTTAAGTACTGGCCCAGAGGACCACTGAGACAAAGACATCAACTAGTCCTCACCAGATTTAATTTGCCTCTGGCGAGCGTGAGTTTCTAACCCTGTATAATGTACCGAACTTAAAGAGATTCCTGGGCTTGAATCTTCGCTACCAGGTCAGCAAGGAATGTTGTCATTTTGCGCATTGAAAGCTACTGATGGCAAAGTTCTTGTTTCTTTTGTTTACATTTTTTTTTATTTGTTTCACATTCTGAACGTTTGTAGATAGATGAAGTCAATTTTGCAGGTTTAAGAGTTTTCTTTGACAAAACCTCCTGACAAATAATGCACTGGGGCTTGGGTCGTCCTCTGATCCTGTAAATGTAAATACCAGTGTTGGTCCCCGCAACCATTAACTTGTGTAACAAATTAATCTCTCTATTTCACCAACTTCGCTCAATGTACATATAAAAAACACGGAATAAAAAAAAAGTTATAGGAGAGTGTACAACAAGTTACCACTTCTGGGCTGTGATGTGTAAATTGGAATGGGATTGTTGGCGGACAGCGATAGGTTTTATAACATTTTGGTTAATTATGACGCGTCAGAACTGACTGTACAGACTGTTTCCAGAAGTAGTGTTATGATAATTTCCTTTTGGCACATAGTCATATGAGATATTAAACCTGGCTGAATAAACCCATATAATAACATGAAATGCTGTAATCGATAGAGTACAGTTCACAAGTCAAACTACAAATTTAGCCTCTTTGTTTCACATTAACATACTACTATATGTAGCTAACCTCTCCAAAAACATGGAACATGGAACATGGACTACGGAAATAACTGGTGTATTCCTATATCCCTGGCAACACTGTAGCAAATTTATATTGTTGATTTTTTTTTTTTTTTTTTTTTTTTTTTTTTTTAAAGTACTAAAACTGTGGTTTTTAGTGTTTTCTTATTTTATTTTTACTTCGTCATTCCACCCGAGTTAGGAATATTCAATGCAGTGTGCTACTTTTATGCAGAGTGAAAAGGCTGGGAAAGCCAGATTATGTTTTTTCTCCCCTGAACAGTGACCATAAACAGTAAAATTAGCATAGATTAGATTTACGGGAATGCTAGATTTTTTTAAATGCTGGCTAAAAAAAAAAAAAAAGAAAAGCCTGTACTTTTGAAAGACAAATGTGCCTTCATGATGTGTAAATTATTCAGTTAGTATTTGTTTCACATTAGAAAGCTGTTTCAGTTAATGGCGGCTCTGAAGGTGATGCTTGGTACTGCATCAAAAGGGAGCTGTAATATTTACTAAATTTATAAACACGCCCATAAAAAGAAAACAGATAAAGGGGAAAAATGCAGACTACATACTTACCTTATAATATATATATATCACATGGTTAAAGCCGTTTGGTGTGTTGTTTAGTAATACATATTGTAGTAGCACAATGTGTGATTGTGTTGAAACGGGGTTTTGCAAGAACTGCAGAACCAAACTTTAGGAGTTGTTTGCTGACCACCCGGAGTTTACTCATGGACCAGAAGTGGTCCGTGGACCACAGGCTGGGAACCACTGGTCCAGCATATTAGACGTTTAACTACTTCTTTAATGTTTATAAGTTTAAAATTCTCATCCATACCCCCACTCCACCACAAAAAAATGCTTTTTTTTTTTTTTTTTTTTTTTTTTTTTTTTAATAAATGACTGACATTTCAGTACTTTCTCAGTTAAATGAGGCACTGTGTCACTTAACCACAACTACCATCTGAAAGCTCTAACTGACCACAAAATATTGATACAAATGCAGTGGCGTGAATTAAATATATTCCAAGGCACCCAAGACATGCGTTGCATGCCTTGGAATATATTTAATTCCACAACATTTTAAAGAATAGGAGAGAAAACTAGACTACAACATTTCTATCTATACGATAGCCCTGTATGCAAGCAATCTGTTCGCCTCGGCAGTCTTCTTGTTTTGTTGGTCAAGACATGCAATGCTCCAAGATGCATCTGTGATATTTGGTTTTATTGAATCACTATCAGTAGCCCAAATAAGAAAATGTTTTTATCTATCATCTAAAAGTTGACTGCCCCATCACTAAAAAGGGATTTTCTAATAAAATAATGGCATTGCAATTCCTTGTGACAATCCAGAAGCAATTATGACATCATGGAGCAATGCATAGAACACATTCCGCCACTGATATGGCAGTTACTCTGATGGAAGAATGGTGGCAAATGGCAAGCTTAGATTTTTGATGGAGAGCAGCATAACAGAAACCAAATACATGTTTGTGAATTAATAACCTTACTGCTCAAAACTGTCAGCAACTGTTAGTAATATACAGCACTGACAAAAACTATGGTTACAAAGGTATGAAGGGAATTTAGAAGGGAAGGCACAAAGACATAACTTTTGATTTATTGTATAATTTTGTAGTATTAATAACATTAGCATTTATTGTAGGGGTGCAGCGATAAAGATTTTCTTGGCCAATGCCGGTAGCCGATGGTTATCTACCCATATTGGACAATACCGACTGGATACTGATAATAGATAGTGCAAGTAAGCTATTGTAAACTATTAGAAAAAGGGCATATATTTAAACTGCTTTATAATTATACATGTTAAAAATGAATTATTTTCAACAAAATTATTTTATTGTTATACATTTATATATACAACTTACTGCAGTCGCAATTGTGTTTCTTTACAAATTCCTTCTTTTATCCTGTTTATTAACTAACTAAACTTGTGTAAACAGGTGTAGAAGCTCTATGCACATATAAAATTATAAAACCTAAATAACTACTTAGAAAAATAGCATAAAACAAAAAAATAAACATACAGCTTATGCAACGTGAAAGCGCTTTGAGTGAAACAGAGTTCAAAGGCTATGTCTGTTCAAAGTTCTATTACAGCTTTCTAAGTACAATCTACGCAGAAGAGACACTTTTCAACTGTACCAGTGCATTTGCCACAGATTGCCTTTTAACAAAGGGTGCAGACATCAAAAGTTCTGTTTTTATTGCATTTAGCAACCTGGCATTGTCTTTTATTCCATCTGCCAGTGGGCGCAGTGCTGTCTGAAGGTTGAGGGGCATTTTCCAGTCAGCTTTCATGTCTCTTATCAAAATGTTTTTGCCATAACTCCAGGGCTAGCTGCAAAATGAAGTCCCCTCCAAGTAATTGTGTTGCCAGTGCACGCCTTGTACAAAACCAAAGCGTTGATGGCCAGGTCTAAAACATTATAAAAAAAACAGCTACCACCTTTGACAGAATAGAGTGGTGACATTTGATCCAGTGTATCCACATGGTACTTTGTTGTGTTGTAAAATGCAACAGTCTCTGGCTTTTGTTTAGCATCAGTCCCGATGGTTACTGATCTGTGCAGAGAGCTTAGAATCATTTTTTTTTTTTTTTTGTTTTGTTGTTTTTGGGGTTTTTTTGCACCGTCACACTCAGGGTGGCACAGTCGTTCTGCCTGAGAAATATAGTATAAATAATAATAATAATAATATATGATGTGTAGAATGACTTTCATCAATGTTTCAAGCATTCAACAAGATTATAAAACTTTATTTCACAATGACTTGATTTTATTACAAAGCCCTGACTAAACTGTCGGCTATAATGTACTGATATCAATATGCTCCATAAACTGCGGGTCTGGCGGTTGACAAAAAAAGTGCTTATAAAACGTATTAATTTTTAGGATTCTGCAGCTAAAACACTGTATGGGTATTTAATTCAAATATTTAGTAACACTTAAGAACAGACATGCATTTGATATTCACATACACAGAGATATTTAAATTTGAATTGCAAAAGTCGTTCAAAAAGAGGCTATAGCGGTGCTAGTGTTAAGTGTGTAAACAGCACCTGCACAATGCTGAATCTCATTAAGCACCCCTCTGTTTCATGTGAAAGAAAAGATAAAAAACACACAATTGTGCCATATGTTTCTGGCAGCTTGAGGCAATGCGATACACAATGTGCTCAAGAACTGACCGAGTTGTTATGCACTATGATAACTGAAGACTTGTTTCCTATAATTGTCATTGACGTTGTGGGTTTTCGTGCATTAATGGGCTTTGTGGAACCTGAATATCATGTGCCTGCAAGACAAACAATATCCTCACAAATAGAGAAGTTGTTAACGAAAATTGTGAACTCTCAAGGAAAAATTGGAAAAAGCAGATACAATCACCTTTACCACCGACTGTTGGACAGCATTAAATACTGAAAGCTACAGGACAGTCATTTGTCATTTCATTGAAAACTGGGAACTTCGATCCGCTGTTCTGGCATACTTTCCGTTTGTAGAATGACATACAGCAGATAACCTTGCTGAAAAGTTAAACACTGCAGTAGAGAGATGGGGTCTGACAGGCCGTATCACAACCGCATGCATGATAACACAAATAACATTGTGCTCACCAACACGTTGAGGTACGTTACATGGGAATCTGTAAATTGTTTTGCACATACTTTGCAGCTAGCCATAAATGACGGGCTTGCTGGCAGCGTAGATCGTGTTGTTGCAGCTGCCAGAAGGCTAGTTGCACACTTCCACCACAGCACTGTTGCTGCTAAAGCACTTGAAAGAAAACAAACACAGCTTCAGGTTAAGCAATGGCGTTTGATCCAGTCTTGTAAAACTTGTTGGAACTCAGTATATGAAATGTCTGAGAGGCTCAGTGAGCAAAGGGGGGCTATAACCGCAGTGCTGTCAGATCACTGTTACAAAACTAACTGACGCTTGAATACTTGAGCTGCATGATGAGCACTGGCAAGTAATAGGGTATCTTACCTGTCCTTGCTGATTTGAAATACGCTACAACAGCCTTGTCTGCTGAACAGTCTTCAGCTTCCATTTCAAATATGCTGTCGAAAGTGGGAAAACTGTTTATTTTAAGTCTGCTGTTTGACGCTCTCTGGAGAATTGCATGAAACCCACCGATTCTACCGTAGCTACCAAACCTACACTTGTGGCATCCCTTTTGGATCCATGCCACAAGCACCTGCAGTTTCGTTTGCCTGACATCCAGATTGCTGCTAAATCCAAGCTTCTGGACTTGCATCCTTGTTGGAAAGTGAGGCAGCTCCGAGTGCTGTGGCTGGACTGTCAACTGAGAAAACAGCGAAAAAAATGTGTGAAATGGAGAAGACTGCTATCGTGATGCTTTTAGATGAAGATTACGCTACAAAAAACGACAAGAATGCAGTAGAAAATGAACTGTACAATTACTTTAGGGAGACTTGCCCTTATTAGAGTGCAGTCCATTGGAGTGGTGGAAGGTCAATGCACAATGCTTTTCAAGGCTTGAAAAACTTGCTAAGAGTTACTTGTGCACTTCAAGAACTTCTGTGCCTAGAGAACGTGTGTTTTCCACTGCCAGACTCACTGTAAATCAGAAGTGCACGCGACTAACACAAGATCACGTCAACATGTTCATTTTTATTAAGAAAAATTATCAGTAGTGTTGATGCAGCTAATTTTTTTTTGTTTTTGTTTTTGCTTGTTTAACCTCAAAAGGGACTTACAAATGTGACTTTTTTCCTGATCGGATTGTTTCTTTTGATTTTTGGAAGGCAGAACATGCAAAATAAATAAGGCTCTTATGTATAAAGTTGCTGTAGTGTGTAGTTCCTGCGGGTTTGGCGGAGGACATTCATCTTTCAGTACAGTGGTTTAAATTCTTTACAACGCTAAAAGGAATGTATCAATATTTTCGATGTAATGAAGTCGCAATGCACTGAAAAAGTGGGTTTACAGTTAGGCCTGTGTTTGCTGTTGGTAAAGATAAGTGAATACATGACAAAGACTATCTATCTATCCATTTATATAAGTGGAATAGATGTTTAGATTGTGAAAGTATTATTAAAGGTTAAACAGTTAACCGATATATTTGGAACTGTTTAAAACAGGTATTTTTTTAAATGACATTTACATCCCTATAAGGACCTTCATGTAAAGACCTTGTCACTGACTTGTGTCACAAATTTATGGACAAAACATTATTTCTCATAAAAACAAACAAGCCAATAAATAAATAAATAAATAAAAGCCATAGCTTAAAATTAGGTCACATGTTCAAGTTGTGCGAATACAGGAACTCTGTCATTTTTAAAAGCCAGCAAAAGTACACATTTTTCATTTAACCACCCAGCTGCCCACTTATGTAAAAATGCTCTTTTTTTGTATATTTTTCATTCTTAGCCCTCAAATAAGCAATCTGGATAGTTTTCAAAACAATTTTTGCTATTCATGATATCTTCAGGTGTAAAAAAGTCAAATGGAGAAAGTTTGGGACAGTAGCGAATCTTCCCAGAAGTGGCCGTCCTGCTAAAATCTCTCCAAGAGCAAGGCGCAGAATCGTCCAGGAAGTCACACACAACCCTAGAACAACATCCAGGGATCTGCCTCTCTCACCTCAGTTAAGGTCAGTGTTCATGACTCCACCATCAGAAAGACACTGGGCAAAAATGGGATTCATGGCAGAGTAGCAAGGCGGAAACCACTGCTCACTAAGAAGAACATGAATGCTCGTCTCAAGTTTGCCAAAAAGCACCTGGATTATCTGCAACAGTTCTGGAACAATGTTCTATGGACAGATGAGTAAAAAGTGGAACTCTTTGGCCAACATGGGCCCTGTTATGTCTGGCGAAAACCAAACACTGCATTCCACAGTAAGAACCTCATACCAACGCTCAAGCATGGTGGTGGTAGTGTCATGATTTGGGGATGCATTGCTGCATCAGGACCTGGACAACTTGCCATCATTGAAGGAACCAGGAATTCTGCACTGTATCAGAGAATTCTACAGGAGAATGTCAGGCCATCCGTCCATCAGCTGAAGCTGAAGCGCAGCTGGGTTATGCAGCAAGACAATGATCCGAAACACACAAGCAAGTCTACATCAGAATGGTTGAAGAAGAAGAAATTTAAAGTTTTGGAATGGCCTAGTCAAAGTCCAGACCTAAACCCCATTGAGATGTTGTGGCAGGACCTGAAACGAGTTGTTTATGCTCGAAAACCCACAAATGTCACAGAGTTGAAGCAGTTCTGAATGAAGGAGTGGGCCACAATTCCTCCACAGCGCTGTGAGAGACTGATCAATAACTACAGGAAACACTTGGTTGTAGTTACTGCTACTAAAGGTGGTGTAACCAGTTATTGAGTCTAAGGGGAGCATTGGGTTTTGCATAACTTTCTTTAATAAATAAATGAAATACATACCAAAATGTTGTGTTATTTGTTCACTCAGGGACCCTTTTATCTAATATTAGATTTTGGTTGAAGATCAGATAACACTCAATGTCAAAAATATGCAAAAATGAAGAAAATCAGACAGGGGGCAGATACTTTCAACGCACTGTACAGTATTTCAATATAAATTAAATGACAAAATAACAACAATGTGTTTACAACTGTAGCATTATAATATAGAGCAGCGTTTCTCAAACTGGGGGTCCCGACCCAAAAAGGGTTGCATGGCTATTGCAGGGTGGTCGTTTGATCACAAAATACTGTCCTAACTTTAAAATCCTAGCATTTCATTACAGTGCATATACACCTGTTAATTCCTAACAGTAAAATATGTATTATGAAGCCAGCCCTCCCACCGTGTTTTAGTGGTCAGCTAATTAACTTTTTTTTGTTTTTGTTTTGTTTTACCCGACCAAAGATATACCATAAGCCCACAGCCCTTAACAGCATCAGCTCTCCCTGCCCACCTCACACTGCAAGCAGTTTGAGTGACAAATTTCAAAACAAATGTGTTTAGATGGAAGGTGAGTGGAAGTGAACAGTCTGTATAAAAATCATATTTGTTATAAAAGTAATTTGTTTTCTACAAACCCTGTCAGGAAGTTACCGTGTTTGTTTAAACCACAAATACCTTTGTATTTGTCTGTAGTTTTTTTTTTTTTTTTTTTTTTGCACACTTTCTTACTAAGTCGCACGCACTGTGACACAAACTAGTATAGTTACAAATACGATGTAGAAAAAGTTTGGCAATCAGTTGCAAGTCTGCTTATAATAAATATATATTATATAAATATATTATTTTTTAAATGTCGTTTTAATCTTTTGAGACCGGGTGGCGTGATTAACTGGTGTCAATGTATACATGCACGTCATTAGTATCATCCTATCCTCACCAGTCCAGCTAAGAAAAACCAGACCTACCAAAAAAAAAAAAAAAAAAAAAAAAAAAAAGACCACAACAACTAGAACTACTAAAACATTTAAAAATGTAATTTGTATAAAACACCCCCACCCTCTGAAATGGGTTGGGCTTGTTTTTGTTTTTTTTCTTGTGAGACAGCAACACTGTTTGCAATAGCAGTCTATTATGCTTGTTTTTGGTTTGGTAGATTAAACGCAATAATTTCTTTATGTGGTAGGCATGTTGTGTAAATCAAATGATACAAACCCCCAAAAAATCAATTTTCATTCTAGGTTGTAAGGCAACAAAATAGGAAAAATGCCAAGGGGGGTGAATACTTTCGCAAGCCACTGTAGGTAAGGGACTGGGAGTCTAGAATTGGCAATAGGGTTTGTGAAAAGAGGAATTTTTTTTGTAATACCCTCTCCTTTGTCAAAGTACTATAAATGGAAGTAGCTACTGCACAGTGTGTATGTGTGTGTATGTATATATATATATATATATATATATATATATATATATATATATATATATATATATATATATATATACACACACACATACATGTATACACATGCGCATTTGGGGTCTGTTCTGTTCTTGCTCACAATATTACATTTGTGGTTTATTAAGAGAAAAATTTGGTTGATGATCATTTTAAATCATTAATTATGCATTGGCAGCATTCATGTTTCTTGCGCTTCTGTAGTCAGTTTCTCCAATCTCACCCAGCATTTAATGTCAGCATTTTTTTTAAATGTTATTTATATACTTATTGTACTCTACACCAGTATTATTAACCATCATCAAAAAATCCTGGCTACACCACTGGTCCAGGTTAATACTAAAGCGATGGAGGTTCAAGGCACTTAAGAATTCGCTAAGTTGCAGCAAGGTACACAGTTGTGTTTGTGTGGATTTTCCACTTCATTTATATGGAGTTTTGCTTCAGATTATGCCATTGCCGATTTCTTATTTTTAATCAACACAGTTGTTTTTGTGTGACATTTTATTATAAGTGAAAACACTGTAGAACCCCTGAAGTACCCTTCCATAATTAAACTGGGGCCCTCTTGGTGCCCCCCTGTCTACAATACTCTAGAATTGCCATTGTCTGAGATATAGGTCCTATATTTTATTTTACACACATAAATGTTTCCTTAGACTGAGGGATCGCAATCTTGTCTCCTATACATGTTTCTTAAGGCTGATGGGTAGAGCAAAGTATGACGTTGCCTGCGGTGCGTTATTTGTTCAGTGTAGTTGCCCATGGGTCAGCAAAGGTTGGGGACCATTGATGTATAGTAATTTCATATGATATCGCACTGCAGAGTGGGGTGAGGGGTCGTCACAGTCTGAAACATTTCCAAAGGAGGGCCCAGCAAAAAAAGTTTGAGAACCTCCCCCCCAATGGCAGCGTTATATAAGTATAAATAACGTTAGGTTACTTACTGTAACCCTGGTTCCCTGAAAGAGAAGATGACCACCAAAGACATTGGTATGGGATATTCCTGCCCTTCGGGTAGGTATTGCTGAGCTCTCTATGCCAGATCTGCCGAAAGGCCCCTTCCTGTGATGATGCACTCGGTCCCGCCTACCGAGGGAATAAAACCGTCATTCGCAGGGAGATCCTCCTCTTTTTTCCATCAAACCCGTGAGGGCGACCGAAGCGACCTCGCAGGTGGTGGTCATCTTCTCTTTCAGGGAACAAGGGTTACTGAAAGTAACCTAACGTTCCCTTTCAATTCGAAGACGACCACCACTGACATTGGTATGGGGGAACGGCAGCACATGAGGGATGCACAACACTGCCTAACCCAGAGGTTAGTGGTGAGAAATTATACCCTCAAGGACCCTTGTGCCTACAGAAGGCAAGGCAGGGTCTTCCACATTAATGCAGTAGAACCTGGAGAAAGTATGCAGCATAGCCCAGCTAACCGCAATACAAATTTCAGACATCGAGGCACCTTTGAAACGGGCCCAAGATGTAGCCAAACCTCTAGTGGAGTGTGCGGATACCCTACCAGGTGGAGGTAAGCCAGCACCATCATACACAGTCGAGACTGTGTCCACAATCCAATGTGACAAACGCTGCTTAGAGAGGGGCTATCCTAGGGTCTGTGTTCCGTGACAAAGAGCTGGTCCGATTGATGCAGAGCCCGTCCTATGCATGTAGCATCTCAATGCCCGTACAGGGCAGAGGAAATCCCTTATCCTCCTTAGAAGTAAAAGAAAGGAGATGAAAAGACTCCAGTTCCACAGATGTGGAAGGCTGTAATCACCTTGGGGAGGAAAGGGGGGTTGGTGCGCAGCGACACCCTACTGCCATCTTCCCAAATACACATGCAGGAGCTGGGTACAGACAGAGCCTGCAGCTCACTTATCCGCTTAGCGGAGGTGACAGCCAAGAGAAAGGCTGTCTTCATAGACAGAAACTTCAGCTCTATGGAGTGTAAGGGCTCAAACGGGGTCTTCGTGAGAGCTTCTAGTACAATATTAAGGCTCCATTCAGGGAGAACATTCCTCCTAAAAGCGCGTAATCGTCGCACGCCTTTAAGAAACGGTTAGCCAAAAAATGCTCACCCGGAGACAGAATCTACGGGGGCATGGCAAGCAGAGATAGCTGCTAAATACACCTTCAAGGTGGAAGGCGATCTTCCAGCATCGAGCAGTTGACTGCAGAATGACTGGCACAGGGCAGTTACTGGAGTCATGGTTCCCAGCCAGACACCAAGTTTGAAAATACTTCCACTTGCAGGTATACAAAGACCTAGTGGAGTCTGCCATAACGCTCTGCATCGTTTCCACAACCGCGTCCGATAGCCCTAGTGCAAACCAGCGGTCCCTTTCAAGGGCCAGAACCATAACTGGAACCTGCCTGATTCTGGGTGCCAAACAGAGCCTTTCGCCTGACTGAGGAGATCCAAACTAAGTGGAATCTCCCAGGGCTGGCCATGCAACAGCTGGCACAGGGTTGAAAACCATATTCTCCTGGGCCACTTGGAGGCCACTAGGAGAACTGACGCTTTCTCTAACCGGACTTTCGAGAAAAGCCAGGAGCAGCGGTATAGGCAGGAAAGCGTACAACAACACTTTAGGCTGTTCGTGCGCTACAGCGTTTACGTCGAGCGGTGGAGGGAGTACCACAGGAGGAAATGCATCATCTCTGCCGAAGCGAAGAGATCGACCTGCGCCTTCACGAACCGCTGCCAAGTGCACTCCATCGTCTGAGGGTGGAGTTGCCACTCCGACGGATGCGGGTCGCTCCTGGAGGGGAGATCCACTGCCCAGTTCACCGCTCCAGGAATGTGTGTCACCTGTAGGGACAGCAAATTCCTCTAAGCCCAGGATCCGCGGACTCCTCTGCCTTCCCAGACTGCTCCCCAAACCGGATTGGAGACGTCTGTTGTCACCACTTGGCGGTTTAGTACTACTCCCATTTGCACACCTTTGCGCAGGTGAGAGGGAACCCTCCACCAGCGTAGGGCTGCTGAGCATGTGCAAGACACTGTCAGCTGACGGTGTCTGTTGCTTTTGGCATTGAGCTGAAATGCACTGAGCCACGCTTGCAGGGGGGCGCATGTAAAACAAACCCAGCTGAATGGCCGAGATAGCTGCAGCCATCAGACCCAGCAGTTTTTGGCACAATCTGAGGGTGACCTGCGATCCCTGTTGAAACAGGGAGAGGCACTCCTGTATAGCTGCAACCCTGCTGTCTGACAGGTATGCACGCAACGTAGTGCAGTCCAGCCGGAGCGTGGTGCACTGCACTGGTGTAAGCTGACTCTTTGCATCATTTATGGTGAGGCCCAGTCTGACCAGATGCTCCATCACAACTGCCGTGTTGGCCAGTGCTCCCTCTCGCGACTGTGAACAGATCAACCAGTCGTCGAGATAGTTTAATACTCTGATCCCCTGCAGCTGCAGGGCAGCCAGGATAGCGTCTACGCACTGAGAACATACATGGAGCTAGGGAGAGGCCGAATGGCAGCACAGTAAACTCATACACGCTTCCTTGAAAGGAAAAGCGCAGGTACTTTCTGTGCTCTGAACGAATGGGTACATGAAAGTATGCGTCCTGTAAGTCCATGGTGGTGAACCAGTCATCCGGCCGGACGAACTGGAGAATGTGACAGTGCGTCAGAATTCGGAACCTCCTTTCTCAGGTCCAAGATGGGGCGAAAACCGCCATCCTTCTTGGGTACCAGAAAGTATCTCAAGTAGTACCCTTCTCCAAGGAGATGGTGTCTAAGAGATAAATGGCTCGCTTGCACAGCAAAGCAGCCACTTCTTCCTGAAGTACCAAGGCTTGCAGAGGGTCTGTCACGAAAGTGTTTGCGATGCCTCGAAAGGGAGGAGGTCCCAAACGAAACTGAAGCGCACAGCCGTTTTGCACGGTGGCAAGCACCCAGGAGCCTGAGATGCAAGCGCGCCAGTACTGCAGCTGTTGTGCCGAAAAGGGGGTCTGCGCTGCGCATGCCAGCTTTAACCCCCTGCATTGAGGGTTCGGGCACACTGGGTCTTTAATGAGACCACCCACCGGCGGGGCATTAACCAGGGCCGCAATGGTGGAGTCTACTGGGTGGAATCTCCCCAGGCCAAGCTTATCCGCGCCTTCTAAGAAGGCGAGCAGTGTGGCCTTCTTTAGCACACTGGGTCCCGAGGCCCGGTGGTCCCAGGAGGAGCATATCTCCTCCAAAAAATCTGGAAAGGCCAGGAACTTCTGGGGGCGGGGAGTCGGTGCTGCGTCCGGCGTTGTTCAGCCGCTAGCGTCCAGGGGACCTGAAGGAAAGCTGTAGCACGTCCCACAAGTGCTGAAATGGAGCTGGACAGCGGGTGGTACTGGCTTCTGAGGCACTCTCAGAACCAGGCTCTTCCTCGGCAAGTGTCTCAGCCACTTGCACCTCCGAGGAGAAAGAAGCCCCATCACCCAAGGCCGCTATGGATAGCGTGCTGTCTTGTGCCAGCTGAGATGAGCCTGCCCACCCTTCCTGCACTCCCATGGGATCGGGACGGTATGGCGACTGGGGCTGCAGCACCTGGGCAGGGGCCTATAGCGAATGTCTAGCTAAGAGCTCCAGGACCTGGGTCACCTGGGCCTTGGAGCACTTCACTCGTCTTGCTTGTGGAGATGGTGAGCAACTGCGGGCGGCCTGTGCATCTGGAAAACCTGACAGAGGTCCCTGGGACAAGTCATCTGCGGTGCTCCGAGCTGTTGGCGATCCCGCCGCACAGGATGCGGAGCTCGCCCTTTTGGCGCTCTCTGCTGGGCCTCCTTCAGTCTGGGCTGAAGGGCCTCACAGATGCTACATGCCCTGTCCCTCTCGAGGGCCATGGTGGCATGTGGCACACTCCTGCGGGATGTTAGTGTTGCAGGCCGTGCAGGGATAAGACCCCGACATAGGCCTGGCCTTGCGCATCAGTACTGGGGCACTGCCTACACTGCGTTGAACACTGGAAGTGTCAGCGTAGTGTGTACAGCCACTGTTGTTGCAGCAAGGGTATTAATCTTACGCACCTTGTGCCGAGTACCCTGTTACACTGGGTACTGCGCAGCACTGTGTGTAGGCTGACTAGTGCCTACACAACTAGTGCAATGTGCACTACATGCACTGTGCGTCCCAAGCGCCGTGCTTATCAGGTACCGTACACTATGTGAACTGCGTACCGTGCATAATCGCACTAGAGTGACAGAAGTATCAGCACGTGTGCACATGTGCACTGTGCGAACCGAGCACCACGCACACCGAGTACTAAGGACACAAAGTAGCACCGAGCACCGTGTGTCACTTATACTAAGCACTGCTCCAAGATACTAGTATCACGGGTTAGGTGTGCGCCGTGGTACCGCAGTACCAGGGAGGCCGCTACGCAATGTGCCTACCATAACAGCGTGGTCAACACACACACACACACACACACACACACACACACCTGGTTAGCGCGTAGCGTGTACCATGGAAAGGGGGACGCAGGCTGAAGCGGGCAAGTTAAAGCAGAGAAAAACACTGTGAAATACAGTTTGTTTACAAGGCTCGACTCACCAAGGTGGCAGGACTGTGCAGCCAGCAAGGCCTACTGAACAGCGGGGATATAGCAAAGCCTTGCCCCATGGAGGAGAGCGTGGCTGGGGAAGTCACTCAACAACAGGGGTACGGCAAGGCCTAGCCCCGAGAAGGACACGTGTGCTCACAGAAGAGAGAGAGAGAGTACACTGTTTACAAGGCCGACTCACCAAGGTGGCAGGTCCGTGAGGCCGGCAGGGTCTCTTCAACAGCAGGGATACGGCAAGGCTTAGCCCTGAGGAGGACATGTGTACTCTGAGAAGAAAATAAAGGGGAGAGATGTTTACAAGGCCCGACTCACGAGGTGGCGGGCCTGTGTAGCCGGCAGGGTCTACTCGACAGCAGGGATACGGCAAGGCCTAGCCCCGAGGAGGACACGTGTACTCAAGAAGAAAAGACACTCATTCGCAGATGACTGCACGGGCAGTCACTCACATACAACAGAGAGATAAAAGAGTGGCCTACCAAACAAGCGAGGAGGCCACTGAAAGACAGAAAGGACTCTCTCTTTTAAGTCGTTGATTCCAGGAAATCGGCAAGCCGGCTTTCAGCACGAATGCAAGGGAAATACAACAAGACTCAATTCGACTCGAAAAGATCTTTCCTTATCCACACTCAGCTAAACACAGAGGTCTTACCTTACCGTCTTGAGAGGGAAAGGGAGGGGGATCTTCCTGCAATTGACGGTTTTACGTCATCACAGGAAGGGGCCTTTCCACAGCTCTTGTATAGACAGCTCAGCAATACCTATCCAAAGGGCACGAATATCCCATACCAATTTCAGTGGTGGTCGTCTTCAAATTGAAAGGGAACATACTTTTTTCCAATGACAGCATTATAATAACATTATAATACTTGTGCAGGCATATCACTTTTTACATTTTTTTTTTTAATTGCTAGATTTCAAAGCAGACACACTTCAAACTCTCAGCAATGAGACGTCTTTATCTAGCATATACATCACAAAACTTGCGTGCAAATTTTCAATCACGTCATACACAGTATCATCCATAATTTAAGGCATGTGTGTATACCTTTGTTATATAAATTATCTGTGAAGTGTAGGTACAATAAACAAATTTGACCAGTACCAAACCTGACAAGGCTTCCTTACAACCTGTAACACCAACAAATAAATAAAGAAATCTCCTTGTTTTATTCTCCGTAGATACACAGGCATCCATTTTTCACTCTCCACTGCATGTATACAGATGGCCCGGTCTGTCAAGCACATTTCTTAGGGACTGCTGCCATCTGCCAGTAAAAAAGAAAACTGCATACACTTAATAGTTTTCTTATTTTTTCATCAAAGCATGTTAAGACGTTTTAAACTTTGCAGATGCTCTTATAAGCGCCTGCTCGCTATTCTCACGGAGTGACAAATATGGACTTGCATGCACTCCATGTGGAAATCACGAGATAAGCAGCTGGGTGGTTAAATGCTGGATATGTAGACTGCATGTATGCTCCGGTTTATTTTTGCTTATTAATACACCTATTTTTATGCAACTTGCATAATCGGAAAGAAAATGCACCACCCGCAAGCCACCCAGACATTGACTTTCTTCTGGATGTCTTCGTATTCGTTCAATTTATATATTAAGTTTTCGTCGTCATGATTAACTTGTTTTGGGGTGTGTGTTTGATGTGAAGGGTGTTAACCTTCTGATTAGTTAGTTTCATTCCAGTCGCGTGACGAAAAAAATAGAAACAGGTTCTTTTTTAGCGACGCAAAATATTCTCAAAGTGACATCGCTGGCATCGCTCGCTGTTGGTGTGGATACTCCCATTTGACTGTAATGACTTCTAAATTATCTGCTCGCATCCAGTGTGGCTGCAGCTTTAGAGTTCTAATTTGAATGCAAGTTGTGCCTTTTTGCTTAACTATGTTGCACAACAGTGTTTTTAGTTATTGGTCTTCTGTTACAAAAATAAATAAATAATGTTTGGTCATTATTTTGAAAGCGAAGCTTTGAATACATAGACTTTAAGATTGTCTATCAAGTTTGTTCAAGGCAAGTCGCTACATAAAACATTTCAGCTTTGGTCAATTTTCACATTTTAATATATTGCAGTATTTATCTAAGGTAGAATGTTGTAGACTCATGAATCTTTACAGAGTAGTGGAAACCTGTGGGAATTAATGTATGCTCTATTAAATTACCTTGATTTTAACCTCTGACAACTCCTTCAGTTGAAATGTAAAACTAGCACTTAGCTCCTTAGAGTACAGATGGGGTCGTGTTTACAATGGAACCCAGATAGTAAGCCATATGTTTATCCAATGTCATTTTACCTCTCCTTAAGGTCAAATGCAGAACTGGCTAATAATTCTTAGAGAGTGCAGATAGGGTCATGGCAACTATGGAACACATACAGAAAACCATATGCATTCTATCCAAAATTGATCTTATTTATTATTATTGTTTTTATTGTACAGCTACTTTTAATTATTTTAGGGAATTGTACAAAACAAAGCATATTCCTTTTGTTATGAGATATTGGGGGAGTTATGTATAGAGTCTGTCTCCTTTAAGTAGTGCATCCTTGTCAGCTGACGGCAGAAATGAGGGGGAGAGGAAAAGAGTTTAGACAGCATATCAAACTTTAAAAATAAATCTGGGTCAGACTCCAATACTTGGTAGCAACAGGCACTGTAAAATTTGTTCAAGTTTCTGTTAAGAATTTTTTTATTGAAGTTAATTTTTTTAATATTTGGTACGTTATACACAAACATAAATGCATTATTTTTACTTTAAGTATATTTAAAAATCTTGACAAAAACAGTGCATGAAAAAAACTGGTATTTGTGACTTGTAACTTCAATAAGATGTAAAGTGTATTTAAGGGCTTTTTGATTGTGGTCCACTATGAAAGGCGCTATATAAAATAAATATTGATTGACTGATTGATTGATTACACTCCAAGTTATTTATATCCAAAACAACATTTTAATGCTCCCTGTTGATGTGAAAGTCAGAAAGATACATCCGTACCGCAGCTTGTGTTAAAAATGGCCATACTGTTCATTAATTAGTTCTTCCAGGATTCCACGATCACGAAAAAAAAAAAAAAAAAACACACAATTTGCTCTCTCCCGCAGATCTTTCTTAAACATTTGCTCCCTACTCTCACTGTACATGTCAGTAGAGCGCATACACGCGATTTATATAGTGAGAAGTGTAGCGGGTTTGACTTAAAGCTTTAGTTCAGCCATGGAAAGATTCCTAAATTAGCACCGAATATAACAGCAAAAGACAGGGCACAACTGCAAAATGCAAGTCCAGTATTTCCAATAACTCACTGTCATATCTTCTGTCAAAACGACAGAAGACCATGACAATGACCATGGATAGACAAACAGTGGCTATAGTACAACAAAATAAGTTATTATTTATTATTATTATTATTATTATTATTATTAGAAAAGGATTTCATAGTTTAGTCGCAAGTTCAAAGCAAAGCATTGTTCTGTTACTCCAGTGAAGGATCAGAGAAAAACAATAAGGACCTTACTTGTACTCCCTATGTTGCAGGTCCTGAAAGATGTCATTCTAATTATATATGGTAATACAAACGTTTCTGTACATGGGTGTAGTAACATGAATGTTCAAAAAGGAAGTTGACGGCGAACTATATTAGATATTATCTGATTACTTGGGATGTCAAGATTTTTCTGGCATGTGATGGTAGCACTTTCACACTGCGGCCTTAGTCAAAGAAACAAAAAAGCTAGTTTATCAGCCAATCAGTGTCACCTGTCACTGTTTCCAAGCGCTTGTCACAGCTTCCAAACTATTTCTATGTGCTGTCTTGATGTGGATACGTTTTAAAATTACAACATTTTGGTGAACAACAAATGTTTCTAAAAATACCCTCTTACATTGTACAAAAATCCTCCAAGCCTAGTATACATTTGTAAAATGTACCACTGCTAATTTGAATCCCATCCCGTTGAAAGTTTTAGGAAATATTACCACAGATTTAAGTAGAGACTAATTAATACTGTAATCCAGTATTTTATGAAAATCTAAGTTAGTAATTAATAGTTAGATGGGAACAACCTAAATAATAATCAGTAATTAATAATTAGATGGGTCACCCTGGATAAAAGCAGCAGCTAAATAAATAATAGTAGTCGTCAAGTTACCCGTTACAGTATGTAAGAAGAGAGTAATAATAACTAAATTGAAGAATACTACCTCATTTAAGAATAGCTTCAGTATCAAAAGATGAATGACAACAGAAAGGATAATCTCTGAAAGACAATATTTAAACTATTGTTGATTATATATGGATGGTCGCTGAATTCTTTCATAGTTCAGCTATCTGTGCACTCAACTTCTTTAGAATGCATACTTTGCTTAGAGTCCAGTTTATTTATAGCTTCCAAAGGTAATTTTTAGTGGGATGGTCCCAAAGTTTTGCACATTACTCTGTATAACGTTTGTGATTTAAAGCAGTAGGGGTATATTTAAGTTCAGTGGAAGAGAACACTTTGTATCAGAGTATCTCATCAATTTTTCTTAACACTAGAACTGCCAGATTTTCGAACTACCTAGAACTGCCAAGTAGGTCACTTTGAGCCATACATTTTTAGACTGCTTTGTTATGAAAATGAAAGACATACTACTAGATACAACTGAAAAGTTGTATTCATGAGCATCATATCTAACATTTGCATTGCAGAAACACTATTTAAATTGAAAATTAAACAGAAAATGCTTTGTTTTTCTAATGAGCGCATATACAGCACGACTACAAGCAGTGAAAAAAATATAATAAACATTTCAAAAGAAACGGGTATTTACATATACCCTGTACAGATGACAGCTACATTGTACTCTATGGAGGCAAGTTCACGTCTGTCAAGGTAACTTGTGTTCACATTTAACTACCTGATACATTTTGGTTTTTGTTTTGTTAAGATTTTTGTGTGTGTATATATATATATATATATATATATATATATATATATATATATATATATATATATATATAAATATATTTCATATTAGGCACATAAGTTGTTATCCTACCTGTCATTTCAGTTTGCTGTATGCATCTTAGTGCAGCTTGCCATATTCCAATCAAAATGACTACTTTCAAGATTATGTATTTCCTTCTGCTATATTCTCAGTTGCATTTGTGCAACAAAATTGTTGTCTCCCAGGTACACTGAAAAATAAGCAACTAGGCTTTCACTGAGTTGGCATCTTGACAAATCCACAATCATAGCAATCTCTGTCTCATAGTCAGTCTACAAAGACTTGAAATAAAAATAAAAAAAACATGTGTGCTAGCAGGAGGGGGCGTCTTCTTTGCTGCAGTTACAAAAATAATAGAATATCTTACATTATATTTAAAAAAAAAAGAGATGTATAGTAATGCCTGGCTGACCCACATGGCTGTTCTATGTAGAACTGTTTAAATGTATTATTTTTGCAATTCTGGTTATGAAACACCGTCAGGATATTTAATTCATATACGTAGGAAAAGGCAAAAAAGGACATACACATACAACTTACGATGGAAGAATAATTAACATTTAAGTGCAAAATGGATCACGGTGACCCTTATGGTGGTTCTAGGATTAACAAATAACAGTTCTTTTTACAGCCAGTCTTGCATGCAGGGGCCTTGACGATCCTAAAGTCAAGTTTTCTTCCTGCTGATCTTGCCTTGCTGTGAGCAGTGCTGAAATAAAGCTCCTTTGTTGCACTAGCAGACCACTACTAGTCTTTCACACGCTCAGACCATGCACAAATGTGTCAGAATGCACAATTTGCATCTCTTTTTCAAAGATTTTCCCAACCTGAGGGTGGACACACTTCGTCCTATACAATTAAATAGTTTTGCTTCAGAAAACTAAGTTGTCTATTTGAAAAATTAACATTGTTTCTCCATATACTGCTTTACATTACAAAGCCTGTTAAAATTCCATGTGTACTTCTACTCAAGAAATATACTGTATTGGTTTTGTATTTATACTCTTCTAATTTCAAATGTCTAAATAAACACTTTGAATTATCCCATATATTGTGCCAAGAGTTTCCTTTTTATATTGCAACTGTATTAAATGATAGTTCAAAAGTAGTGTTATTTTCAAATGTATATCCATTTTGTACAAGAAATACATATCTAACAAATTTCACCTAAAAACCTACTTGGAATGTTGGTAATATGGGATGTGGAGTGTAAAACAAGACTAGGACACCAGTCATAACTCCGTTGGTCTACTTTACATTATTTTTAAAAAGTGAAGGCAGAACCTAACTCAAACATTTAATAGTTAAGTGACACAGTGTCACGTTCAACTAAGAAAACAATTGTTATATCAATGGTTTATTTAAAAAAAAGAGGAAGCATTTGGATTTTATTTAATATATGCGTTACTTTGCATCAGAAACTGCTCTTATCCTTAAATCCGTTAAACAAATTATAAACACTAAATAATGAAAGTGTGTCTATATTAAGGTTTCAACCACATCTTACTGAATATGTAATAAGTGTACAACTTCAACTGAGTGCCGTTTTCGGGCATTTGGCATACAGACCATGGCTCGGACAAAATGTACCTTCTCAACGGTAGAAAAAAAACCAAAAACGTTTCAAATATTATTTGAAACGTCCCAATTATTTATATGTAACTTAAAAATGGGTCAAATTGGGCAGTTAAATATGAATTACACATGTTTGTGTGATATTTGGGGGGCGCGGCTTATTATACACACACACATTCCACAACGAACCACATTATATAATTGGAAACAGCTACTTAAGGCCTTTCTGTCGATATATTGGCGAAGATTGCCAAACTACATGCGCTACAACACCAAGTGGTCCTATTCATGCCCATACATGGTCATTCTATTTAGGCAGGAAGGGGTTAATTTAAAAGGACTAAACTAAACTCAAGAATGCAAATAATTGACTCTTCCTTCTCATTTGCAGAACTTAAGACCTTGTCCTAAAAAAAAGCTATGTTATTAATATAAAATAATACCTGTGTTATGTATATTTAATGTACTGAATAGTGATAACACAACAATAATAAAAAACCATGTCGTGTTAGCCCCGCAAACAGTAAACTTACTTCAGCCGCCCTTGCGATTATTTTTAAGCAGCAAGGTTGGCAAAACTTGGTACAATGATATCTGACAACACTACCGCTGAATATCAAAAAATAAAATCTAAAAAAATACAGTAAAGCGGTACCCACCATACCTTGTGTATATTAAAAGGCCAGATCCTGAAGACTGTATTCACCCCTCCGGATTTATCTTCTGCGTGATGACGACGAATAAGGAAGGACACCATAAATCATGTGTGATGTGCAAATCCCACGTATAACCAGAAAATATATGTACTCCAATTAGGTGTAATACTTCTTTCGAATAATCTCTCCACACGTAAACCCTAGATTTATGGATAGCAAATTATATCCGTTCTGTGCTCTATACAAAATGTCATCTGACTGCACTCCAAAACTGCATGTTTCTACTTGAATCTAAAGAGACGTGATTTTCTCAAGACTACCTTTCAGATATTACAAATGTTTTCACAAACACAGAGTCTCTCTTGGACAAACTAATGGCGGATTTGACCAGTAAAACGAGATTCAGCCACCAACTACATGCTCACACTACCGAGTCATTGCTGTCTGTCTCTGCCTCTGCTCTGCCGTGTTCAGTGACGTTGGGCGTAACCAATCACATTCTTGTTGCGTTCTGGATCTCTTTTTGAGGATGTATGGAAGGCCATTCGGATCAAAAATGCGTTATTTACAACACATTTCAAATATTTATTAAACGTACTAATTTTAATTTAGTTTGTGTTGTGTGTAATTCAATTATTACAAGCACTAATGATCTCAAATGCTTTTTGTGCTCTGTACAGCGCAGATATTATATTACACGGCCGTCATACAACCCGATTTACCCTCTCTTCCCTGTCTAATTTGTTTTTCACATATTATTTTCTTTCTGCAGTTGTATTGTTTGTAGATATTCTACATACCAAGATACTAAGCTCCGACAATTCTCTATGGAGACTTCCGTCACGCTGCGCGCAAAGGGTTATGGGATATAAAAGAGCGCTCCGGATATTTTTTTCTTTTGGGAGTCAATGTGGTCGTGTGAAATGTTGCTGGTTTCTGCAGATCTGCAGATTTTCGCTGTTAAAAAATGCACCAGACTTGTGAGGTCTATATCACCTTTTGGTCTCTTAAAGAAAACAGCAACAGTGGCAAATTATGACAATACATAATTATTTTAAAAATTCCCTTTTCTGAGGACAGTCCCGTGTTGTAGCGCATGCGTGTGCATGTGTGTATGTGCTGCACAGTAGGAATTGGGAGGGACCGTTCCGAAATGTAAAGATCAAGTATAGGTGTAGAGTCGAATTCTGTTCCACATAAAATTCAGTTCACCCTGAAATGTTACAGCATTAATCGACAGACAGCAATGCAAATTATTATTATAATTTTTGTTTTTTCAATTGTACTATGTGCGCTTTCTAATATACGCCGAGAGCTGGTGGTCCTATATAATACGTGCTCTTTCATGATGAAGACTCATATGTTTGTAATTATGTAATTGATTGATGTTTGAATTGTTTGTATTTAAGGTATTTTTTTCTTCAGTTGCTTGTACTCTCTGCAGGCAAAGCTGTCAAAGTATTTTGATTAGAAAAAAATGCATTCTTATTTTAGTTTTTTTTTTAGATATATGTAATTATTATTATTATTACTGTTTATGGATTGGTATGCCCTCCTTTTCTATGCACTGAGCCCTCAAGTGGTAGTTTTGTTTATAGCTAATGACATTATTATTTTAGAAATCGGTTTTGAAAATAAACTATAAAATGAACGAACACGGATGACGCAGTGAGTTTTTGTAAGCAAGGCAGCAAATACAGTTTTCGACTGGTGATGCTGTTTGATACATATCTAGATTAATGTTCTGTACACATATAATATATATATATATATATATATATAGATATATATATATATATATATAATGATATATATATATAAAAAGAGACTAATACAAAAGCACAAACGGATAAAGAATATAAAGACATAAGGATAAAAAAATAGTTAAACTGAAGAATATTCGTTTATGCTTTTGGATGGAGTTACTGGCACGGGACATATTGCTTTTCCACTCGTCTGGCTATTATTGGATGTAAGTAAATAAAAGCTTATTGTTTTCTAAAGATTGGGAAGTCTATACGCCTGGAATTATTCTTTAAGTTAAGAGTTGAAAGTGATATGTGAAGCACAGTGACTGGATGACGAGTCGTAATGTATTGGATACTTAACTTACAAACACTGAGACGTGGTAAAATCGTATACAGCGCCTATAGAAAGTCTGCACCCCCTTTCAAAATTTTCACCGTTTGGTGCCTTATAGCCTGGAATTAAAATGCATTAAAATTTTTTTTTTTCATTTATCTATACATCCTACCCCACAACTTCCAAGTGAAAAAAATATTCTAGAAATTTGTAGAAAATTAATTAAGAATAAAAACTGAAATAACATGGTTGGATAAGTGTCCACCCGCCTTTTAATAGTAATCCTAAATTAGCTCAGGTGTAACCAGTCACCTTCAAAATCACACACCAAGTTAAGCGGCCTCCACCTCTGTTAAATTGCAGTGATTCACATGATTTCAGGATAAATTCAGCAGTTCCTGTAGGTTCCCTTTGCTGGGTAGTGCATTTCAAAGCAAAGACTCAACAATGAGCACCAAGGAGCTTTCAAAAGAACTCCGGAACAAAGTTGTTGAAAGGCACAGATCAGGGGATGGGTATAAAAAAATATCAAAGGCCATGAATATCTCTTGGAGCACGGTCAAGACGATTACTAAGACGTGGAAGGTGTATGGCACCACTAAGACCCTGCCTAGATCAGGCCATCTAAACTAGATGACCGAGCAAGAAGGAGACGGATTAGAGAGGCTACCAAGAGGCCAATGGCAACTTTGCAAGAGCTACAGACTTTTATGGCCAAGACTTGTGTGGCCCAAAGTGTGCATGTGACAACACTATCCCAAGAACTCCACAAATCTGGCCTGTATTTTACTCAAGAAAGCCCACCTTGAATCATGTTTGAAGTATGCGAAAAAACACTCAGGAGATTCTGTAGCCATGTGGCAAAAAGTTTTGTGGTCTGACGAAACAAAAATGCAACTTTTTGGCCTAAATGCAAAGTGTTGTTTGGCGCAAACCCAACAACACATCACCCAAAGAACACCATCCCTACTGTGAAGCATATTGGTGGCAGCATCATGTTATGGGGATGTTTCTCATCGGCAGGGACTTGGGCACTTGTCAGGATAAAAGTGAAAATGAATGGAGCAAAGTACAAAAAAGTCCTTGAGAAAAACCTGCTACCCTCTGCAATAAAGCTGAAACTGGGACAGAAGTTCACCATTCAGCATGACAACGACCCAAAGCACACAGCCAAAGCTACACTGGAGTGGCCAAGAAACAAAAAGGTCCTTGAGTGGCCCAGTCAGAGCCCTAACCTAAATCCAATTGGCATGACTTGAAGATTGCTGTCCATCAATGCTCCCCAAGGAACTTGACAGAGCTTGAACAGTTTTGTAAATAAGAATGGTCAAATAGTGTCAAATCTAGGTGTGCAAATTTGTAATTGCTGCAAAGGTGCTTCCACCAAGTATTAACTCAGGGGGGGTGGAGACTTATCCAATATGATCTTTCAGTTTTGTATTTTTAATATGTAATTTTTTTCTCAACAAAAACTTTTTCTCCTTAACAGTATGGAGTATGGTGTGTAGATAAGTGGAAGAAAATCCTCATTTGAATCTATGAAACTGAGGCACTGACACAACAAAATGTGAAAAAAGTTAAAGGGGGTGTAGACTTTCTATAGGCACCGTATTAGGAAGTCAACACTTTTAGTCAAAAACTTTGCTTTGAGTTGGAAGCTACTAGTAAAAGGACTGTGTGTACTGAAGATATACTCTGTTTATTTTTTCTGTGGAAGACCCTGTTATTGTGTGAGCACTTTGTGAAGGTTGGTACTGTAAACAAACATAAAAGGGTAGCTTGCTTGCTGTAAAACAAGTGAAGGTTTTAATGGACTGTGACAGAAACATGAGTTCTGGTGATGAATCTTCCTCCCAACCTATGAGGGCACTAAAGAACGAGAGGAGAAGTATCTGGAAGGGCTGGCCTGACAGTTCGTTTCTGGGTCAGGGAAGTGGGTCAGCCTGGAATGAAGCGAGACTCTGTTGTAAGACCGTATTGATTTGAAAGGTAAATGAGAGGCAGCTGCAACCGTTTACCTAGATATCATGCGGGATTACATATAGGGGCCAGGGTAACGCTGATCTTTTCCTTCGTTTGGGTAGAACGCTGGAGAGACAGAAGGATGGAGAGAGGAGCTCTCAGTAAAAGAAAAAGAAAAGAAAGAGTGTTGTGTGTTGTTTGTGTCTGTGTAAATAACTGTCTGTGTTTCCACCACTAGACAGCTAAACGCACAAATCCGGAGTTGTCGCGAGGGTCAGCACGAACCGGATCACCACTGCACCAACCGTCACGAATTACCTGTGTCTTCACCACCGCACACGCACGTCTGCACTCACCCAGGACTGGTGACCGTGTGTTTGTTTTGTTCGGGACTGTGCCCTGTTATTTCTATCCCCGGGCTTTACACATTGTTGTGTATAGCCGGGGATTTATTATTTGACGGTCACCAGACCTGGATTACAAATAAAAGCACTTTTTTCACTGGATATTGTTGTCTGTTCATCACTCCTGCACCGCATCACCGCGACATCTGTTCCCCTTACCAACCACTTTGCCACACGTGGTGTCAGATCCGGGATGGACCGCGATGCACTGGCGGAGCTGCTGCAGGCACTGGAGATCAGACGGGATGCAGAGGAGAGACGGAGGGAGGCACGCTATACGGCGCTCATTGAACGGGTAGGGCTGATCGTTGCCGCAGGAGCGACCCCTACCGGAACATCATTGATGTCGGCCCCGAAGGCACGGGCCATGAAAGTGACAGCGGAGGATGATCCGGAGGCATTTTTGGTGGCGTTTGAGCGGCTGGCAACTGTGGCGGGATGGCCGCGGGAGTTCTGGGTAAGCCAGCTGGGACCTTGCCTGGTCAGGGAAGCCCAGGCAGCCTACCAAGCCCTGAGCGACCAGTACGCCACTGACTATGACCTAGTCAAGCAGGCTATCCTCCGTCGTCTCAACATCACTGCGGAGACCCACCGGACGCGGTTCCGCGAATACCGGAGAGCCCCGGAGACACGCCCCAGGGTGGTGGCACAGCGGTTGTGCGACCACATGGTCCATTGGCTGACCCCAGAGAAGAAGACCGCTCAACAAATGGGGGAAGCCATTGTGGTGGAACAATTCTGCCATGTGGTCGGCGCCGAAACCCAGGCGTGGGTACGGTGCCACAACCCTGACGCCCTGGAGGAGGCGGTCAAATTGGCCGAAGATTTTGAGGACTCCTTGACGTCGGCCCGGGTCGGGATCCTGTCAGACCCTGCCCTTCACAGTCACCAACCTCTCCCTCCCTCTCCTCCAACACCACACCCACCCTCGTTCCCGGCACCCAGACCCAGACCGCCGACCCCGTTGCCCCCCCCCCCCCCCCCATGGAGACCGAGGATGGCCCCCAGCTGGGGTAGAGGTGTTGCCCCTGCCCCGTTGCCCTACCAGCAGCGGGACAGATATTTAACCTATGCCCCCTCTGTCCCCCCACTCTGTTTTAGGTGTAACCAGCCAGGACATAGGGCCAGGTCATGCCCCGCTGCCATGGAGTGTTATGTGGCTGCGTGCAACTGGACACCTGGAACGGGTAAGCAGGGGGAAAACGGTTGGGAGGGGCCCTGTCTGATTGACGTGGTTTTAGGGAATGTGAAAACCCACATGTTAGTGGACACAGGGTGTGAGCAAACCTTGATTAGGACAGCTCTCTTGGGCGGTGTGTCATGGCGGACACAAGGTCAGGTGGCCATCTCCTGTATCCATGGAGACACGGCGGCATACCCCACCCTAAAAGTATATTTATCGGTAGGACCGATAAAACGTCACCTTGTAGTCAGGGTGGCGGAAAGGTTGCTGCACCCAGTTATTCTGGGCCGAGACTGGCCAAAATTCAAATAATTAATGCAAATAATGGCAGTCTCAGCCACACACGTAAACGTGGCAGAAAAAGAGAAAAAGGAACGGATTGGTGATATGTTTCCTTTTCATACTGAAATGTTTTCCCCTCTGTTCCATCCTAGAAAAACAAATAAGGAGAGACAGACCGCGAAATGGGAGGGAGCGTCTTTGAGACAAGGCTGAGGTCTTGTGGGAGAGTGCTGTAATGGTAACAAACGTCAGTCAAAGGGAGTGGGAACGCAGTGTGACCGAGAGAGCGAGGTTACTGGGCAGACTAGGGCAGAGGTTATTCTAGCCCCTCTCAATATACCGGGCCCGTGGTACTCAAGCGCGGACCTAGTGTGGGGCCAACAGAACGACCCGTCACTGGTGCACGCTTGGGGGCAGGTCCGGTCCATTGAAGGTAAGGATGTTGATGGCGCTGGGCCGCTAGTATATCCACATTTCAGTATAAAGGGGCAATTACTATATAGGGTAAACCTAGCCACGGGCACAGGACAGCCTGTAACACAATTATTGGTTCCCCCGTCTTGTCGGACCGAGGTCATGAGGCTGGCGCATGATATCCCTTTTGCGGGGCACCTCTGAGCCGAGAAGACGAGGGAATGGATATTGGCTCGATTCTATTGGCTCGGTCTTCATACTGATGTGTCGAGATATGTAGCCACTTGCCCAGACTGCCAGCGAGTAGCGCCGGGTCGAATGCGCCCTGCCCCTTTGATCCCACTGCCGATTATTTCCACTCCGTTCGAGCGCATTGCAATGGACATAATGGGCCCTTTGCTACCTTCTGACTCTGGGTATACGCATATATTAGTAGTGGTGGATTATGCACCGTGATACCCAGAGGCAGTTCCATTGAGGTCCACTAGTGCAGCTGCAATAGCCACCGAGTTAGCGCAGATTATGGCTAGAGTAGGGATTCCCAAGGAGATTTTGATTGATCACGGAACCAATTTTTTGTCCAATACGTTACAGCAGGTGTACAAAATATTAAAAATACGTCCCATCAGGACGTCCGTTTATCATCCACAATTGGACGGTTTGGTTGAACGCTTTAATCAGACTTTAAAGTCGATGCTGAGGCGATTTGTAACACAGGAGCAGAAACATTGGGCATCGCTTCTTCCCTACCTCCTTTTTGCGGTGAGAGAAGTGCCGCAGAGTTCAATGAGGTTCTCCCCCTTTGAGCTCCTGTATGGCCGGCAGCTTCGCGGCATTCTCGACCTGCTGAGGGAGGGGTGGGAGGAGCACAAAGGCTCGTCTAAAAATGTAGTGAAGTATGTGCTCCTACTCAGAGATCGCCTGGATTTGGTCGGTCGTTTGGCCCAAGACAACCTCAGATCGGCTCAGCACCGACAACAGCAGCATTACAACAAAAATGCACGGATTCGAACCTTTCGACCAGGGGACAAGGTAATGCTGCTACTTCCCTCATCCGAATCAAAACTGTGTGCTAAATGGCAGGGGCCGTATGAGGTGATTCGGGCTATAGGGAAAGTAAATTATGAAAGTAGACAGCCCGATCGCCGAAATGAACGTGAAATTTATCATGTCAATTTGTTAAAGCCCTGGCAGGCAAGGGAGCTCTTATTTATTGCCCCAGGCAATATGGAGGATGATTTAGGCCCCTGTCCAGAGACCCCGAGCACCAGAGCGATTTCAATGGGGGAACAATTGGTTCCGGATGAGCAAAGAGAGCTGCCGAAACTTATTGAGGAGTTCAGCGATGTTTTTTCTGATGTGCCCCGCAGAATAAACTTAGTTGAATAAGACATTATATCTCCACAAGGTGTCACAGTGCGAGAGAGACCGTACCGGATCCCAGAAAGTCGACGGAGTGGCGTTCATAAAGAGGTGTGGGATATGCTCGAGCTTGGGGTGATTGAACCTTCCAGGGGTGAGTGGTGCAGTCCAATTGTCATAGTGGCTAAGAAAGACGGCACCAACCACTTCTGCGTGGATTTCAGAAAGGTGAACGCTATTGCTAAGTTCGATGCCTATCCCATGCCTCAGGTCGATGAACTTTTAGACAGACTGGGAAAAGCGAGGTTTATTTCCACTCTGGACCTGACGAAGGGATACTGGCAAATCTTTAACCCGCAGCTCCAGAGAGAAAACCGCATTTTCAACACCAGAAGGGCTGTTCCACTTTAAAACCATGCCATTTGGGCTACATGGTGCGCCCGCTGCCTTTCAGAGACTGATGGATCAGGTTTTACGCTCACATCATGAATATGCAGCAGCGTATATTGATGACGTGGTGATTTACAGCTCCACCTGGCGAGAGCATTTGGCTAGGGTTACAGCCGTTCTTCAGTCTCTAAGGGCAGCCCGGCTGACAGCTAACTTGAGGAAATGTGCGTTTGCAAAACAGAGACTCAATATTTGCGATTTTTAATGGGGAATGGAAGGGTGAGACCTGTAGTCACCAAAATCCAGGCTTTGGTTGATGCAGCAATCCCCAAAACCAAGACTCAGGTGAGGTCACTACTGGGCTTAGCCGGTTATTACCGCCGCTCTATCCCCAAGTACGCCACAGTGGTTAACCCGTTAGTCGACCTCACCCAAAGAGTGCTTCAAATTTAATTAAACGGTCAGCTGAGTGTCAGGGAGCGTTTGATACTATTAAGCGTATACTTTGCCAGGCCCCCACTCTTATCACACCGGATTTCACCAAGAGATTCATCCTCCACACCGACGCATCGGATGTAGGTTTGGGTGCACTCTTGTCCCAAAAAATAGCTGGAGTAGAACACCCGATATTGTACCTGAGTAAAAAAATGTTACCTCGGGAACGCAACTACTCCGTAGTCGAAAAAGAGTGTTTAGCCATTAAATGGGCTACTCACTCTTTACAATACTACCAGCTGGGACACTCATTTGATCTGGTCACAGACCACGCCCCACTCAAGTGGTTAAGCACAGTGAAGGACAGCAATGCCCGGTGGTATCTGGCATTGCAGCCCTTCATGTACCATATGGTACACCATGCGGTTAAAGACCACCAAAATGCGGATTATTTTTCCCAGGAGGGGGGAGTAATGAGGAAGGTAGATTTAGCCGAGTGTTCCTTCGGCTCCGCTCTGAGCGGTGGGATATGTGACGGAAACATGAGTTCTGGTGATGAATCTTCCTCCCAACCTGTGAGGGCACTAAAGAACGAGAGGAGAAGTATCTGGAAGGGCTGGCCTGACAGTTCGTTTCCGGGTCAGGGAAGTGGGTCAGCCTGGAAAGAAGCGAGACTCTGTTGTAAGACTGTATTGATTTGAAAGGTAAACGAGAGGCAGCTGCAAGTAATAAGGCAGCTGCAACCGTTTACCTCGATATCATGCGGGATTACATATAGGGGCGAGGGTAACGCTGATCTTTTCCTTCATTTGGGTAAAATGCTGGAGAGAAAGAAGGATCGAGAGAGGAGCTCTCAGTAAAAGAAAAGAAAGAGCGTTGTGTGTTGTTTGTGTCTGTGTAAATAACTGTCTGTGTTTTCACCACTAGACAGCTAAACGCACAAATCCGGAGTTGTCGTGAGGGTCAGCACGACCCAGATCACCACTGCACCAACCATCACAAATTACCCGTGTCTTCACCACCGCACACGCACGTCTGCACTCACCCAGGACTGGTGACCGTGTGTTTGTTTGTTTGGGACTGTGCCCTGTTATTTCTATCCCCGGGCTTTACACATTGTTGTGTATAGCCGGGGATTTATTATTTGACAGTCACCAGACCTGGATTACAAATAAAAGCACTTTTTTCACTGGATATCGTTGTCTGTTCATCACTCCTGCACCGCATCGCCATGTCACCACCATTCATCTGTTCCCCTTACCAACCACTTTGCCACATGGACGCTTTCAAGAATTAATAATAATAAAGAAAAAGAGTGAAAGCTTGTTGTTTAAACACAACTGGAGGTTTATACAAACTAAAATAAATAAAATGGAAAACGAAGAACTAACAGTAGAAACAGCAGCTTCAGCTAGTGCCACAGTAGCTGGTAAATTAGCATCTCAGTCTCAAATAGATATTTTGAAAATACCACAGGTAGATCTAAGCAAGAGGTCAGTCAAGTATACATTTAAAGCATTGGAGTATAAATTGACCAGTTAAAAGGAGTAAGGAAGGCAAAGCTAGGCCAGCTCACAACCAAAACCAATGGGATTAAGGTTTTAATGAGGATGACCAAAATGTGGATAAAAATGTGGAGCTGCACAAAAATCATTGCTTGTTACCCGAAGAGGACACTGATCAGGCTAGCTGGTATGAGCCTAAAGAGGCTTCCTTTCAAGAATTTGTCATGCAGGTTGACAGATAGCTATATGAGGCTCATCATCGCACTGAACAGTTGCATAGATGTGATGAAGTAAACCCTGGTGACAGCATTTCAGAGATAACATCGCTCACACATAAGAAAACTCAAAAGCCAGGTCCTGGTAGAGGTCAGTCTTCAACAACATCTACCTCAAATTCTTCAGCACGAATGAAAGCAGAGGCTGAAAGAGCAGCGCAAGCAAAAACAAGCCATAGAACAGGAAAAACAACGCTTGCACCGAGAAAGAGATGAAGAAGGGCAATTGAGAGCTGGAAAGGAGGAGTTAGAAATACAAACCGAGATAGCAACTTTAAATGCTAAAATCAGAGTTTATGAAAAATTTGAGGACATGCAATGCTCAACAAGGAACTCCGATGATGGAATGAATGTATATTTCGATTCCATGCAGAAAATGCCTCCTACAAAACCAACAAAGCTAGATCCCCATGTTAAGGAGTTTATTTCAAAGTCCATAGTGATGCAGCCGCAAGCACATGGGATACAGCAAAGCCACAGAGTGTGATTAAGAAGTTATTCAGACGCCAGCCAGCATGACTGTTTTACTGAAGATTGCGCTGACGTTGAATTGGATCCAGCAGCCAGCAATGGAAACCTCTACAATGTGATGCAGAGACAAAATGACATTACAGAAATTTGAGTGAAGCAACACAGACTGTCTACCCTCCCATCACATGAAATACAATGTTTAAAGGTGATCCATTGGACTACAGATCATTCATTAGAGATTTTGAACATGGAATAGAAGATACGACGGAAAGCAGCAAGGACCGTTTGCATTTCTTAGAGCAATACACAAGTGGAGAGCCCAGAGACTTGTTCTGCAGTTGCCAAAATATGAATCCAGATAAATGATACAAATAAGCTAAAAGGTTACTTCAAGAGAACTTCAGAAACAAGCTTAGAAACGCTACAGTTTATGTGGAAAAGGCCCTCAATTGGTCTCAGATTAAGTCTGAAGATGGAAAAGCACTTAATACTTATGCAATCTTTCTCATTGGATGCCGCAATTAGCATGGAAGACATCAAGTAGATGGAAGAAATGGATAATCCAACAAACTTGAGCTCTGTAGTTTCGAAGCTTCCTTATAAGCTGAGAGAAAGATTGTGATATCCACGAGTGATGCAAGCGAAGAGCCAGGTTTAAAGACTTGGTTAGTTTCGTGGGCAAACACGCTAAGATTGCTATGGATCCATTGTTTGGAAAGATTTGAGACGACACAACTGCTAAAAGAAGTGACAGAGGGAAATAGTTTTGTCACCAATGTTGCAGCTAACTGTGAAGAAAAAGAAGATCCTGAAAGGAGCCAAGCAAAGAACACTGAATGTACTTAATACATGTATCTAATGCATTTGAGAAACCGTACCTATTCTGTAAAGGAGATCACACAATGGAGTTGTGCAGATGCATGAGAGGCAAGCCTCATTAAAAAAAAATTAAGTTTTTAAAGTCAAAGAGAATTTGCTTTGGTTGTTTGGCTTACGGACATGTGAGCAAAGATTTCAAGGTTAGGATCACATACAAAGTATGTTCACAGAAGCACGTAAATAAACAAGACTATAAACAAAGGCTATACACAAGACCTCCCTTGCCTGCCAGGGCTTTAATAAATTTACATGATAAATTTCACATTCATAACGGCAATTTCATTATTCACCTTCCCTATAGCCCGAATCACTTCATATGGCCCTTGCCATTTAGCACACAATTTTGATTCTGATGAGGGAAGTAGCAACATTACCTTGTATCCTGGTCGAAAGGTTCGAATTCGTGCATCTTTGTTGTAATGCTGCTGCTGTCGGTGCTGAGCCGATCTGAGGTTGTCCTTGGCAAACGACAGACCAAATCCAGGCGATCTCTTAGTAGGAGCACATGCTTCACTACATTTTTGGACGAGCCTTTGTGCTCCTCCCACCCCTCTCTCAACAGATTGTGGATGCCGTGAGGCTGTCGACTGTACAAGAGCTCGAAGGGAGAGAACCCTATCGAACTATGCGGCACCTCTCACTGAGAAAAGGAGGTAGAGAAGAAGCGATGCCCAATGTTTTTGCTCATGTGTTATAAACTGTCTCAGCATCAACTTCAAGGTCTGATTAAAGCGTTCCACCAAACCGTCCATCTGTGGATAATAAACAGATGTCTTGATGGGAGGTATTTTTAATATTTTATGCACCTGCTGTAACATTTTAGACAGAAAATTGGTTCCATGATCAGTCAAGATCTCTTTGGGGATCCCTACTCCAGCCATAATCTGTACTAACTCCATTGGGACATGCTCAAGCTTGGGGTGAGTGAACCCTTTAGTTGATCTCACCAAAAAGAGTGCTCCAAATTTAATTAAATGGTCAGCTGAGTGTCAGGGGGCGTTTGATACCATAAACTTTGCCAGGCCCCCACTCTAACCACACCGGATTTCACCAAAAGATTCATCCTCTACACCAACACATCGGATGTGGGTTTGGGTGCTATATTTTCTCAAAAGGTAGATGGAGTAGAACACCTGATACTATATATCAGTAAAAAATTTTACATCGGGAGCGTAACTACTCCGTAGTCGAAAAGGAGTGTTTGGCCAATAAATGGGCTACTCACTCTTTCCGATACTACCTGCTGGGACACTCATTTGATCTTGTCATAGACCACACCCCACTCAAGTGGTTAAGCACAATGAAGGACAGCAATGCTCAGATAACTTGGTGGTATCAGGCATTGCAACCCTTCATGTATCACATAGTACACCGTGCAGGGAAAGACCCTCAAAATGCAGATTGATTTTCCCAGGAGGGGGAGTAATGGGAGAGATTTAGCCAAGTGTTCCTTCGGCTGCACTCTGAGTAGTGGGATATGTGACAGAAATACAATGAGTTTTTATAAATCTCCCTCCCGACCTGTGAGGACACTAAGTAGCAAAAGGGGAAGTTTTTGATCAGGCTGGCTAGACAGTTTGTTTCCTGTGCCAGGAAGTCGGTCAGTCTGGAAGAAGGCGAGACTCTGTTACAGGAGTGTATTGACCTGGAAGGGAAACAATGTAGCAGCTGCAAACAATAGAGACCGCTGCACTCGTTTACCAAGGGGTCGTGCTTGATAGCATAAAGGGGCCGGAGAAACTTAAATCTTTTCCTTCACATGGTTTTGGTAATATGGACTGGAAGGACCATGGGAGAAAGCTGTGAGTGTTTTGTTTGTTTGTTCGTGTCTGTGTTTGTAGATCACCAGATGGCTAACACGTATCCGGAGCTGTGGCCTTGTGCCAGCACAAAAACCGAATCAATACTGCACAACAGTCACTAAAAAGTAAATTGTTATCACCCACTACAAGCACTATTGCACGCACCAAGATTGGTGACCGAGGCAAGTAATGTGGGGCGGATAACGTGTGTTTATTGTTTTGGGCTGCAATCCTTGTTTTCTGTTGTCTGGGTTTTACACATTGCTGTGTGAAACCGGAGCTTAGTATTTGGTCGCCAGGCCAGGATTACAAAATAAAGATCCCTTTTCCAAAACATATTAGTTTCATTGTGTGTGATTATTTCTGCACTGCATCACCTCTGCACCTGTTTGTAATCAGCAGCCACTTTGCCACAATGACACATTAGTGAACCATTAAAAGCATGATTATTGGCTCATTTTGAATAATAATTGTACATATAATTCATACAGCTTCTTCACAGATGTTTCAGATCATGCTAGAGGGTGAAACAACCAAACAAAGCAACAAGTATTTGTATTGCAGCACCTATACTTATGTAAAATACTTACAATGACTTGTATATACTTGTTTATATATACAACACCCCTGTCATAGACGTGAGGAGGACTTGCATTGATACAACTAGTGATGAACCTAATGGTCCTTGCAAACCCGGTCAGATGAACCAGCGTAAGAGAAAAGAACCTCAACGGGCACAAGCCTGGAGTTAAATGGCCAAGAGCTTTGTGAGTGTATTAAATGGAATGTCCAGACAGTAATTTATGTGGAAATAAAATAATTTATTTTTATTTTCTATACACAACAAAAGATTAAATAACAAACACAAAATGGTGTGAGGGAAGGAGTGCAGGGGTGAAATCCAAAACAAACTGTGATGACTCGTCTTTAATTTGTTTCGTGGATACATAAACAAAAAAAGCTTTCAAAAATTCCCGCTGCACAAAACCAGTCTCTCCCTTCACCCGTTACTCCTCCTACTTTACTTTCGGACCAACCCCGAACACAGAGTACGTTCCCTTTAAAATGTCCCGCCTCTGTGTCAGTGGGACACGTGTAACTTGACTCCAGTGGCTGGACTCGTACTTCCGTTTCAAAAGATGACTTTTTGGTCACGAATCTTGGTAAGGGAAGTCCCGAGTTGGTTTGAATCTACTGTCGGGAGGCTGAATCACAGACCGAAAACCCTTTGAAAAAAGACATACCATCTAAGCATATGGAAGCGAGAAGTTTGGATTTGAAAAAAGGAAGGAAAAAGTACAAACTTCCTGTAAAGTCTAGGCGGCAGCAGGCGATTGAACGCTTCATTAAAGAAAGGAGGCAGCTGAGGAAGCAATGGGGAAGAGCAGAACAAAGTCAGAAGGAGGGACTCAATCTGTTACAAAGGGTCCTAAAAAATAAACTTGCAACATTGCGCAGAGCTGAGCGCCAATGGAAATGCTACAAAAAGAAGCATGCCAGAACTAACTTTTATTAAGATCCATTCAAATTTGTAAAGAAGTTATTCACCACTGAGAAAAATGGCACACTAAAATCATCTAAATTTGAGCTGGAGAGATATTTGGAGGAAACACATACAGATTAAAAAAGAACATTCCACCTATCAATCTATCTGAATACCAGCTAGAGGACTGTGCACCTAAGTGGAAAGAAGTAAGCTGTGAAAAAAGCAAGGGCTTCGTCATCTCCAGGGCCTAATGGATATCCATACAGAGTATACAGACGTGCTTCTGGAGTTCTATGAATCCTGTGGAAATTCATGATAGTGGCATGGGAAAAACAGATTGTACCAAAAGCATGGCGCCAAGCAGGTGGAGTCTTTATACCAAAAGAAAAAGATTCTACAAGCATCAGACAGTTTTGCCCTATTTCCCTATTAAACATAGAAGGCAAGATTTTCTTCAGCATTATTGCTCAGAGATTGTCAACTTACCTATTAAAGAACTGCCTCAGAAAAAAAAGCGGGTATTCCAGGTTTCCCAGGATGCTTAGAATACATCAGCGTGATCTGGCAACAAATTCAATCAGCTGAAAAGGAGAGGAAGGAGCTCCATGTGACATTCCTGGATTTGGCTAATGCATATGGTTCAGTGCCACATGAACTTCTTTGGACAGCATTTGATTTTTTCAGTGTACCGATGACAATAACAAATTTAGTGAAAGCCATATTTTGGAGATTTGCAATTTCGTTTTTCAACTTCAGAATTCAGCACTACATGGCAATGCTTAGAAGTTGGAATAATGGCAGGATGTACCATTTCTCCACTGGCTTTTACCATGGCAATGGAAATAATTATTAGAGCATCAAAATGGGTACTGGGAGGAGAGTGCTTGGCTTCTGGAATGCAACTACCACCAATTCGAGCATACGTGGATCACATGATAACAATGACTACAACAGTAGCCTGCACTAACTGGGTTACTGGGCAAATTAACCAATAACATCGAATGGGCACAAATGCAATTCAAGCCCACTACATCAAGGAGTGTCTCCATAATTAAAGGTAAAGTAGTAGATAAGAGGTTCTACATTAATCGTGAGGCAATACCAACAGTGTCTGAGAAGCCAGTGAAAAATCTTGGGAGATGGTACGACGGGGATCTAAAGGACTTAGTCTGTGTGGGAGAAGTTAGACAACAAGCAACGAAAGGGTTGAAGAGCATAGACAGCAGCGCTTTACCAGGCAAACTGAAACACTGGTGCTTTCAGTCTGGTCTACTGCCAAGGCTGCTGTGTCCACTGACTCTGTATGAGGTTTTTTGAGAAACTGGAAGCTTTAATCAGTTCATACATCAGGAAATGGTTGGGAGTTTCAGTTAGTACATTCACGTGACAAATGTGTAAGGGAGGTAGCACCTGTGTTGAAAACTGGAAAAAAGTTGGTGGCGAAGAAAACCGTGGAAGATGCAAAAGCTGCCCTTTGAATCTCGAGTCTTGGTCTCATTTCAGCTCCTCCTACATGACACAAGGCAACCCCAGCTTAACGGATGAAGCTGGTAGTCAATGAGGTGCAAAAGCAGGAGGAGAGGATGAGGTGTGTAAAGGCTGTTTCCCAGGCCAAGCAGGGAGAATAGATGAGATGGGAGTGTGGAACAACGCAAGATTGGCTGGCAAGACCTATGGACAATGGAACAGAGCAGGATCAGTTTTCTCATCAGAGCAATATATGATGTTCTCCCATCATCACGGAACCTAAACCACTGGGTGGGTGAAGATCCCTCATGTCCTTTGTGTTCATCACCTGCAACATTAAGGCACATTTTGACAGGATGTAAGATGGGTCTTAGCCAAGGCTGTTTTACTTGATGCCATGACCAGGTTCTGCGATGTTTGGCCTTAGCATTGGAACACAAGAGTAACATGACCAATAAGTTGCCACCAGTTCCATCAGAGCGGATTAATCACACAGACAAATGATTTACCGTTTACATTTATTAATGATTATAATGTCCAGAGCCTTATGGCAGAACCTGCAAACAATAACAATGATGGAAGTGCTACAGCGGCGTGTATCACTCCTGTTTGTAATCCCACGGGTTTGACCCGCAACCAGGAAAAGTCCCGTCTTTTCTCACCCACACAAAACACAAACACAGACACAGTTCCGACAGTGCATGATTTTAGTGTTAGTGGTGCAAAGACAGTTCCTATAGTGGAAAGGTGAGTTGTGATGTCCGTGTTTTACGCTGACCTGCGGCTGCAGCTCCGGATCGTGTTTAATATTCTTGGTGAGAAGACAAGCAACACAAGACACACAGTGTTAGTACATAGACTGACAGAACACTCACAGCTTTGGTACGGACAATACGGGCTCTTTCTAGGTCATTTGTAACCATATGCAAAGGAACAGATCACTGAAGCTACGTCCCCCTATTTATACCCTCGTCCATGACCCCTAGGTTAACGAATGCATCTGCTCCTCCAATCCTTGGATGCCACATAGTCTACCGTCCAGGTCAGTGAGCGTGGGTGCCGTAGCTCCACCCTCTTCCTAAATGGCCGACTTCCACTTACCCTATGGAATAAATTGTCTTGCCATTTGCTTAAGGTTACTCTGTTCTTTCTTTCTAATGCCCTCACAGGTCTGGAAGGAGATCTAACACCAAGCGTCATTCGATTTCTGTCACAATTACACAGAAAAGACAATATTCCTCCGTCCAGGAGAGCAACCACGTAGAACTTTTGTTAAAACCAAGCCTCACCCAGGACAACTAGAAGCTGCTAGAGACTGGAAAATGCTGACAGATGTTGGTCAACGGCTTATTTTTCCACCTGAGATTGCCACCACTAACCTTCGACCAGATTATGGCTGTTTTCCTAAATTCAACGCTGAGAAGAAACAACTCTCAAAATCGTTCCTAAACTCACCGTTAAGAGCTAGTGACACGCAGAGTTGGCTCAACTGGTGAGCTGATCAACAGAAAGATGGCGACACCCACAAAAAGTATGAATGGGATTTAAATGTAGATACTGATACCGCAATCCGCAGTCAAAAAGCTAATACACACACACTCCCACACACACACACATACAGTGCTTGCCTGATTTTCTGCATTTTTGCTCATTTTTCCTATTGAATTTGGTCAGATCTTTTTGTGGGTTGTAGTAGTATTTAGAGGGAGTCTGACAGAAAAAAATGACACCAAAGTTTGGTGTTTCTTTCATATGTTTGGTGTGCAAGGTAATCAAACATGCAATCTTCAGGTGTGAAAAAGTTATTGCTTCCCTCGTTAACTCAGCCCAATTAAAGGGTTACTTTGGATCCGCTGTTTGAATACTATGGTTAACAGTCAGGCCTGCTTTGGGCCAGCCCTGCCCAATTACTTTTTCACACAGGGGTATTGGGTGTTGTATAACTTTCTTTAATAAATAAATGAAATAAGTATCAAAATGTTGTGTTATTTGTTCACTCGGTCCCTTTTATCTAATATTAGATTTTGGTTGAAGATCTGATAACATTCAGTGTCAAAAATATGCAAAAATGAGGAAATCAGACAGGGGGCAAGTACTCTTTCATGGCACTGTATATATATATATATATATATATATATATATATATATATATATATATATATAATATATATATATATATAATAAATTAAATACTTCAGTGAAGTGGAGGTGGGTTGTTGAGGATTTGTGGCACACTCTACAACCTGGTTTCTCAGAGATGTGGGGTTCAGTGGTTAACCCTCCTATTATGTTTAGAATTTAGGTACATCCGTTATGTTTTGTGTCATATTGATCCGATGCAATTTCAAACTAATTTAAACAGCCTTAAATTGATTAACTGTTTTTATTTGCAAAGGTTTTACTCTTTTATGCTCTTTTAGTCCAGGGGCTGTGATAAGACTTATTTGAATGCCAACCTGGGAGCTCCTCATTTTGGAATGTCTTTACCAGTGAGATACTGTTGCAATACTGACAGTGAAAATTAGGCTCTGCCTTGTAGCTATATATTGTTTTTTTTTTTTTGTTTATAAATATCTCCAGACAGGTGCAGCCATTTTCAGAAATAATAATACAAAATAATAATAATAATAATAATAATAATAATAATAATAATAATAATAATAATAATAATAATAATAATAAAATAACAACTTGAAGTTTCTTGTATTCCTGCACACAAATCTACATAGATAAATGTCATGGGTCACAGTGACCCGAAATATCTTATTTGTATACATGACCTGTTCTAAAAAAAATAAACATCTCAAAAATAAACATCTGTGTATACGTTCATGACCCCAACTTAGGAAAAGTCATAAAATATTATATAGAAAATGAAAAGAAAAATAGCATTTAAGCTAATTGGAAACTAGATTCGGGTCAACTAGTCCCGAAACCTAATAGTCGGGTTAAGAGTTGCGTACAGTGAAGAACTTATCTGAAGCAGCAGAAAGGAGCAGAAACTGTCTGTGGCTGAGACAGAAAGATTCTGCCTGGGAATCTCAAGCACAATAGAAAAACAGCAACACTGATGTACGAGTAAGTGAGTTGAGTGGTGGACGGACGGGGGTGATGTTGGGACGCCAGAATCACCGTCGACAATGGTGAAAAAGATAACTTATTGTTACCTGGATGACTTATTTACCTGCTGTGCAATTTTGTAAAAAGATAGGCAAGTTTAAAATAGAAGCTGACATAATTAAAGTGAGTGCTATTTATTTATTTTTAAAGGCAGAATGTTTCAGTTTGTGCTGACGACTCCTAATAGTAGAATATTTTTCCATATCGATCATAGATAACGAATCCGGCTGTGTATATATTATATATATATATATATATATATATATATATATAATTTATTTTTGAGTGACCCCATCTTCATGTGGTAAACTGTTCAATGCAATGTTACCTTCTGAACTTTTATTCAGCTTCCATTTGTGCCCTCTAGTCCTTCTCTTTGTGCCATGAGTTACCCTTACATATGGCTACCAGAGATATAGACAGAGAAATAAATAGAAACCAAAGTTTGAAAGAGCACCTGTTTATTCTGGAATCATAAATAACACTGTCAAAATATGAGAAGCGTTAATTTTGTGTAAGCAGCAACGTGCAGCAACGTGCCTGCACATTGTATAGACGAGACCGGCAATCCTGCTGTGCAGGCCCATTCCTGGCACAGGAAGTGGTTTTCTTGGATGCTTTCGTAGGAATCGGTCAATGATAGCTCACATATTCTCAATGGGGTTCATGCCCTGCCTCTCTTTCCATATTTGTGTTGCATCTTTTTGACACAAGTGTAAGTAAATCTGTGAATTCAACAACCGCTTTTGACTTTGTTTGTATCATTAAGAGACAATTAAGTGAAGACAATTGCAACAAACATTCAGATTTAGTACACATCAAATGTACTAACTTCAGGATAGCTAGTACGGTACTTTCCTGAGGATCATCCCCAGTGGCAGATTAAGTTAGTTCCAGTTGCAATGAACAAACAAGTTGGGGATCAACTGATCCTCATGGGCCATTTTTTTTTTAACTTTGGCAATCGGATTTCTGTGTTTGATCTGGATTATATCGTGCAATTGGGTTTCTGAAAACATTGAAATGCGATCGGGATTACTGTGATCAGGATTTCGTTTTGGTAATCCGATCGCACTTTTAGTCACGATTAAATGTTGCAATTAAGTTTTTCAGAATTTAAAGAGGAGATCAGCATTACATTGATCCAAAATACCAGGATTATTGTGATCCTACTGCAGAGGTAGATTTGAATTGTTTGAATTGTAGCAAAGACACACTATATGTCCAAATAGAGTGTTTGACTATAATAGTTACATATTTATTTAAGTTTTGTATACATGCAAGCAAAAAGGAAAACACATATTTAGTGGTATAGCTTTAATACAAAAAAGCATACGCATACACTTTCACATACGCCTCCTTAAAGCTTGTCTGAGATGCTGGACACCCGACGGGGAAGATGATGAAGAGAGATGTCTAAAAACACAGATCCTTTTTTCAAAAGTTTTATTTCTATTCAATTTAGATTTAGTTATTTAATTTCTGCTAAGTAGGCATAAATAAAACAACCATTATTTGCATGTGTTATATGTGCACTAACATTAAAAGTGATAAAAAAAACCTAAAAAAATAAAGTTGTGTATTAATTATTATTACCAAGATCTTATTTATTTTGTTAAATTAGGTTACATCATAAATAAGGCCTCTTAAAAAAAAAAAAAAAACTATTAAAAATTAGCCTATTCAAAAGACTGGATTTTGTAATCATGATTATTTGTTATCTGGATAAATGTAATCCAGCAGTGACATTTTCTGAAAAACCAGATCAGTATGATCCACCTAAAGGTAATCTCCATCACAAAATATAGGATTACAAAATCAGGATCAATTTGATCCAGATTAAAAATTTTGAAAAACCGGGCGAGGTTTAGTACATAGCAGAGGAGTAAGACTATTTCCAAACCTCAATTGGTGGGTGCAATCACAAACAAATTGATTCCAGTTTGTTATAGTTCAAAGGATTTATGTGTTTAAGAATTTGCATTTTTTTTCTGCAAAAAAACAAATAACAAAAATAAAACACATACATTGTAACATAACAGGGTTAATGGGCAGCCCTTACAAGGACTCCCTGGAAGCAATCACACTACAATGATTGGCAAGGAACCAAGCACACATGCACATTTAAAGCTCAAGCACTTTATTGATATGGAACCCATAAGCTATCTACCTGAACACACTAAAAGTAGGGGGGGTCACTAGAGGGAAGCGTCCCCAGTGTCACGGTAACCACTGACCCTGTCACACACACCCAGAACCATCGCCATCCTGTGTCCTCTATGTTTACACATGCATACACCACCCCCCACCCAATGTTTAATTACCCCTTTTATGTCATTTACCAGCTACCTATGAGCTATGCAACTTATTCGCATAGCACCTCCCGTGCACGTTACAAAATGTAAAACATGAAGATAATGCATTTTAATTAGCCGTGTAGTTTCCACTGAGACAGCGTTATCATCTGTGTCAGAAGGGAAACGGACTCACACATCTTCAGAACCAAGGACTGTGTTTTTCAAAAAGAGATTTCACAGGTGTAATACCAATGAAGCCTGTATTGAAAATCAAACAAATGGTCCATACAGGTCCATAATACACAAAAACAGTACAGTACGATCACAGCCAAACAGTGACCAGATTACACATGTATCACATTGCTGACAGTAACGCTTCTCTAGAGCAAGCAATCCAATTTCTAGCTAGAAGAGGGACAATTAGGTTTGGGAGCTGAGGAGGACAGGGTAGACGAGGTGGGCAGGGGGCGGAGAGGGAGAGGGCAGATGTGGGTGGAGGATGATCCAAGACGCACAGGGCGTGCTGTACGTCAGCGAATTCTTGCTGCGTTTGAGAGACAAATGTTGGATTTATCTGAAGTACATTAAAAAAAATATAAATGACTACAATCAGGAAGCAAGAGAGCAACAGTTACACAACAAGAAGATGCAACTGATAAAAATAAAGCAGAAAGCTTACAGATCAAAGTATACATAACGTACCCGTAGTGACCTAACATCTTTGCACCTGTCAAATTACAAGAACAACGACGAACTCTTGAAGGAGACAGCTTAATATCCAGTCCAGTAGGTTAAAGACAATGTCCACCATGATTTCAATTTAGCGACCTTGCATTGACGAGTAAAAGCGTACCGTTATTGGGTTTTATTTCATTATATTTCACGCCTTAAAAATTGAAAGCTCTCCTAAATGTTAGAAACTATTCTGTGTTATATATATATATATATATATTTATATATATATATATATATATATATATATATATAATATATATATAGATTTAGAGAACCTAATACTGATCCCTTTTATTAATGGTTTAAATTCAGAAAATGTTGCTTTAATGAGTTTTCTCATTTTAACGGTAACTCTTCTATTTTGATGGTTTAATTTAGTCCCGTGTAACAGGAACCTCTAGGGGGCAGCAGTCATCACCTGGAGTTCGTTGCAATTTGGAACATTTTTAATACGCATCTGGGGAGTACATGGAAGTTCTTGGTTCGTTGCTAACTAGAGCACTAGTTTAGTCAAGTCCTGAGCACTAACAACGGGATCATCGGCAGCTTTTTGTTCGTTGCAATTGACTCATTGAGAGTAAAGTACACCTGTTTCTAATCGTTTGCTCAAACTTCCGGTTGGCAGGTAAGTCATGACGTAATCAGAGACTCGCTTTAGATTCCTTGCGAGGAGAAAGGAAAATAGAAAGTAAGACGTATAAAACTTTGCGTTCTTTTTTTTTTTTTTTTTAAACACATATTTCATTTTGTACCAGGATTTGGGGAATTAGTATGATGTGTGGTTTCGGTAAGTGTGCTATGCATTACTAGTTTTCGTTTTAAAAACATAAGAGTGAAATAAATGTTTGCTCCTGGTAGATGACTTTGGGCCGAGATTTTTTAAGCAGAAAATTATATCCCGATAAAGTTTTTTATGTAACATTTAAACAGCATGTGAAAAGTTATGGGTGAGTATTTTTTTTTTAATTCAACATGTTTTAAAGTGTTCATCGTTAATATCGCAAGTGTAGTTGTAGACAATTTCCGATTTTATAAAATAAGACTGTTCTCACAAACTGTTATTTAATAGGCAGTAAAAGGGTTATACAGAAATTATATAAAAAGTTCAGAATTATTAAATGTGAATTTACCTGTCATATTTAGTCGCCGTTTCAGGTGAGAAGAAAAACTCATTCCCTTTTCATAAAGGGCTACCTTTATAAAAAAAAGTACAGTAGAGCTGTGTTGTGAATAGAATGCAAATCTCCAACTACACGTTACTTTTCTACAGATTAAAAAAAAAAAAAAAAAGACCTGAAACAACGAAACTATTTGCTAAATGATGAAGTAAACACCGCCAAATGTATTGTGTTCTTATCCAAAACCTTTGGATTGGACTGAAACTAATGGAGTTAGGTGACACTGCTTAATGTGATAAACAAATGCATTACGACGTTTTAAACGTGTTGCGTTTAAATTGAGAACAATGATTCTTGTTTGTATCATTGAACAATTTTGTCAGGCGCTAAGCCAGGTACTCTGAGACACTTTTGATACATTGCGCACATCCACGATGAAAACTGCTAGTGTCTCATTTGGAGAGGGACGACCTAAAAGCACCTTCGCCTTGCTGTATTGTTGGAGTGACTTTTGTAGTCTACTCTGGATGATAAAAATGCATCATGGCAGACCTGTTCAAATCCTCAAGCTACTCAAACATTATACTCGTTCAAATATAATGATATAATAATATAGTCTATCAATTGTTAACCTGAAGTTACCTGTGTATCATTAGTTGCATGCATTCATTTCGGTACCTTGCTAACATGGCGTACCTATAGGACCACCTGACAAACTGAATCCAGACAGTCCCAGATGTGTCACATTTTATTAGCGTACAACAATTGACTAATGGGAAAGGCAAACACTACTGATTTGTCAATTTCAAGGGAATAAAAAATGTAATTTCAAAATTTGTTATTAACAAAAAAATGTTACTCAAAAGACCTTTTTTTTTTTTATTATTCTTTTAATGTTTCAGATAGACAGAAAGGTCCTCGCCAGCTGATGAGAAAAGGGCTCACACTGATTTTTGTGGGACACATAAACTTCATTTTTGGGGCTATAGTCCATGGCAGTGTGCTGCGTCACGTTTCTAAACCAAATGACCAGCTCACCACAACCTACTCTGCTGCCAATATCATCTCGGTGGTTTCTGGATTGCTGGTGAGTAGTTGAGGCCCGTGCTGAAACCTGATGACTACATTTACGCTAGAAAATTGTTTACTACACTTATACTTCATAGGTCATTTCACCTTGGCAGTTTCTTTGGGGTCAAAGAATCTTACAGGCAGAGGATTGATAGGGTGTAAAAATGGGGGATTTCATTTTCATGGGGAGGGGGGACCTGTATTTCGTGACAAATGTTATGATTGAACTTTGCACTATTTTCTGTGCTTCTACTTAATGTGTAGACAATGATTCTGCTTTAGTTTAAAGGAAGACTCCATTAAAGCACCAATATGTCATCAGAAATTGAAATTGCAATCTATGTAAAAGATTTAACAAGTAGGGCTGTGTTCTGGAGGTTTGTTTGCTAGCCAGATATTTGAAGGTAGTTCTAAGCCTTTGAAGGTTCTTCAGGTGGCATTCACGCACAGTCGGATGGGATAAAAGCTGGAACGAGACGGACCGGCCTGGAACAGCACTTTAATGAGTTAGTTGAATTACATTACAAAATAGTGGAGAAAGTTACACACAAGTGAGGAGAATATTGTAGCAATGCAAACTGATTTAATAACATGCTGTCATTAACCCATTCTGGCCCAGAACTGTTTTTTTTTTTTTTTTTTTTAAATCCTCACCAAAAAGATCTCGGAACAGTCAGTTCTTAAGGTGCAAAGATGACAAATTATACATAATATACAAACAGGCAAGAATAACAGTAGTGTTGAAAGAACCCACCTTTCACCATTCCATGCATAAATAAATGAAACCACCCGGAACACAAAGTGAATGCTATATATAATATAAAGAACTGACCTTTTAGCTGCCCATTCTGGATAAAGGTATTGAATTCTTAATAAATCTGCCCGGAACACTGGGTTCCAAAGCGACAGAGTATGAAAATAATACACATAATACAACTAAGTGAGGATAAAATAATACTGCTGAAACTGTATATTTTATGTATACCTTTCTCTTTTCTGTATAGTGGAACATAGTAAGGCCTTTCTACTTTGCAGGTGATAAAGTAACTATTTTAAAGTGGAAGAAAAAACATGCATATAGAGCTGCAACAGTTTCACAATGTTGGTACAACTTTTGCTCTTACAATGATCCATATTCAGATATGTACATATTTCTGAAACAAGTGGATGCAATACAATTAGAGTGCAAAGCCACGCAAACTCACTACCTTACAACATGTAACAAAAAATGAGCAAACAAAGCAAATCAGTGCAGATTTTAATATCGATGCCTTCAAATACCGGACCCTTGATGCAATTCCCCTTTTCTTCTATCAAAATACAAGCTTGTTTTTACATTGTTTGTCATTCATTCATTCATTCATGAATAAATTAGCCAGTACCTCACCATTCTTGTCTATTAGTGATGCATGGGAACCCAGGAGCAAGCTGGTGTTCTATAACCCCTATATTCTCATAATTCAGTCTACAACAACATCCAGTATACCACTATTAAACTGACTGTTAGAATGTAAAAATACAGAATCTTGCATGTGGTTTCGAACAGCACCAGATAAAGGCTTCACATCTAAAACATAGAACCTTTTTGCAAAAAAAAAAAAAGTTTCATCTTGGAAGTACAGCAAATAGTTGAAGTTTGCTTGTAGCAGTGCCTAATCAGTAAAACAAGATCTAGTCAATAACATGATATTCTCTCTCGTCGCTGAATTTGTAGGCAAATGTAGCGTGCCGACCCAGTACGGTATTAAAGTACTGATCAGTGCCTGTAAGCATGTGTTTCTATCAAGGCTGAAAAGGGTAAAGTCTGCTAGACAGTGGAAATCCATGAACATCCCCTCAGCTGTATCATTCCCATTCTTGAATATGAAGTAGTTCAATTAATATTACCACATTCCATCGAGGGAATGGGCAACTGAAGATAGGTTAACACTTTGGACAGTTGTTGTCGGTATGTTACTCGCATAGCTGTTATGTGTCAGCTATATCTAGCTATTTATGCTGGGCACTCCAGCAGGGACAACGCTGGCAGTACTAGCAGCAGTGCTGGGCACTCCAGCAGGGGTAATGCTGGCAGTGGCAATGCTAGCAACAGGGCTGGGCACTCCAGCAGGGGTAATGCTGGCAGTGGCAATGCTAGCAGCAGTGCTGGGCCCTCCAGCAAGGGCAGTGTCCGATTTCAGACTCATTCAAAATGTCACGTACATTTCGGTTTCCCAAAAGGTCAGTATTTACATCAGGGGCGTCATCTACTAGGGCGTTGTTGTAATCTAGCCCGGATTTGTAATTAAGTTGGCGACGGTTGCTATGTGATGTAATTGCTCTCACTAGGAGTTCTCAAGGCATCGGTGGCATTCATTCATTTTTGACTGGTAGTTCATTGTTTTCCAGTGATTTATATAGACAACGCAGAATTACGTTGCATTTCTTATTTCTATAATATTGTTGACATTATGATGTACAATTATTTATACATGCTCTAAAGAAAAGGTACCATAGATTTGAAAACATTTAGGCTGTGCTGTGCATTTTCGGGTTTGCTACAGGAATGCCTAGCTCTCTAATATAGTTTCACAATGGATCAGTGCACCACAGTATTAGATAGCCTACGTTCTGGTTGAAATGTGCTGTTATAATTACTGTTTTAAAATGTTACATCGCGTGCTTATTTAGCAGTTTATATTTATTGTTGAAATGTATCAAACTTAACTCAAGTTGCAAGTATGTATCAAATCTGGTGATATTTTCGGATGGACACCGTAAAATAGTTAAACCGCGTTCTTACCCCTGGCTCTCTCTCTAAAGCCCATGCAATGTTACATTTTTTTTAATGATTCCAATGATGTAGTCTAATGTCCCTAGCTGCTACTGTAAAACGATAAAAAAATGTTGTACTGCTGTATGTTTACTGTAGCCATAACTGGGATATTGAAAGCCGGCAGCAGAGCAATTCGATTTATTGACAAGTTTAATTGAAAACGACGACCATAACGTTACACATTTTACTATAAAATAAGACTTGGTGGAAAGACATTTGAGTTTGTTAAACTAGTGCCATGCATTAAAAATACTTGCATTGCACGTTTTTGTATAATTTATTTTAAGAATAAGAACGCTATCTCGTTGTGAACTGGCTCCGTTACTGCCTTTGTTTCTCATTCGTGATGATATTTGTGACGGAGAATGTTCAATGTTGACAACTTTGCCCACCGTCAGAATTTCTTAAATGATGCCTTTAATTTACATAAATCAGGTTAGTTATTTTTATTATGATACAATGGCTGCTATTTATTTATTTATTTATTTTTATTTGAGCCCTATGGTTATCTTTTAGGGATTGGCTCCTTTTAGAAAGCAAGTGCCAACCCATGGTGATATACTGTAATAGCAACAACAATTAATATCAATTATTTATTTAAGACCCATTTTATAAAAATGTTCTGCCAGTCTTAATTATTTTGAGTTATTTTTGGTTTTGGAGAAAATTTGCATTTATTTAAGACTAGGAATGCATGTTATTGTATTCCTATAAGTAGGCTTTTTACATTTGGATTGTAATTGGTAAAGCTTGTTAACCTCACGTTCCCCAAAAATATGAAGTTTGACAAATAAATGTATCTAGGATAAACATTGGTAAAACTACTCGCTATTTTTTCTTACCAAAAATAATAATTAAGTATTCGTCTCTAGTCTGTGTAGTTTTTATACTTGCTGTCTGTCCCTTCTCTGAATGGCTAGGGGGGTCACTGTCAGTCAAATCAGTGATTTCTTAATAGGCTAGTGTAGTTTCACCGTCAGTCATTTCATCCTGTCCTGACAGATCGCATTGGCTGAAGCAGCACTAGAATGCTCTTATTCATTTAAATGACTGTCGCTCATCCGACCGACTGTGCATTTTAATTTACCAGCTACAGCATCTGTCATTCAAAGCGCCTACTTTGAAATTGGCGAGTTAAGGTGTGGGTAAGCTTTTGTTATTATTGGTATATACGGTGATAGTTACTAGTATGATTTGGAAATGGGGTGCAAGAGGAAAACACTTAATGAGTATAGTTCACAATACTCTGATGGACTGCTGAAGTCTCCGTGGCAGGACGAAGCAGGTCAGCCAGTCTGCCTTGCCTCCAGTGAGTCCAGCTGTGCTTTAGTAGGTGAGGGGCAGAGCTCAGAATAATAAGTGCAAGTTCAGCTATCAAATGTTTTGTTCTGTGCATAGAATTTACAAACGAGAGGAGGCCATTCGGACCATCTTGCTTGTTTGGTTTTTAGTAGCTTATTGATCCCTGAACCTCATCAAGCAGCTTCTTGAAGGATCCCAGGGTGTCAGGTTCAATAACATTACTGGGGAGTTGGTTCCAGACCCTCACAATTCTTTGTGTAAAAAAGTGTCTCCTGTTTTCCTAAGTGCCCCTTTGTCTAATCTCCATTTGTGACCCCTGGTCCTTGTTTCTTTTTTCAGGTCGAAAAAGTCCCTTGGGTCGACATTGTCAATACCTTTTAGAATTTAATGCTTGAATCAGATCGCCGTGTAGTCTTTGTTCAAGACTGAACAGATTAAATTATTTTAGCCTGTCTGTATATAACATGCCTTTTAAACCAGGAATAATTCTGGTCGCTCTTCTTGGCACTCTTTCTAGAGCAGCAATATCCTTTGTAGCGAGGTGACCAGAACTGAACACAATATTCCAGATGAGGTCATACTAATGGGTAGTACAGTTTTAACATTACTTCCCTTGATCTAAATTCAACACTTTTCACAATATATCCAAGCATATTGTTTTTACTTTTAAATGTATGCTATAAAATTCTGTGTAATACTTTATATGCTGCGTTTTCTACAGTTTATTTGAAACATTTTTTTAAATTGTGTAGGATCTATATCTTTTAGGTATAGCTTTGCTGTGATCAAACGTAATTTCAATTAGAATGTTGGTAACCATGCTTCCCTTTTAATTCGAAGATGACCGCCAAATAAAACTTTTGGGATATGCCTGCTTGTCAGGTATTTAATGAGCATTTTATATCAAAGTTGTCGAGAGGTCCCTCCGTGGAGTGACGTCCTCGGTCTTGACTCACCGAGGTAATAAACAGTCACTGAGCGGGGAATCTGTCTCTTTTGCCTTTCACAGACAGTTATTTAAAGTGGTGAGTATTACTCCTAACCCTTTTTTCCCAGTTGTGATTGATAGAGGTCCTTCAAGTTTTTTGTCAGTTTCCTTGCAAGTAATTGCTGAAGTAGGCTTGCCACTTACCCGAAATCAAAAGTGGTTAATAGTGTGCAGGTGATTAAAGAACAGACAGACAATTGTAATCCAGATGCAAAGGTTTGTTTTATTTGTTTTGTCCAGTGCCTGACGGTGAAACAAACCCTAAATAATAATGATGTTAAGTAGTACAGCAGCGTGTATTACTTAAATTATAATCCCTGGGTTTGCCTAGCAAGTAAAGTCCCGTTTTTATTATACATCCACACAAAACATACACAAGTCCGTTAATGCGTGAATTAGTGCTAGTGGTGCAAACAAGTTATTGTGATAGTGCAGTGCTGTTCCAGGGTTTATTCTGGCCTGTGGCAACAGCTCGAGAATCATGTTTAGCCATCTAGTAATAATAACACAAGACAAACAATTAATCTTTTTATATAGCGCCTTTCATAGTGGACCACCATCACAAAGCGGTTTACAAGATGCAGCAACAACATGAAAATCCATAATACTTTAAATGCAGAGAAATACATGATATACAAAAAAGGATAATACATTAAATACAGAGGAAAGTGCATAACACATGAAATAGTAGCAGCAACACAGCAGCTAATGGCAGATATTAGGCTAGCGAACAGGTGGGTCTTGAGTTGATTTAAAGCGAGCGGTGGTGGGAGCATCATGCACCATAAGATCTGTCATAGTCCTTATAGTTCAAAATGCTTTTAAACCAAATGAAGGAACAGATACATTGCTTCAGCCTTGCCTTGGCACCTATTTATACCGTCACTCATGACCCCTTGGTAAATGATTGCAACCACCCCTCCAATCCACGGCTGCCACGTTATTTACCTTCTGGGTCAGTGAGTTAGTGTACCGAAGCTCCGTCTCTCTTCTATATGACCGACTTCCTTTTAACCCTTGGAACGAAGTATTCTGTTCCCTTTACTTAACGCCCCGGCAGGTCGAGAGGGAGATTTACCAGCAAGAATCATTGTCTTTCTGGCAGTGATTTTTTTCTTCTGTCTCTCCTTTCTCCTGTTTGGTGACTGCACTACCCTGCTGCAAGCTACATGCTGGACTAGTTGTGACACAGCCCAGACACCCCCCCCCCCCCCCCCCCCCCATTGTCTCTGTTATACAGCCTCGATGCTTTGGCTCAGTTGACGTTCCAGAGCTACACACCTCGACTGAAATGTCTAATTTCCACCCGTGTGCATCCTGCAAGCGTAAATTGCCCCTACAGGACAAACGCACTATGTGTCTGAGGTGCCTGGGCATTGAGCACGCTTCTGCTGCATTGGCAGATGGGTCGTCCTGATCCTTTTGCGTTGGGTCCAAGGAGAGAAGTCTCTTGGACGAGAAACTTGCAGTCAGCCTAGTAGAGCCATTGTCGGACTCGGGATCCCAGGCCTCCCCTCCAAGCTTTGCACAAAGTATTCCTTCTGCGCATGCTCCACAGTGCCTCCGCAATTGCTCTAGATCTCACTGTAGAGGCAGAAAGAGAGCTAGAAACACAGACCAGGCGAGGGATATTGCCAGCCAAGTTAAAGGGCTGAATGGCCCAGATCCTTGAGCACTTAGGCAGGCAGCAGGTCATGGTGATAAATGGGAGAGCACATCCTATTTCCAGGAAGAAGCAGTGGACACAGCGATTGTGACGGAGCATCTGTCGAGGCTGGGTCTCTCCCTCAGCGATGCTAAAAAGCCAATTAACACCCATGCAGAGTACGGTCTATTTGGGTCTCTGGCTGGATTTCCTTGCAATGCAAGCCTACCTGTCAGACGATAGGTTAGCTGCTATTCTCTACTGCCTTGACCTGTTTCAATCAGGGTCCACGGTGCAGTTAGTGTTGTGCCAGAAACTACTGGGTCTGATGGCCTCAGCGTCCTCAGCTGTTCAACTGCAGTTACTTCACATGCTCCCACTTCAAGCTTGGCTCAATGCCTTTCGGCACACCCCTCTCATCTGTGCTGGAATGCGCTATGCTGGTGGAGGCAAGCCCATCACCTGAGCGAAGGCGTAAGGTTGGGAGTTATATACAACCATCAAGTGGTGACGATAGATGCATCCAACTCTGGTTGGGGGGCTGTCTGGGCAGGAAGAGGAGTCTGCAGATCCTGGTCAGGCGGCTGCACATCCCTGCACATAAATGTGCTAGAACTGAGAGCAGTTCACCTCGTGCTACAACATTTTCTGCCTGTGCTCCACAGCAACCATGCCCTTGTCCGCACGGACAATGTGTCAGTGGTTGTGTACATTCACCACCAGGGAGGGTTTCGTCCCCGGAGTTACGCTGTGAAGCCTTTTGGCTACTGATCTGGGCACAGAAGCACCTTCTGTTCTTCCAGGCTGTACATCTCCCAGGAGTAGTGAACTGGGCGGCAGACCTCCTCTCTAGGGATAGACCTCACCTGTCAGAATGACGATTGCACCCTCAGGTGGCGCAGCGCATTTGGCAAAGCTTTGGGGAAGCCCAGGTTGACCTCTTTGCCACAGCAGAGACGGCCCATTGCCCCCTGTGGTTCTCCCTCCGCAGCTAGGTGTCAATGCCCTAGCACGCGAATGGCCCAAAGCGCCTTTCTATGCTTTCCCGTCTATACTGCTGCTCCCTGCCTTTCTCGAAGGTCAGGAGAGAGACGGCGACAGTCCTCTTGATGGCCCGAGAGAACCTGGTTTTCAAACCCCTGCCAGCTGCTGCAGGGCCAGCCTTGGGAGATCCTGCTACGCATGGATCTCCTCAGTCAGGTGCAAGGCACCCAGAACCGGCCAGACTCCAGCTGTGGGTCTGGCCCCTGAACGGGACTGTTTGTCCATCCTAGTGCTTTCAGACGCAGTAGTTGGTACACTGCAGAATGCTAGGGCTTCTTCCACAAGAGAGATGTACACCTATAAGTGGTCCCGTGTATTACCCTACAGCAGTTATTTTACAGTTTCTGCAAGATCTACTAGAGGCAGGTAAATCCCCCTCTACATTGAAAGTGTACCTAGCAGCCATATCTGCATGCCACGTTCCCATTGACCCAGTATCCCCGGGCTCTCATATTCTGGTGACCTGTTTTCTCAGCTCGGCGGTTGCGACCTCCTGTAAAGGACGTCCTCCCCGAATAGAATCTAGACGCTGTACTAGAGGCTCTTGCGAGCGTCCTGTTTGCGCCCTTAGATACCACAGAGCTGAACTATATCTCCTATGAAGAGCCTTTTTGTTAGGAATCACATCCGCTAAGCTGGTCAGTGAGCTACAGGCTCTGTCCATGCACAGTTCCTGTATGCGCCTTTGGGACTATGGAAACAGGGTATCATTGTGTACAAACCCTGCTTTCGTCCCTAAGGTGATTACAGCATTTCGCTTGAATCAATCAATGGAACTAGAGGCTTTCCATCCCCCTCCCTTCCTGGAGAAGTTGGATAGGAGATTAAATTCCCTCTGCCCAATTCGGACATTGAGATGCTATGTGAATAGAACAAGAGCACTGCGTCAGTCTGACCAGCTCTTCGTTTGTCATGGTGAACGGACCCGAGGTCAAGCCCTCTCTAAGCAGTGACTGTCCCATTGGATTGTGGACACGGTTTAGACTGCATACACTAATGCCGGCCTACCCCCACCTGGGAGGGTGGCCGCACATTCAACCAGAGGTGTGGCTACGTCATGGGCCCTCTTGAGAGATGCCTCATTGACCGATATATGTACTGCGGCTAGATGGACTTGGTTTACCAGGTTCTACCGACTTATTGTTGAGGATTCCTCTACGCTTTTAATAGGCACCAGGGTCCTTGAGGTTGCACACTTACACCACCAACAGTAGATGGCTCTGGTATACTTTCCCAAAAGTGTGCAATTTGGCGGTCATCTTCAAATTGAAAGGGAACGATAGGTTAAGGATGTAAGCCTGAATCCCTGAAAGGAAGACAACTGCCAACCTTGTGAGATCGCATCACTCGCATTCGTAGGTTCAGTGCCAGGGAGACTGACATCTCCGTGCAGTGACTACTGTATATATTGCCTCGGTGAGGTGGGACCAAGGAAGTCACTCCATGGAGGGGCCCCTCTGCAGCTTTGATATAAAATGCTCAGCGAATACCTGACAAGCAGGCATATCCCAAAAGTATTCAATTTGGCGGTCATCTTCTCTTTCAGGGAACTGGGGTTACATATTCAACATGCAACAAAACTATGATAAAGGGGTTTCTCTAAATGAGACATTTCTCAGTGGCATAAAGTCTGGGGCTTTTTAAGTATAAAGATCGATTTCACTCATGCTCTGCTTGAATTGAAAAATAAAGATTGAAGAAAATGGTGAATTCTTTCAAAAATAAACGTCAATATTAATCACCTATTTGGCGCAAAAAAAAGTAGCAAGCCTAGATACATCAGGGTACCCTGCATTGTGCAAAAAAAATGTTGCAAGTAATGAAGTGTAAGCATTAATTAATCATTAACTTTATAAAAGTTGCAACCCTACTTTTTGGGTTAAATAAATTAGCAAGAACTATATATGAAGATCCCAACAGGGGTTACAGTAACATGCGATCTGTTTGGAATGTTCAACGGCTGATCCTTTCAAATCAGAATTTAGAACTTGTAAGAACTGGAAAGCATTTTTTGAAATCTGGTTTTCTTTTTAATTTTGTAAACAAGTTGGCAATAACCAGACACGTAGCAAGAAATTGTGTATTTGATTTTATATGAACATTTACAGTTTTATTGTCCAACACTACTGTGTGTGTAATATATGTATCACAAACAGCATCAATTATGTCCACACAAACGTGTTTAAATTTATAAAAACATTTTAAGCTACACGTAAAAGTTTTATTCAGTTTATATAGATAAATATTTATACTGCACCACCAGTCCTCCCAACTCTCGGCTTCTGTGCATTCGCTGAACTCCGAGGGGGCAGGCAGGCTTGCTTGCTGGGTGTTGCTCGTAATAAACACAGACTGTTCACTAAATTAATGCACACTGGTGTCTGCAATGACTGTACTGTTTACTTCAGTATGTCTTTGTAACAGGGGTAAGTGTTACGTACGTCGGTAGTCGCTGAATAATGAGACAGACCAGGGACGTCACTAGAGATTCATGGATAGGGTGTTTATGTATTTTTAGAGTAACAATGGGTGTAGATAGGCATAGCCTATCAAAATAGGGTTATTTTTGGTCAAGGTTGGCTAAAAGCATACCTGTCTCATAGTTTGTGTTAGACACTGATCTAATATGACTTATTTAAATTATATCCAAATAAAGAAATTAAAGTCCACTCTTTCCCCATCCATCCAACACCAACAAAAGGCACAAAAATAGAGAGAGAGAGAGAGAGAGAGAGAGAGAGAGAGAATATGCAGGTCATATTATACCATTAGAAAAAAATCTTTAAGTTTCACCCTTTTGTTAATTGTTGCTCAAAATTAACCCAATAATTCAGACACATGGGGGGGGGGGGGGGGGGGACAGTATCATCCACAATGAGGCAAAACTGAATTCAACTAATGAGCTAAATAACATAAAACTGAAAAATAATTATGAATAAAATCTGATAAAGAAAGATCCCAAACAAATATTACAACCTATATTACAGAACTGCTCCTCCTGCTTCTCTCTTTTGATGTTTATTTTGTGGGTGGCGCATCAAAGTGTACCTCCTATTTTTAAAGGTGGCAAAGTGGTCAATGACACTTCACCCTCAATTAATCGGTTTAAGTTTTAATTTGTTTGTTTGAACTGGTAAAATCACCGGATTGGCCTTCGGCAGAGCTGCTGGCACTGCCTCTCTTGAAGAATTTCCGTATATCCATCTAACGTTAGTCGTTAGCTAGCCTACAGTTGAGAAATTGCAGATAATACAATGACATTGTGATCCACACTGTCACCTTTTCTACACATGACCTACTGATAATTGTTTTGCAATGGCCTACTGAATGAAAGGACTTGAGTATGAATAGATATGTGCGTGTTGTTACGTCATCTGTCTCATAGCCTGGCACAGATAGCAAAACTACATTAAAAACAACGTTAATTAGATATCATCGCCACAACTTATGTCGAATTTAAGACACTGTTAACGTTACCGTTAGCTAGCTCGCAACGTCTGTTACACTGTAATTTAGTCAGCCGCACATAAAAACTTATTTGTTAACAAAGCTTTGATTATGACCAAAGTCTATAGTAGTGAATACTCTCTCTGTTCTAACTTGCTACAAATTCACATCGAAGCCTATCTGCATGAATCAGTCTTGTCAGAGCCTTTTCCTGTCCATTTACTGTTAGCTAGCAGTCTCAAGCCACAGAAGTAGCTAACGTTAACCAAAATGTTTGCTACAAGTAGACCTAACAGTCACTAGTGCGTGCAGCAGCCTCCCCCAGGTCCTACTGCCCATTCTGTAAGAAGTTTAAGATGCGATGGAACGGTTGACAAAAAAAAGAAATCAGTGAAAATATATTGACTGATATTGATTTAAAGCCCCCCTAAAATAGGCCTAGCGACGTCCCTGAGGCAGACTACAGAGTATTGAGTGTTGACGCGTGGAAAAGGCTGGCACTAGGGTTCCAGCTAAACTAACCTACTGGTGTGTGTGTTTTGTGTGAACAATTATTTCTTTTCCCCACCCTTTGTGAACAGGGAACTATGGGAGAATGAGAATAATAATAAAAAAACTTTGCTGTTGCCGAGCTGTGGTTCTTTTCAGCAGAAGGTCATAGTTCAACCAGATGGAAGAAAAGGATATAAAACTCCACCCAACCCTTCAGGATAGTTTTCTTGGCTACTGTCATCCCTGCCAGGAAAAGCCTCATGGATTGTAATGGCAATGCTAACTGAGTGTCATCAGCCAGCAAAAGCACCTCAGGAGAGAGGGGCATGACCACCCCTACCAGAGAGCCCATAGTAGCTACAACAAACTGTCAAGTTAACAGTTTTCAGGCACTCCCAGAACATATGCAAGTACGTGCTTAGTGAGCAGTGGTTTCTGCCTTGCTACTCTGATGAATCCCATTTTTGCCCAGTGTCTTTCTGATGGTGGAGTCATGAACACTGGCCTTAGCTGAGGTGAGAGAGGCCTGCAGATCCCTGGATGTTGTTTTAGGGTTTTCTGTCACTTCCTGGACAATTTTACGCCTTGCTCTTGGAGAGATTTTAGTAGGACGGTCACTCCTGGGAAGATTTACTACTGTGCCAAACTTTCTCTATTTAGACAATATGGCTCTAACTGTGGTTTGGTGGAGACCCAGAGCCTTAGAAATAGCTTTGTAACCCTTTCCAGACTGATAAGCATCAAAAACTTTTTTTCCAGAGGTCTTCAGGAATTTCTTTTGATTTGTGGCATAGAACCTGTGTGCTGACAACTTCACTCTGATGGTAAGGGTCAAAGTTAGTTAGATTTTATATTGGGCAGGACTGGCCCAAAGCAGGCCTGATTGTTAACCAAAGTATTCAAACAGCTGACCCTAAAAATCCCTTTTTGTTGGGTTGAGTTAACTAGGGTGGCAATAACTTTCACACCTGAAGATTGCATGTTTGATTACCTTGCACCTCTTACCTTTCTACCTCTATATACTGCTACAACCCACAAAAAGATCTGACCAAATTCAATCTGAAAAATGCAGAAACTCAGACTGGGCAAATACTTTTTCACGGCACTGTATCTTGGTGTCGCCCTTTGTTCCTTTATGCTTAAGCTATGTTATCTCTTGAGCGCATCGGTTCCTCCAGCAATGTGTGATTTGTGTTTATTCCAATAGTCAGACGGTCGTCATCAGTGCAATGAAATGCATTCTTGCAATCTCGCATTTATCAGTTATACCTCCTCTAATCTCCTTTTAAAACTAAGTGTACAGACCTGCAAAAAATGTGTATCTTATATTGCATTCATACTTTTCCATGATATCCAACATATGCCACTTTTAGAAATAAAGATGGGGGGTCCTACCACAACAGTCGCCCACAAGGTACCCCGAGCCACCTGCTGTCTCCATATACGCCCAAGTCTAAACTATCATGCTATGGTTATTACAGTATGCGTAAGTATTTATCATGCGTGGTAGTTGTCTCGTTTGCAAGCTACAAAAATAATCTTAAGTGCATGTTTCTCCAACAAACACTTCAGTCTGTGTTGAGCACTTTCCTTGGCACATCTAGCAGTTAAGGGAATAAGCATTTCAATGTAAAGTGGAGCGATCAAAAAAAAAAAAAGCCAAGTTAGAAGCAACAACTGTGTGAATGTTGGGTCCCAGCACCTTTCCAGTTGTGCCTATTTGCTTGATGCTTGACAAGGTTGCCCCAATAACTTCTTTTGTGTTAAACATTAAACGGCTGTTGCGTTTTTCTACTGGATCCACTACTGGATGAAGGCGTCCCCAAGATTCTTCCACAAAAGTCTGTCTGCTGCTTCCCTCATCCAAGTTGCTCTGGCGTGTTACCTAATTTCATCTTGCCATCTTGCTCAAGGTCGTCTTGGTTGCTTTATATCTTTTGGGCTCCAGTCTAGTATCTCCTTGCTCCAGTCATGGTCTGTTCTTGCTGTATGTCCAGCCCATTGCCATTTCAGTTTTTTGCTCTTATAATATCGTATATTTTTTGTTTGCGCTCTTATCCATTCCTTCCTTTTCCTGTCTCCTCTTATTTCCAGCATGCATTTTTCCATACTGGGTTGTTTGTAATTTGAGTCGTTTTTGCATTGAGGGTCCAGGTTTTACATCCATAAGTTAGCACTGGCAGCACGCATTGGTCGAAGACTTTCCTCTTGAGGCGTAAGGGTAGTTTCCCTTCCAGAACCATGCTTAATGTTCCAAAGGCACTCCAGCCATTTTTGCTTTTCTTTTGATTTGTCAGATTTGGTTTTCCATTGCCGAAAATAACTGTGTAGTATATGTAGTTCTTGCCGCCTTCAAGCTTGATCCAATTAACTTCAATTGCCTGTGGAATAGTATATTTATTGAACATGACTCAAGTCTTCAGGTTCATTTTCAAACCCGCTTTGATGCTAGCCTTCTGTAGTTTTCTTGTTTGTAATTCTTCTGGGCGCGTTGTAAATATGAGAATATCATCAGCAAATCATAGGCGTTTCAGGTAGGCTCCATTGATCTTCAGCTCCTTATTTTTCCAATCCAGTGTTATGAAAATGTACATTGGGGAACTTTGGGGAAACTATCTTCTTGACGAACTCCTTTTTCAATCTTGATTTTGTTGCTGTTTTTATGGCGTCTTACTGTGGATGTTGCATTCTTGTATATGGTGCTGATCAATTCTCTGTACATTTTCTCAACTCCTTTTTTTCTAGCGAACTTAATACAGATCTTATGTAAAGAGTCAAAGGCTTTTTCATAGTTGATGAATCCCAAGCAAAGTGGTAGTTCTGTACTCGTTGCTGGTTTGAATCGCTTGCTGTACAACTAGAAGATGATCCATTGTGCTAAATCCACTGCTGAATCCTGCTTGTTCATGATTGTGCCTAGTCAAATTTATATTGAAGTCTGTTAATGAGTCTTTTGGTAAATTTTGTAGATTTATAGAAATTAAGGTGGTGACGTCAGACCCAGAAGAAACACACAGTACTGTGAGGTGAAATGTGAATTGCACTGTTGCGCGGTTTAATAAATGAACAAAATAAAAAGTTTTAAACAAAAGCAGCACACAGCACTAAGGCCAAAATAGACAAACAAAATGGACTAACTCGAAACAAACAATGGACGAAGAGTCAAACATGGAGAGTCAAAATAAACAAACCTACCAGCACGCAATAGCAATTGTTATGAATTATTGATGTTCTATTTTATTTTACTACATTTTTTAGTCACAAAAATGTCAACAGTGTTTGTAAATTGGCGAAAATCACTCAGTGAGAAAGTAGTATTTGTAATAATATTGAATTCATATTCAGATTTTTAAATTCAAATACATATAATTCTTTCAGTGAGTCGGATATTGGCGAGTGTGTCAGTGAAGGCATAACCAAAGAATATTTACTATCGGTATCAAGTATCAAGTGACAGTGAAGAGGCGGTGCATTAGACACTCTCCCTCTGCTCCCACAACCTGTTTATCTGGATATGATTTCTCTCTCGCTCGTTCAGCCTTTTTTTTATTAAGACGTGTTGTGGTTGTTCCACCCTGTTGTTTTTTGCCTACATGTTTTTTTTCAGTCAAAACCTTTCCTTATGACTAAATAAAAATATATATTTATTGGTTTTGTTTATTTACGGTAAAAAAGGTATGTATTTCATCAGTATTCCTTACAAGCACACGTGTAGCTTTCAGCTTGTTTGTACGCTGTACTCGTAATAATCAAGCGCATGCAGAAGACAGAAAAAAAAAAAAAAAAAAAACTTCCCTCCCGTAGGACCGGCAGGGCATTTTAGAACTCACTACTCAAAGGGTTAAACCATTTGGCCTCTTTTGGAATGGAATTGTTTTACGCCTCTAGTACTACATTTTTTCTGTGGATATGGTCTGTATTTTGCTCCAGTCTACTTCACTTAGTCTCTGCTTCTTTCCCTCATATTTGGCCTTTTTAAAATTATAAACCTTAGCTTTAACCAATCAGAAAGACATTCCCTAAATGACGTACATTCTTATTAACCAATCATATAATTGATCATATGGGTCCACTTTCATTTTATTACCTAAAGTGATTGTGACAAAGACTGATGTTCCACTCAGGGAAACCACATCATCAGAAATTTAACAGAAGGAAGAAGATTGTGTATCTTTTGAAGAGTTTAGCCCCAAAATGTTCTCTAAGGAAACACAGGGTCCTCTTTTTTTAAATTGCCATTTGGTGCACTTCAAAGCTTCCTCCTTACCCTCTGTCTTCCTGCTCCAGTAATTAACATGGAACCTAAATTGTCTTCTATTTAACTAACTTTAAATTTACAGCTATTTAAAATTAAAAACCCAAATACTTACTCAATCTAAAACCCAATACATTTATAAACTATAGTTCCTTAAAGCGCATGTTCCTCCAACAACTGTATATATAGCTATGGTCAAAAGTGTGTGCGTGTATGTATGTGATATATATAATGGTCTTAATCCTAAAATAGAGGTGCACAACTTTTGGCCATAGCTTGGTAATAAAGAAACACCAAGAAACAAGTTATAATTTTATAGCAGGTTTGAGACATACAACAAGGTATATGACCTACTCAGTGGTAAAACAAAACAGCATTTGTACAAAGCTGCATCTTTCTGATGCCACTGCTTGTAAATTAGTTTCCTTTTTTTTTCGTTACAGAGCATTACTACAGGGATTACAGCTATCCTTGTATCCAGAAACCTATCTAATGGAAAATTGGTAAGTTTATTATTATTATTATAATAAACAATTTTAACTTATCTACACAAGTGCATACAGGACATGTGAGGCTTCTGTATAAGGGAGGGATTTCCAATTAAACAAATTGAATCCGGTCTGCGTAAGTGGCTAGTATTTTATTATAATTCAATCAAGTCACATTATCTAAAAAAAAAAAAAAAAAAAAAAAAAAAATTCTTTGAGTAGCCTGATTGAGTTTCTGATTATTCCTTATTTTGCTACACATTTCTCAGTACTCACTACTTTGATTGGTAAAGTCATCTGCCAAACTGTGTCATCTGTGGCTAGTTTAACCAACGATAACTTTTAAATAATGAGAGGAATAGGAATTAACTTTCAGGAATTTGTTAAATGTATGATTAGAGTGAAAAAAATTAATTACTACCTTGGTTGCCATTCTGTTATCTCATTTGTAGCTAATAAGGGCTAAGAATGTATTTTTAAAACTTGACACTCCTTTTATGATACCAGTATTTGTGTGCTATATGTAAAAATGTTTTCCTTCCCACAGCATGTGAGTCTGCTGATTATGTCTTGCTTAAATGCATTGCTGTCAATGGCGTGTTGTGTTGGGCTCCTCCTGGCCATTTCATTGACTATCTTGGACAAAGGGAGGAACCTGATAGTTGGCTGCAATTCCACGGTGCTGCCTGCTGATGGCAGAGCCTCCACACACAATAACTGCCCCTTCGATACTACACGCATCTATGTGAGTCCTTTAGCCCACAGTTTACCCTCGTATCTTGCAAACCGTTTGATGTACTGACTTGTCAGCATTTTGTTTACTGTACAGCTGTATTCTATGATTTCTCTGTACATCTTTTTCACTGCCACACTGTTTTAACCTCTGGCCATATGGATGATACAGACCAAGTTTTGAGTTATTGTGCTGATATTTAGTACACTGCTTTTTTTCTGTTTCATGCAGTTACAGGTGTTCAACAGTAAATAATAGATTCCCTGCCACATTGTTTTACCAATATCCATTTATAGACCACATGCTTTAACACTAGAACCGCCATGCGGGTCATTGTGACCCATTTTGCATTTAAAATATTAATTACTCTTCCATTGCAGATTGTATTTGTGTGTCCATTTTTGACTTTTCCTAAATATATTAATTAAATATCCTGACGGCGTTTGTTAGCCAGAATCTCAAAAATGATCAATTTATAAACAGTTCTACCTAGAACCACCACACAGGTCAGTGTGACATGCATTACAATATGTTTTTTTTTTTTTTTTAATATGACGCAAGATATTCTATTTCTGTAAATGCTGCAAACAAGACACGCCTCCGCCTAGTGCACAGTTTTGTGTGTATGTATACTCGTTTACACCTGTACACTGGTATATGTACATACCCGTTTCTTCTGAAATGTGTTTTATTATATTTTTTCACCGCTTGTAGTCGTGCTATATATGCGCTCATCTTAAAGCATTTTATGTTTCAATTTTCCATTTAAATAGTGTTTCTGCATTGCAAATGTTAGATGTGATGTTCGTGAATACAACTTTTCAGTTGTATCCTATAGTATGTCCTTCATTTTCATAATGAAGCAGTTTAAAAATGTAATGTAAAATTATGCCCCAAAAGTGCGCTTTTGTTTTTGTTCAGAAAAACGTATTTTAAGTCAGTTTCACAGACCCTAATTTTCATTAATCTTGGAGTACTTCTGTTAATTAGGTAAAGTAAACCAAGATTGGAGCTAAACAGGGTCTGAGAAACTAGCCATTTTAGTTTTTAAATCTTTTTTTTTTTTTTTACTTTAACATCATTACCAGTGAGCATATTTGTCTCAGCCCAATCCCTGTAAGCCAGTGGTTGTAAAGGGTACCGAAACAAGTGTTCTGCCTTGGGGTTCTCTCCATTGTCTCCGAGCCTTACTGAGCAAATGAGTGACCAGTGCTGAAGTGGTACATGCAGATGCGCTTGTTTTGTTTCTTTGCACATAGTGCCTGATATAATTTGAAGTTGTGAGGCAACATTTATCGTATATCTGACTCTTGCGACCTTGGGGTTGGTGTTGCCAATTTAAAATATGATCAAGTATTTTTATGTATCTATATAACCTGTATGCTGGCTTGCTTTAGAAATCAGTTCAGTACCAAACTACCACAGAAATAAATATCGCCTTTTAATAAACTTTAAGTTTTCATTTGTGTGAAAGTTGACATTTTTTATTTGTTTTTAAGTCTAAACTGATGTGTAATTTGATCTTTTAGTAAAGCCTTGCCTACTGATACGGTACGTAACATGCTGTGATATTTGTAATGCTTACCCCATTCCATTAAACTGAAAGGAAAGCCATTTTTATTTTTGCCTTTACCCAATGCTGCTTTCATTTTCTATGTTAAATGATATGAACTATTTTATTACCCATCAGATTTAAGTAAATTGATTTAAACATGTCTTGTTACTATCCACTGCCCTTTTTAATAAAACAAAAAAAAATACAAGAACAAGTATAGGTTTAATGTAATGTAGTTTACTTTGCTTTTCTTGTGCATATACTGTTTGCGCCCTTTTTTTTTTTTCCAATTATATGATTTATACTCTGGCAAAAAGTTTTACTTAGCATTGTTCTTTTACAGTAACTTACAGCAGTTTTACTGTGTGTGTATAAAATATCATAGTCTGCCAGCCCATACACATTTTGCAAATCAGCTACGCATTTTGAGTTGGTAATACGCGGGTACAGTTTCTTCAGAGATAATACGCAGTAATGCGTAATATATATATTTTGCTCGTTGTCTTTGTAGTTACTAGAGAAAGTGTTGCCTCTAAAGTGATTGGTTCATTTTGTTAGGGACTCCTTATTTTGACCAATCCTATCTCTGAAATGTGCTTATGACCACCCACAGTCACTTTGCAGCCACTACCTGGCTTCCCTCGTCATAGTTGCCAGTCTCATTCACTGATCTCTGTATAAAGATCAGTGGTCTTATTACTGTGGTAACCTTGATTTCCTGGCCGAACTACAGAACCAGTACCAGGAGAGAATGGCTGATGAAGAAAAAGCATGTACACAGTCTACAGAATTTATCAAAGCCACACCGAGAAGTGACCCTGCGTGCGTCAGTCCAAGCTAGAGCACTATGCTTTTTGTAGATTTTGACATTAGTCTGAATGTCTAACTGTGAGGTTTGCAGCTGTCAATGCTGCTGTGATGCAAGGCCTGGGGAAGGGAGTGATAGTCTTCATAAAAGGTCAACCCTTGCACATTTACTTGGTTGGCTGTGCTTGCCACCTTATTGACATTGCTGAGAGAGAACCTCAAGGGAGCAGTCAGTCAGCGTTGAAGACCATCTCATCATCGTTTTCTACTACCTGGAGAAAAGCAGTGAGGAAGGCAACACTGCGTCAGGTGCAGAAGATGTGTGACACTGATGTCTGGAAGATTCTGAAGCTCTGCTCCACCAGGTGGCGCTCTCTAGGTTGTGTGTGAACCTCTTCCTGGAGCAGTGGGATCCTCCGACTTCATTCTTTGCTGGAGAGGTCAATTCTTCAAAACCAGCAAAGGCTACAAAGACCACTTCCAAGCCAGCTCCAGCCAAGTCCACTTTGCAGGCTGAGAAGACACACAAGGCCTCATCATCCTCCAGCACCACCAGTTGTAAAGCCAGTACCTACACCTAAAACTTCAACAATGGGCACACGGTTTGACTTGAGTGATTTCCTCTTCAAACAGGGTGAAGTGGTCAAGCAACAGAAAACAGCCAAGGAAAAAAAAGTCCAAGAGTGTCAGGAGAAGAAACCCTCTGGAAGTTCACCAAGCCTGAGAAGCAGTGGCGGCTCGTGTATATGGGTGCAAAGGGCGCCGCCCCACCAGTTTAAATTTTAATAGGTAATAATAATGATCTAAATTAAACCGTGGCTACTATTAACATTACGATAATTGTTGCGTGCATTACAATGCATTATTTCTCACCCCTGCCGCACACAGTAATGGGGTGGGAGGAACAGATTAGAACCCTGCGTTTCCAATTGGTTCTGGGGTGCTGAAGCCTTTCACCCCTGGAGCTCATGCGCAGTAGTGATTTCTGAGCTCTTTGTGGGTAAAAGCAATGCGAGTTTTCTATGAGCTCATGGGCGCTGAACCCAGCGCCCATGACAGTTGTGAACATGTATAGCTGTCATGACTACAGTGTGATATTCTATGCAATCAAGCCACTTTTAAAATAGGTGAAACATGTTTTATTGTCATAACTACAGTATGCTCCTGCAGAAAAGAAAGTAAAATAAATCGGAGATTCGTCATCTATTGTCTGATTAAACCTGGTACCCTACATTTGTTTTCCCTCTGCACTAAAAGTAATACTTAAGCATGGGGCGATATGGTTATTCATACTGTGTTTATATAAAATGCTGGTTATTTACGTAGCCTACTACTTCTGTAGGCCTATTTATTTGAATATACAGAAATCAGTAGCCTATTATTTCTGGTCACTATATCACAGGCTTTTGTTTCAGTATTGTAATGCACAGTAGCAGTTACGGGGGGATAAATGAACCGTTAAATGCAATACATAGAGTGTAAGTAGCATGCAACGCTTTTGTTAGACGTGTATTTGGGAGAGGTGAAATACGGGGGTATGGTCGGGGGATAAAATAAGAGTTGGTTCTCTGACGCCCCAACCCTCTCAAAGTTCACCAGCTGCCACTGCTGAGAAGGTGCAAAAGTTTCAGGCCCTGGGTATATGCACTTTTTGAAGAGGGCTATACCAGTTTTTGACACAGGAAACCAAGCTTTGCAGAAGGAAGAACCCTGCATTCATTGCTGTCAACGTTGGAGAAATAACTGCAACAAATATTGCTGTGCATCTGCAAGGCGGAACGAGTTGTTGCCATAATGAAAAATGTAGGAAGAGGTGTGAAGCCCACAGACTACAACATAAGGGAAAACCAGCTTTCCGATGAGGAACATGGTGTGGGTCATGAAACGATTTTATCTTTAACCTTTAGTGACACCTTGCTCAGGAAAGTCAAGTCAGCCACCTATGAAGTTAAACATTCAGAAGGCAGATCTGAAAGTGCAGTTTGACCTGTTTGGATTCCTCTTGGTTTTAAACAACTCACTTTGTGGGAAGCGATTTACATTTGATGCTGACTTGAAACCCGGTGACTATTTGCAAGTTGTGTTTTGTTTTTTTAAAGTGCTTTGTTGGGGAGAAGATTTGAACTGTTCATTGTTTCAAACAACTCACTTTGGGAAGCTTGTACATTTTTTGTGTCTTGACAGTAAATAAAAATACAAACATACTACAAACATGGTTATTTCTGTGTACTTGAAATAATTCAGTTGGTAGAAATGAAAAAAGATTTTATCTATACTGAGGTAAACTAACAAATTCAAACTGAAACAATCATAGCTAATCCATTTTTTTTTGTTACTGAATTTTTTGGATATATAATTCATTTTGGTGCTATATACTGACATTAAGTTTAATTATGTGGCCTGAGGTTGCTTCAGTGCACAATTAGGCATGCTTTAATTTGCAGGTCTCTAAAAAATATTAACCCTGTTATTTTTCTGTTAAATTTGTACAGCAGTCTTATTTATTATTTCATTTGATCTCGTCTTTGTAATTCTAGTTTACAAGATTAATTCAATGCATTTGAGCAGCCACTGTAGCACTAACCCACTCCAAGTAGTAACCCAACCAGAGACGCAGTGACACAGAGGCTCGTCAATCATACAAGGGTGGCGAGAAACAATCAATGCTGTACTTAAGAGTGACCAACAGATATAAAAAAAGCATTGCAGTATTGTTTACTATGTGAACAGTACTCAAATAACATGAGATTTTGGTTTCAATGTAAATTTAACCATACACCCTGTATCGACCTAAAAATGGCAATAGCTAGGGATTTAATAGTCTGCTTGTTCTAGTATCCTTTTAGGATGTGCTTAATTGTTGGAAATGAGCTGTTGCAGGTTAAACAGGGATCCTGAATTGACTGACCTGAGGACAGGCAGGCATGCTGAGTTTCCCAAATTTATTTCTGGTTCACTCCTCCTCATCCACAGGACACCACTCTGGCACTCTGGTTTCCCAGCATGCTTATGGCTGCCTTGGAGACAGCCCTATCTGTGCGCTTCTTCATTGTGGGTATGATCCTCCGTGGAGTTGGGCCCTGTGGCCAGACCTACATCAGAGAGCGGGTAATCTCATTTTAAAATTCTCTGTGATTTATGGAATGTGTCTTTTTTTTTTTATATAATGTCTAAGGGTTTGACAAAAAATAGAAAAATTGCATGTCAATAGGTTTTATTCTAGAGGGATAATTCCTGTGTTGTATTGCAGAGGTTACATATTCCTGGCAACGTAGATATATTGAAGCTATTCCAGGAAGATCAAAGCAATAGCCAGGTCAACAAACTAGGAACACCAGAAGTGGACGACTTCTCCACATAGGAAACTGCACAGCTTTCTCTCTGCTCCAGGTTTCCTCAGACAGGGGCCGTAGCATTAGACAGGCTTTTTTTTTATCCCGTAATCATACTGCCTCTTGTATGTGCCACACATTCCAGCTACTGATGCAACGGGGTCGATTTTTTTCAAAACGTCGGTAATCCAATTTCTGCATTTAATCAGGATTATTTTGTAATTTTGGATTTTTCATAAAGTCAGCAATTTTAAAGAGATCATTGTTACTTTTAATCAAAATATTAGAATTGTTTTGATCGTAGTACAAATATGGATTTCACTTTTAAATCATAGAACATAAATATTTGTTTTGAATTTCAATAGAGAACACACACTCTCCAAATAGAGTATTATAATTAGATATTCTGTTTATTTTCATTTTTGTGTGCTATTTTTTTTTTTTAGCCACTTGAGTTTTATGTAAATTTCACTTTCTATACTTTTTTTATACACTTTTTTAGATACTTTCCAAAATGCTTGGATAGTTTTATTGCAGTATGTGTAGTAACTAGACAGTACTTGTACATTTAGTTATACCTTAATTCCTTTTTGCTGTCTTCCACAACAAAATCCTTATGATCACAGACGCATCCTTTTGGAGTTTTTGTGCGTCTAGGCATTTGTTTTACATTTCTCTACAATTTGCTATTTTAAATTCGCCCTGCCTAACATAATATAGCTTTAAATCCTGCAAAAAAGCCTTCTAATTGTAATCTCGTTTTAAGTCTTGTAAGCGGAGTCTGCAACAGAAATGTGGTAATTTGCTGCTGCTCAGTAGCTGGGGTGGGTTTTGAAGTATTCGGGACGAATCAATGATAAGTCAGAAAAGGTGTTTTTTTTTTTTTTATGGGAAAGGGGGTGAAGTCTTTAATCTTTCTGTATCGGGTGTTTTTATCACTAGGATCGTGTGTGGCAATTTTTGGTTCAGTTGCACTGGTCGTTTCAGAGACTGTTTTAGTGTTTTTTTGTAAACCAGTTTTGTATGTTGATGTCATCCAGCGTGTCCGCCATGTTTTTTACCGTAACAACTTCCATTGAACAAGCGTAAAAGCCACCATACTTAGATCATGGATAGCAATTTTCATTTCAGCCCAAGTGTTTTTTTTGCAAGATGTTCTAGTTTTTTGATGATTTTTACTGTATTTGACGTCCAACTAGGCTGCTATACCACAAAACCAACTGGCTTCTTATGAACACCATTTAATGTTTGACTATCCCTAAACATGTATAACAACTTTCAGAACTCTGCAATATGTTATTTTCGATATGTAGATGTTTTAACAATCTCTGCAGAATCCAAAATGGCTGCCGAACCACGTGACCTGCGATATTTGTTTATTTCTGGTACACTGTCCCATAGGCATCTACCAGCCTAACAATCTGCGTGAGGGTTTGCCGCTCTTCACTTTCTAAAAGCACAATGATCTGGATGTCTCGGCTCATTGTTGAATCAAGATAAAAATGAGCCCCTTGCATTGTTTGGTATAGAGATTCATTTCTGGAGTTAACGTTTCTTCCAGGATGGATGATGAAATTCACGTACCTATTTTCCCTCGCCCTCCATTTGCAATAGAGAAGGGGGATAACCTGGCTTTATCTGTGATAGAGCAATACTTAAGTTTTATAGATCAAGACAAATATGAGTGTATATTTATATTTGTACACATTTCGGATGTTTTATGTTGAGATTTAATTAAAAACACATCTATAAGGACTTTTGGGTTTGTTATTGCATTCTTTCGTGTGTGGAATCTGATTAGTTACTGTTCGTGTGTTGAATTGGATTGCAGCTGGAGGAAGAGGAGGCAGCAGCAGCCAGGGAGGGTACAGACAAGGATCACATACCTGAGATCCACCAGCTCCTCCAACCCAGCGGGGCATCTGTATAAGGTATGTAAGTGGCCATTGCAACGTGTATTCATTTGCTATGTACAGTGTTTCACATATAAATGTGCTCTGTTTAAAGTTTGATGGCAAATCTATAGGTATGAGAAGTACCCCATACACAATTTCTTCAAAGTGGCAATTGTTACTAATGTCTAACAACTTAGAAAGAACTGGGTATTTAAAGAGAGAAGTCTATTTTAAGGATAAGAGAAACAATGTTCCCATAGAAAAGATAAGCAATATTTGGGACACTACTTTTAAACAGGAAAATTGGTCAGCAGCGATTCAAGACACCAAATGAAATAACTGAATGTAGTGTTTGTTTTTTTCTTTCTGGAAAAATATAAACGGTTGTATTTATTCCTACGTGATGTTGGATTGTTTCATTGTTGAGATGAAGACATTTCTGAGTCAATGTAGGGAAGCTATAAAAAAGGCGAACAAGATGCTCGGATATTTAGTGAAAGTGTTGAATTTAAGTAATGTTAAAACTTTGCAATGCATTAGTAAGACCTCATCTTGGATATTGTGTTCAGTTCTGGTCACCTCGCTACAAAAAGGATATTGCTGCTCTAGAAAGAGCGCAAAGAAGAGCGACCAGAATTATTCCTGGTTTAAAAGGCATGTTATATACAGACAGGCTAAAAGAATTGAATCTATTCAGTCTTTAACAAAGAAGACTACGTGGCGATCTGATTCAGGCATTCAAAATTCTAAAAGGTACTGACAGTTGATCCAAGAGACTTTTTCAACCAGGGGTCACAAATGGAGATTAGACAAAGGGTCTTTTGAAACAGAAAATAGGAGGCACTTTTTTACACAGAGAATTGTGATGGTCTGGAACCAACTCCCCAGTAATGTTGTTGAGGCTGACACCCTGGGATCCTTCAAGAAGCTGCTTGATGAGATTCTGTGATCAGTAAGCTACTAACAACCAAACGAGTAACTCCTTGTTTGTAAACTTTATGTTCATTTTAAATATTTAACCATGAAAATAGTATTAAATGCATAAAAAACCTGAATAGATAGATCATACATTAGTCCTGGAAACTTGACTCCATAAGTTACAAATATGGCAGCTGTTCCCGAGCTCCAGAAGCCGTCCATTTGTAAAACTACACTGTGCATCTAATGTTCCACTCCGAAAACATTATGTATGTTAAGTAAACATTACTACTTTCACTACATGTGGCTTGTTGGATTTGTTTCAAATAAAGCACTCGCAATCTTCCCACAATATACAGTAAACTAAGGATCTTTTCTTTTTGTACAGGTTTTGCACGCTTGAGCCCATTGTGAGGAAATAAGATGATATGAACTGACTGCATGACACTGAAAAGCAAAAGCCTGTGAAGTTCGAGATCATGCCAATTAACAAAACTTTCGATAATGCACTCAATCTTTTCTGTGTAGTTGACGTGATGTCAAAAGATGTATTTTAATTGATGCATAAGTAGTGTGGTTTTTTTGTTTTTTTTTTTAAATATAAAGAGACTTGTGTGAAAGCTCAGCAGTGAGATTGACACACTGAGATCTATGATGGCTGGCAACCTCTAAGGTTATTCTTTGAACCCTGTATTTCCACGTAGTTATGGGTAATTGTTAATCAACAGCAGTAATTTTACAATTTGATAATCTTTTATTCATAGTTAATGTTTCTAATTTAAAAAAAAAAAATAAAAAATTAAATCGGAATTCCTTTTTTTAAACTCATCTTAAGGGAGGATTTACATGTGAAATCCCCAAACTTTTGTATTTGTAATTCTTTACAATTTTTATTAAAGAATAATAAATGCTAAAAAAAATTGTATGTGTTTAACAAGATGTAGAAATATAAGTTAACAAAATGTATATGAAAGTGAAATTAATGAAGTGTGATTTAAATAGTTTTTGTTCTGTATTACTGTTCATGTGTTAACAGAGAAATGAGGGGGCACAAGATTTATGCCTATTTTTCATAATTTCAGTACATAATAATAATGTGAGAAATGTCCTGGGAGGCAGTATGGACACAAAACACTGGCAAAGCCATCTGCATCTTGAAGCGAATCTGACTGTACTGCATACAAAGAGATTGTCTTTGATGCTATGCCTTGACTGCACTATGTGATAAACCTGGTGGTAAAATTCATCAAGGGCCTAATTATCTGGAGCAGCATTCAAACCTATTTCTTCTTGTCCAATAAAGCACCATCTCTGAAAATGGCTTTTCTAGTGAGGATTACTTCAGCAGGACAAGTAAATGGTCAGAGAGTTTCGCCTCCTGGAATCTCTCACCTTCCTAGACTTTTTCCTTGCCACGTGTCTGAGGAGAGCCAGAAATGTCATCTTCTGGATGTGAAAAGGGCTTACAACATCACTAGGAACAAGAAGTTTGGACCATCATGCCAACTCTGTTTCTTGGTCTCCCAAGAAAAACCAGCTGCATCTGGAGAAGTGAATCTGACTGCACTGCACACAGAGACTACATCTTGGATGTTATGCCTGGACTGCACTATGTGATCAACCTGGTGGTAAAATTAATGTGATAAAAATGTGTCTAAGTATCTCTATAAGGGGTGATTGTACTCTGTTTTAGGCACACTGCTACACAGACTACTAATATCTCAAACCATTTAACCTGGCAACTTTATTTTTTTACAGTGACAAAGCCTTGTACTCAGAACCGTTTGAGGTATTGATTTCATGTTAGCCATATTATATAAACCCTTCATGTTAAATGTGTTTCTAAAATGGAAATGTACCTCCTGATTTTAATATAGCTGCCATTTAAGTCATGTGACTTTTTTGAAAAACAGCTGCATAGAATTCTTAATGCCTGGTACACAGCTGTCTTTGATTTTTTTAAATAACCCTTTCACTACTGCATGCTTTAAGCCAGTGATACAGACTGCAATCTTTGACATGGGGTCTGTGTAGTTGGAACCCAGTTGTAAATATTTAATTCTTAATCCCAGAAAACAAATCTGCCCAGATGCAGTTTGATTTTAATATTTGTATTTCCGGTCCTTTTTTTAACATAATGACCAGGGCTGGTCTCACAAAAGAAGTCGGCACACATAACTAATCTGCTCCCCCCCAGTCTGTTCTAAAGCAGAGTCTCCCTCTGACTTTCATGCCCTCACTGTAGCACTCGGTTGCCGGTTTGGCACTGTAGAATCAGATGGACTCGTAGCAAGACTTGCAAGCCGATGCATTTAGATGAATAAAAGCTTAGTGTGCTTCCTGAGATGATCTTGTGGTGAGGTGTACGGAGTCTGGGCAGCTTCTGCAAAGGACAGAAGCGCTGGCAGATGGTGGTCTCCCAAACTCTCCCGGAGACAGTGCTACAGGCTGTGCACGGAGGTCCTGACCAAGACCCTGTGCCACCTGCTGGAGCATTTCTATGAAGGCAGTGGCGGCAGGATGTTGAGACCTTCTGCCATTGTTGCGACGCTTGCACAGGCAAGAAGGGCGCCCCCTAGGGTATTCCCATGACCCACTCCAGTAGTCCCCGGTGGGGGCACCGTTGGAGTGTGTTGCAGTGGATATAACTGGCCGATTTTCACATTTCAAGACAGGCATCTGGTTTGTCCTCGTGGCCGTGGATTAATTCACGAAATCGCCCGAGGCTTATGCCGTCCCGGATCAGAGTGCAACCACATACACCACGCACTCTTGGATGGCATGTTCAGCGAGTTCGAGGTGCCAGAGAATCTGTTCAAGTGATCAGGGGTCAAATTTTGAGTTGCAGGTGTTTTGATGAGGTGTGTCAGTGGTTGGGAATCCACCCAGACCACCCCACTTCCCAAGCTGGCCAGCCACTGGGAGGAACCTTACAAGGTTTTGGAGTGCCTCTGAGGTGGTTAAGCAGGGTAAGGCTCCGGATCAGGGGCCAGGTAGTTGCCCTGCACTGTGACTGCCTGGCCCTCTACCCCGCCAGGATGGACTTCAACTCCCTACAAGCAATAGTTAATCAAACTCTGGCACACCAAAGCAGGTGACCCAAACAAAGGGGGAGCCAGGGCTCTGGGCCCGGGATCAGACTAGTCACCTTCAGCCCTAACCTCGACGGAGCACGCGCAATAGTTACTCACCTCTCTGGCTGCAGGACTGTGTTCGGGACTAAGGGGGCCAATGCAATGTTTGGACTTAGGTAGGGGCAGTATAGCGAAAGATTTTAGGAAGCGGGAGGTATTATTTGCAGGGGGTTATTAGGGTTTTATAGTGTTCTTTAATTGCATGTGTGTTTTGTGTTTTTTGTTTTGTTAATGTCGCTCTATGTTGGTCACCATAGGTACCTTTTTGTGTTCCTTTCCAGCCCTGATGGTTGCTTGTGTCCTTCCCTTAAGTTACTGTACATTGTTAATGTTTGTAAGGGTTACAGTCTCTGCCCACTTTGGGTCTTAATAAAAGTGTTAAAAGAGCAGTTTGTCCTTGCCTCTTTATTGATCCAGAGGTGGTAAAGGTTGCTACAATGTATGTAAGTGTGTGTAATATATATATATATATTAGTGCCTTGCAAAAGTATTCAGACCCCTGACCAATTCTCTCATATTACTGAATTACAAATGGTACATTGAAATTTTGTTCTGTTTGATATTTTATTTTAAAACACTGAAACTCAAAATCAATTATTCTAAGGTGACATTGGTTTTATGTTGGGAAATATTTAAGAAAAGTAACTGAACTATCTTGCTTGCATAAGTATTCAACCCCCACACATTAATATTTGGTACAGCCACCTTTTTCTGCAATAACAGCTTTAAGTCTTTTGAGGTAAGTATATACCAGCTTTGCACACAGTGCCAGAGTGATTTTGGCCCATTCTTCTTGGCAGATTTGCTCCAGGTTGTTCAGGTTGGTTGGACGACGATTGTGGACCGCAATTTTCAAATAGCGCCACAGATTCTGAATGGGATTGAGATCAGGACTTTGACTGGGTCACTGTAGGACATTCACCTTTTTGTTTTTGAGCAACTCTAAACTCTACACTCTAATGTTGCTTTGGCCTTGTGCTTGGGATCATTGTCCTGCTGAAAGGTGAATTTCCTCCCAAGCTTCAGTTTTTTAGTGGACTGAAGCAGATTCTCTTGCAGTATTTTCCTGTATTTTGCTCCATCCATTCTTCCTTCAATTGTAACAAGATGCCCAGTCCCTGCTGATGAGAAGCATCCCCACAGCATGATGCTGCCGCCACCATACTTCACTGTAGGAATGGTGTGTCTTGAGGCAGGGGGAGTGTTAGGTTTGCGCCACACATAGCGCTTTGAGTTTTGGCCAAAAAGCTCTATCTTGGTCTCATCTGACCACAAAACCTTTTCCCACATTGCAGCTGGGTCACTCTCATGCTTTCTGACAAACTCCAGACGTGCTTTCAGGTGGTACTTTTTGAGTAACGACTTCTTTCTTGCCACCCTCCAATACAGGCCAATGTTATGCAGAGCTCTTGATATGGTTGACTGGTGCACCATTACTCTACTCCCAGCCATTGAACTCTGTAGCGCCTTCAAAGTGATAGTTGGCGTCTCTGTGGCTTCTCTCACAAGTCTCCTTCTTGAGCGCTGACAGCGTTTTGAGGGACAGCCTTTTCTTGGCAGTGCCTGGGTGGTGTGATGCAGCTTCCACTTCCTGATTATTGATCCAACTGTGCTCACTTGGATATCCAAACACGTGGATATTATTTTGTACCCTTTCCCTAATCTATGCATTTGTATTACTTTATCTCTAACTTCTGTAGAATGCTCTTTGGTCTTCATTTTCCTTCAGATTCACAGCCTTACCAATGATCCTTCAACAGTGGGGTTTTTATCCAAAAAATGTGACAGCAACTTTAAGATATTTCTGTTTTTTTTTTTCTTTTTCTTAAAAATATATCCCAACATAAAATCAGTGTCACCTTACAGTAATTGATTCTGAGTTTCAGTGTTTAAAAATAAAATATCAAACAGAACAAATTTTCAATGTACCATTTGTAATTCAGTAATATGAGAGAATTGGCCAGGGGTCTGAATACTTTTGCAAGCCACTGTATACACACACACACACACACACAGTAGTTTGCAGAAGTATTCACCCCCTACCAATAATGTCACATTTTGTTGAATGACAAATAATGTCTGCAAAATTTTTCAAACAAACTTTTATTTAAAGCTGTAGTAGTTAAACTGAACACTGTTATATGAGGAGGAGGTTAAATGTCAACAAAATTGTAAACAAAATGTACAATTAAATTTTACTGGTTGCATAAATATTCAGCCCCTTAAGTCTGTACTTGGTAGAAGCACCTTTTGCAGAAATTGCTGCTATGAATCTTTTTGGATAGATCTCTACTAGCTTTGCAGTGTAGAATGATGACATTTTTGCCCATTCTTCACAGGAAAATTGCTCCAGTTCTGATAAATCTGTTTGGGATCGACAATGGAACGCTATAAATTTTCGATTGGATTCAAGTCCAAGACCTTGACTGGGCCATTCAAGAACATTAATTATTTTCTTGTTCATCACTCCAGTGTGGCTTTGGCTTTGTGCTTCGGGTCATTGTTCTGCTGAAATGTGAAGTTCCTTCCCAGTTTTAGAGTCTTGTCTGACTCAAAAGGTTTTTCTCAACGATTCGCCTGTACTTTGCACCATCCACTCTCGCCTTTTATCCTGACAAGCTTCCCAGTCCTTGCTGAAGAGAAGCATCCCAATAATACCACCCCCATGCTTGACAGTTGGGATGGTGTTGACTGGGTGATGTGCAGTGTTGGGCTTGCGCCAGACGTAACGCTTGGAATTTAGACAGAAAAGTTCAATTTTTGTCTCCTCTGACCACAAAACCTTTTGTCTGCAGTATCATCTACATGCTTTTTTGCAAACTCCATACATGCTTGAAGATGAGGCTTTTTGAGTAATGGCTTCTTTCTTGCCACTCGTCAATACAGGGCAGCTTTGTGTAGGGACCGGCTTATTGTTGATGTGTGAACACTGACTCTCATCTCAGAACAGAACACAGAACTTTGCAGATCTCTCTGTTGTGCATAAATACATCCTATATGTCTAGAGGGTTATACACAGCCCAGTATCCTTGCAAGTCATTATTTAAGCATGCGTTACCATAGATCAATATTAATTAACCACTGTAAACTTCCTATACCAATAATAACTTGCAGTTCTGGCAACATTTTTAATAATTAAAGCTTTGAATTTTATACTTACAAAAAGTGTCCACTTTCAAACAAAACAAACCAATGTGAATTTTATTATTTTATTACACAAAACAGATCTCTATGTAATATTTCAAATAGAAACATATAAGTAACTAACATAGGCAACTTTTTCCAGAATGAAAAGTATATTTACCATTGATGAAATACAGGAGGTTGAAAAGGTCTGGTTGCAATAACTCAGGTCTAAACTCAGTCAATGAAGAATTCCACTTGCGTAGCAAAAATCCCACTGGTTAGCCAAAAGTTTCGAATCCGTGCCAGGTTTTATCAGTGTCTTTGAAGAAGGAAGTGGTGTTCTTATTGAATATCCCACGTCATTTGAAGTTTTTAATAACAGTGCTCCTTATTGTAAGGTATAGAGGTGTATTTTAACTTCAAAGGTTTTTGAAGTTAATTACCTAATTTTTACATGAATGATGTAAAACTTGTTTTTCTCGTAACTTCCTTAATCTGACTTTCATTAGACCTATAAATCTGTGTTGCCCATTCCAATACAAATATTTTGATACCAGATTGGATATACACAACCAAATCTTCACCTCAATACACTGTTTCACCCTTTTAACTTAACTATAACACTTTAGGAAAACATTTTACTAACAGTCTATATTACAATACATGTATCTATTTAGTTTCATGTAAAAAGTTGTTTTTCAATATTTCAAATCACTGTTTTCAGTATTTTCCCCATATAAACAGTTAAATCATTATAGTTTTCCCTCAAAATGTCAAGTTACAGGTTTGTTTGTAATAGATTAATCAAACTTATTTATTGATTAGTAAGATCTTGCGTCAATATCATGTATTCTCATATAATTCATAATTTTTCTTAAGAGAAATACTTTGATTATCAGAGTATGCCTGTCCTGCAATTCTTTTGTTCCCCCAGTTTATTAATATTCACTGTTTATTTTTCTGTTTATGTTTTTCAATAGAATATATTGTTTTATTAATAAATGGGTTGTTCTGCTTTACACTGGGATTGCATTACTAACAATTCACGTGATTTCCATGGCAGGCAACAAAAGTCGCGTTTGAATGTATTTTTACGACTAACAATGTTTTTCTTTGTTTGTTTTTAAGATGCCAATGTTGAGTAATCCTTCTGTGTTTGTTTACTTTTTTTATAATGGGCCTTGTAACGCAAACTGCATGTTTCTGACAAACAAATTACAATACTTTTTTTTTTAAATAGACAATTGTTAAAAGCAAAGGATATACACAAACATAGTAGTACATGTATATTAGTATTTCGGCTATTCAGTATGCTTGGATTAAAGCAACACTGTTGTCAGCAATTACATTTAAAAATAGAACAATACTTTTTAAAAATCTATCTCAGGCTCTATTTACTGTAATTTTATTCCAGAGGCGGGGAGAATGGAGACAGGAGAGGCGATATGCGTTAATTGCAGCGTACCAAATTCAGTTCAATTGACAGATAAATAGCAACGTTCTATTTAAACTGGTTTAATTGAGGTTTAAATCTGAAAACGAATCATCAAAAAGACTGGTCAAAAGGGTTGTTAATTTCAGCGTGTCAGCAGTGGTTTATGTCACAGCCTATTGTAGTCCACCAGCAGTAGGTTAACTGCAGTGTTTCCAACCTCACCTTTGTGAATATATTGCAACGTCACTTAAAATGTTATTAGAATGTATAATAATCAGCCATAAAAACAACTGGTACTGTTGCCTTACACTCAGTCATTGTAGATGTTTGTATTGTGCACAAATTTTTACTTTGGTGAATGATTTTTGCATGTTGGCAAGAGTTCAGCTACATGAGTTGTCAGCACATTATAACCAATGTGTAGTTCAGAGGGTTGCAGCTCAAGCTTTTTGGCTGACCAGTCGATTTGTTTAGCTGTGTACTTTGGTTTGTGACTTATACTCCTGAATATGCTTTATAGTTCTATTAATGTGATCCGTTGTGGGGCTCCTTGCAAACCGCACAGCCCTGAACTCGACAAAAAACCCCAACACAACTACCATTCAATCACGCACTGTCTGAATAACGAGCCTGAAGTATCCCACTTACTTCAAATGGAAACGTTAGGTTACTTACCGTAACCTTGGTTCCCTGAAAAAGAAGACGACCACCAAAGACATTACGTGTTGGATATGCCTGCCCATTGGGTAGGTATTGCTGAGCTCTCTATGCCAGAGCTGCTGATAGGCCCCTTCCTGGGATGATGCACTCAGTCCTACCCCCCGAGGGGATAAAGCTATCATCCAAAGGAAGTAATTTCTCTTTTTTCACAAACCCGTGAGGGGAACCGATGCAACTTTGCGGTTGGTGGTCGTCTTCTCTTTCAGGGAACCAGGGTTACGGTAAGTAACCTAACATTCCCTTTCAATTTGAAGATGACCACCAATGACATTAAGTATGGGATAATGTATACCAGAGCCATCGTGAGGAAGAAGGAACGGCAGCACATGAGGGACGCACAAGTACTGTCTAACCCAGAGGTTAGCGCTGTGAACTTACATGCTCAAGGACCCTTGTGCCTACAGAAGGCAAGGCAGGGTCTACCACATTAATACAGCAGAACCTGGAGAAAGTATGCAGTGTAGCCCAGCTAGCCGCAGTACAAATATCATACATCGTGGCACCTCTGAAGAGGGCCCAAGATGTAGCCAACCCTCTAGTGGAGTGTGCGGCTACCCTACCAGGTTGGGGCAAGCCAGTACCATTATACACAGTTCAATGTGACAGACGCTGCTTAGAGAGGGGCTGTCCTAGGGTCCATGTCCCATGACAGATGAAAAGCTGGTTAGATTGACGCAGAGCTCTTGTCCTATGCATGTAGCATCTCAATGCCCGCACTGGGCAGTGGGAATTCAATCTCTCATCCTCTGTTGAAGCAAATGGAGGTGGATGGAAGGACTCCAGTTTCACAGACTGATTAAATTGGAAGACTGTGATCACCTTGGGGAGGAAAGCAGGGTTGGTGCGCAAAGACACCCTGCTGCCATCCTCCCAAATACACATGCAGGAGCTGTGCACAGACAGTGCCTGCAGCTCACTGGCCCACTTACCGGAGGTGCTAGCCAAGAGGAAGGCTGTCTACATAGACAGGTACTTCAACTCTATGGAGTGTATGGGCTCAAAAGGGGCCTTCGTGAGAGCCTCCAGTACAATATTAAGGCTCCATTCAGGGAGAACAGTCCTCCTGGGAGGGCGTAATTGCAGAGCGTCTTTCAAAAAACGGGTAGCCAAAAAATGCGTGCCCAGAGACATTGAATCTACAGGGGAATGGCAAGCAGAGTTAGGCACTAAATATACCTTCAAAATACACCATCAAGCAGTTCTTGCAGAAACTGTAAGATGACTGGCACAGGGTAAGATATGGGATCATGGCTTCTAGCCAGACACCAAGCATGCAAATACCTCCACTTATAGGTGTACAAGGACCTTGTGGAGTCTGCACTAGCACTCTGCAATGTACCCACAACCGCATCTAACGAGCAGTCCCTTTCTGGGGCCAGTCCCATAGTCGGAACCTGCCCAGTTCCGGGTGCCAAAGAGAGCCCTTCGTCTGACTGAGGAGATCCACACACAACAGCTGGCACAGGGTTGAAAACCAGACTCTCCTGGGCCACTTGGGGGCCACTAGGAGAACTGATGCTTTCTCTAACCAGACCTTTTCGAGAAAGGCTGGGAACAGCAGCATAGACGGGAAAGCATACAAAAAACAGCTTTGGGCCATCGTGCGCTATGGCGTCTATGCTAAGTTGATCGCCTAAGCAGTGGAGGGAGTACCATAGGGGGCAATGCGTCGTCTCTGCCGAGGTGAAGAGATCGACTTGCACCTTCCAAAACCATTCCCAAATGCACTCCACTATCTGAGGGTGGAGTTGCCACTCTGACGGTTGAGGACCACTCCTGTTGAGGAGGTACGCTTCCCAGTTCACCGCTCCGGGCATGTGTGTCATCCGTAGGGACAGCAAGTTCCTCTGAGCCAATATCAATAGCCTGACGGCCATGCAGTGAAACCCCGGGGACCTTAGGCCATCCTGGTGGTTGACATACACTACCACTGTCGTGTTGTCCGGATCAACACATCCGTACCGCTCAGAACTGGGAGAAAATGGTGGAGAGCAAGGGATACCATTTGCAGCACCAGCATGTTTATGTGCAGGGATGTCCAGCAGTCCAGCCAGGATCTGCATAGTCCTCTGCCTTTCCAGACCGCCCCCCAACCCAAGTTGGAGGCATCTGTCATCACTACTTGGCACACCTTCGTGCAGTTGAGAGGTCATCATCCACTAGTGTAGGGCTGCTGAGTACTCGTGAGGCAGAGTCAGCCGACGGTGTCTGCTGTGTTTGGTGTTGAGGTGGAACGCATTGAGCCATGCTTGTAGCGGGCGCATGCGAAGCAGACCCAGCTGAATGGCTGATATGGCAGCAGCCATCAGATCCAATAGTTTATAGCACAATAGGAGGGTGACCTGTGATCCCTGTTGGTACTGGAGTCCAGCCACCGTTGATGGTGAGGACCAGCCTCACCAGATGCTCTGTCACGACCGTCGTGTGGGCCACTGCTCCCTCTCACGACTGGGAACAGATCAACCAGTCATCACAGGGGAGCCAGGATAGCGACCACACACTTTGAAAACATACGAGAAGCTAGGGAGAGGCCGAATGGCAGCACAACAAACTCATAAACACTTCCTTGAAAAGAAAAGCGGAGATACTTGCTCTGGACGAATGCGAATGTGAAAGTATACGTCCCATAAGTCTACGGTAGTGAACCAGTCACCCGGCCGGATAGACTGGAGAATGTGACCTCCTTTCTTTTAAGAACCCATTGAGGAGCCACAGGTCTAAGATGGGGCGAAAGCCACAGGTCTAAGATGGGGCGAAAGTCTACACCTTTTTGGGTACCAGAAAATACCTTGCAGTACCCCTCTCTGTGGGAGGTGGGGTCTATGAGACAAGTGGATTGCTTATATAGTAAGGCGGCCTCTTCCTTCTGAAGTACCGAGGCCTGGAGAGAGTCTGTCATGAAAATATTTGTGATGCATCAAAAGGGAGGAGGTCCCAAGCAGAACTGCAGTGCATAGCCATTTTGCACGGTGCCGAGCACCCAGGAGTCTGAGGTGCAAGCGTACCAGTACTGCAGCTGTTGTGCCGAAAAGGGGGTCTGAACCGTTAGCCTTCAGGGGCCCTGCTCAGGCTGCTGAGGCTGAGGCGGGGCAGTTTGTGATGCTGTTTAGAGTACTGGCCCTGAAAGCACCTCCTGTGATGCTGATGTGTCGACTGACCCGGTTACTTGCTGCTGGTGTGCCCTGTAGGCGATGTTTAAGGTTACCCAGAGGATCCGTGGGGACTGGATCTGTTCTAGCGACAGTCCATGTCTCAGGAGCTCGCCAGTGGCTCGACCTGCCCCATGCAGAGGCACGGGGAGGGAGGAATGAGGCCACCTGCCGGGACACCTTGCGTTCCAGGTGGGATCTCTGTAAGATCTCCTCCACAGCTGGCCCAAAGGTATGTCCTGGAGATATAGGCACATCAAGCAGCGTGGCCTTATCTGCATAAGGCCAGGTTCAACCTCAGCAGGGGTCTCACCCACCAGCATGTCAGAGGAGAAGGAAGCCCCCTCCCCAGAGGCCACTATGGAGAGAGTGTCCTCTTGTGCCAGCTGAGATGCCTCTTCCCATCCACTCTGATTGATTTCCGCTGTGTATGTGTGTGTGTGTGTGGGGGGAGGGGGGTATGGCAATTAGGGCTGCAATGGGGTTTGGGCTGGGGCCTGTGTCACTGGTGCCTGTTTAACCAAGAGCTCTAGGACCTAGGCCATCTGGGCCTTGAAGTCCATAATGTCCCTTGCCTGCTTGGAATGCTTCATCCTTCACGCTTGCAGAGATGGGGAGTGACTGCGAGTGGCCTGTGCATCGGGGATGCCTAGCAGGGGGTCCTGGGACGGGTCATGGAAGAGGGGCTCTGGGGCTCCAAGAGCTGCCAACGGTTCGACCATAGAGCCCTCGTGGCCTTCTCCAAACAAGCTTCTTTCACCGTGCACTGAGTACCATGATGCTATGTGCACCGAGTACTGTACAGCACCATGCGTTCCTGCACTAGCGTTGTAACAGTGGGTATCAAGCACCATGTGCACTGAGTACCATGACAGAGCACTGACACTGAGGCGCTGGGCACCGTGTGCTGTATGCACTGAGCAATTGTGCACCGAGATACTTAAATATCAAGAGCTATGCGTGCACCACGGTACCGAAGCACCGGGTGGCAGCTATGCAATTTTGTTTATAACAGTGTGGTCACACACCCGTTCAGCGTGTAGAGTGTACCAGGGGGACACAAGGCTGAAGCCTCAGTGGGTGAGTTGAAGACAGCAAAAACACGTTAGAAAGATAGTATAGGAGAGAGCACGCTATTTGTTTACAAGGCCCGACTCACCCAGATGGGCGGGCCTACGCAGTCGGCAGGGTCTACTCGACAGCGGGGATGTGGCAAGGCCTAGCCCCGTGGAGGAGAGCGTGGCTGGAAGAGTCACCCAACAACGGGGGATGTGGCAAGGCCTAGCCCAGTGGAGGAACTGTGTACTCTGACAAAGAATACACAACCACCATTTTACAGTACTGTCTTGAGAAAGAATAAGATTTGGCTTCCTTTGGATGATAGTTTTATTCCCTCAGTGGCAGGACCATGTACATCATGCCATGGAGGGGCCTACTGGCAGCTCTGGTATAGAGAGCTCAGCGATACCTACCCTATGGGCAGGCATATCCCATACGTAATGTCGTTGGTGGTTGTCTTCAAATTGAAAGGGAAAGGATGTTTAAGGTTTCTGGTTGGGTTTTCTTTCTAAGCAGTCTGCTTGCCTTTAATGTTGTAATTAGCATCATTAAACTACTAGTTTCATAAGTTAATCATGGAACAATGATAATGACAAAATAACCTCAACTATTTTTTTCTTAACGACAGTGATTATCACTTTACTGTCACTGCTCGGAGGTTGTAGCTAAACTAACTGTTTTTTAAAACAAAGACTTCACCCTCGCTAAACTTGTTAAAAAAAAAAAAAAAAAAATGATTGCAATGATTAATTATGTGTTTGCATTATAAGAGCACTTCTTAAAATGCAGAGCAATTCATTTTAAATTATTCACTGGAGTAGAAAGAAGTCTTAAAAGTTAGTCTGCATAAAACATATTTAAAGGCAGGTACATCAAAAAATAGCAGAAAAAATGAAAAAGCGATATTAAATTGAAAGACAGTAGTCTACTACACACATCAATCACTCTACATAAGTGCATAGACAAATATGCTGAAAAGCACAGTATAGATATCAGCAGGGCTTGGGAATTCATTTATGCACAGGAGTGATTAAATGCATTTTATTTTGCAGCAAAGCAACATGTAAAAGAGCCTAGTTAAATATTATTACTATGATTTTTTTACCTTTGCTGGCTACGGCCTTGACCACTCACTTTAAATATTACTTTACACTGACTCACAATGTGCTTGTCCATAAAACTGAACTCGACAACACCTTATGAAGTATATTAAGCAGTGGTGGCTGGTGGCCAAAATTTTTGGGTGTTCACACCTCAGATGTAGCTGACAGGGTGGGGTCTGTGGTGGTGGCTTCCAGGGGGCCGACCTCAGTGGTAGATGCACTATCTAGTGGATCTGTTTCTTGCTGGAAGTGATACAAAAAGTTTGCTCTGCGATGTGTTTTCGTGGCAAACTTTTCAATTACTTTATTATTAAAGTCAGGAATGTCAGGCATCATGTCTTTTTCAGTTGATAACATGGCTAAAGCATTTACTCATTCAGCATACTGTTTCTCAATAAGGTTTTTATCCATTTCATTGTTGAGAACACCTTTCTGCCTCTGCTGTAGTCATTGGAGTGGTAATAACTATCTTCAGTATTTTTGTTAGCTCCGGAAATGTTTTGTCCAAGTTGTTATATATCATCAGTTCAAGCATTCGTAATGCATTTTCAGCACTTTTAAAATCTTTAGTTTCATACACTGTTTGTAAGTCAATGCATAAAGAGGTCTTTCCAAGCACTGGATATGCATGAACTGTTTCTTCTAGTACACTGTCTGGGAAAGCTACCTGATGGGCATAGCAATGGACATAATATGCTTAAGGATATGTGTCCCTGTGGCAGGGTAACCACGGAGGGAAGACTCAGAGTTAGGAAAATGCAGTGAAACGAAAATACTTTAAATTAACCAAAAACACAGAAATAAAAAAGGCACAAGGGCCAGACAAAAGTTACAAACACAAAAGGGTTCAAACAAAACAATGGAACAAAAATAAATTTCTCTTTTGCAGGCAACACTCACTGTCTCTCCAAACAAAACCACTGCACAGACAAACATCCAACCTGGCTTTTATAGTTTGTGGCTGGAGCCCAATTAATCAATAATTAGCAATTAGCCCATTAAGGCTCCAGCCACATTCTCACGTGTATTAGGCAGGGAGGAATTTAACCCCCTCCCTGCCAATCCAAAATAAACAAGAAACATAATGAAAATCATAATGAAAACAGTAAAAATAATAATAATTTTAATACAAATTATAAGAGCCAGGCTAGCACCCCATCACAGTCCCGGCAGAAGGGAAGCAAGTGGTCCATGGTGGCAGCCAAGGTGGGAGGTCCTCCTTCTCCCCTTGCTGCGGGAGTGTCAGTTCATATCCCAGCGCCCTCTTGTTGGGACCGAGAACTGGCGACAGGTGACCCTGGCACCTTGGATGGGGCATCGGGAGCACAGGCCGGCGACCAGTCGGCTGCAGCTCCAGGCAGAGGTGCGAGCTCAGGCGACTGTGCAGTGACACCTGGGCAACCAGGGGGAGCGTAGCAGGAGACCAGGTGACCTCCTGTGCCTGGTGGTGCTGCGACCTGTGAGTCAGGCCCAGCAACCAAAGGTCCAGACATGGAGCCGGGTGTCTGGGAGCCTAACCGAGGGATCCAACCCCCAGGCGCCAGGCTAGGGGTGGTGGTCAGGGCTGTGGTGGAGGAGGTCTCCTCACAACCCCCCCCCCCTTTCTTTGTAGCTGGCAGCTCCCTCTTCTGGGGCTCCGGCCACACACTCCTGTAGCGAAACTGCTGCGGGGGGAGCTGGTCTCCTAAGCTCCCCCTCCCTCCTTGCAACCAACAGCTCCCCCCTGTGGGGCTCTGGCCACAGTATTCCCTGCTGCCAAAAAGGACTGGCAGCAACCCCAGGAGAAGTGGATCCGGTGACCCCAGGCGAAGCAGTTCCAGCAACCCTAGATGAAGCAGAGCCCTCAGCGACCCCAAGCGAAGCAGAGCCCTCAGCGACCCCAAGCGAAGCAGATCCCTCAGCGACCCTAGGAGATATAAAACAGACACAGGCAGCCCCGGACAGTACAAGACAGGCACCCTTTGGCGGTGCTGCTGGTGTTGCTGCTGGCTCCTCCCCTACCGACTCTTGGGACGGCAGCGACGGCTCCTCCCCTTCCGGCTCCTGGGACAGCAGCGACGGCTCCTCCCCTTCCGGCTCTTGGGATGGCAGTGACGGCTCTTCCTCTTGTTGCTCCCAGTCGATCTCCAGGCACCACTTCTCCTCATACCTGTACTGGCAGCAGTGAGCACACCACTTCTCTGTTTGCTGGGGAGGCATTTCTGGTTCCTCCCTCTCTCTTTGCATGACTGGGGCCCCTCCCATGTCTTCGACCACGTAATTTAAAACCATAAGAGCCATCTCCTCAAGTGATGTTGGGTGGTGATGTTTCTCCCAGTCGTGCCACCTCCCCCCATCTCCACACCACAGAGTGTTGATGGCCATATGGAGGTCGGTGTAGAAGTCTCCCTCTGGGTGTACCAACCAGTCCCAGATCTCCTGGGGTGGTGGTGAAGGTGGTGGCGGGGTGGCTGTTTGTCCCTGGAAGGGTTGATGCAGCAGCTTCTGCTGCTGCTGCCTGCTCTTCTTGCCCATTTTTCTTTCCAAAAGAAATCCCACCACCAGCACTATCCCACCAAGAACACCAACTTGTGGCAGGGTAGCCACAGAGGGAAGACTCAGAGTCAGGAAAATGCAGTGAAACAAAAAAATACTTTAATTAACCAAAAACACAGAAATAAAAAGGCACGAGGGCCAAACAAAAGGTAGAAACACAAAGGTTTCAAACAAAATACTGGAACAAAAATAAACCAAATTAAACAAGTATTTATATCTCTGTATACACACTTTTCTAGGCAACACTCACTGTGTCTCCAAACCAAACCACTCCACAGACAAACATCCCACTTGGCTTTTATAGTCTGTGGCTGGAGCCCAATTAATCAATAATTAACAATTAGCCCATTAAGGCTCCAGTCACATTCTCACGTGTATTAGGCAAGGAGAAATTTAACCCCCTCCCTGCCGATCCAAAATAAACAAGAATCATAATGAAAATCATAATGAAAACAGTAAAAATGATAACATTAATACAAATTACACCATGTAACAATTTTTTTTTTTTGTTCCTGGTAGTAAGTGTTATTTCCTAATTGCTTATGCCTCAAAAGTATAGAAAATGGCTATTATTCCCCACAAACTTTGCTTTTGTGACCATAATTTCCAATGGGAAAACGGGCAAATGTGTGTCTTTTCGTTCACATAAAGTCAGAAAAAAACAACATATGAATCCAAATTAACATGTATTTATACTAAAGTAATACAAAAATGACTACAAAAGATTTAGAAGTGAGTAGTTTTTCGAGATTTACGATTATACTGTAAATACCCCTGCAAGAGGGAGCTGCCGGCTATGAAAAAGGGGGGAGAGGTCAGGAGACCACCTTTCCCCGCAGCAATTACGCTGCAGGAGTTCTGGGGACTGGAGTCCCCTCAGAGGGAGTTGCCGGCTATGAAGGGGGAAGAGGTCACCTTTCCCCGCAGCAGTTTCGCTGCCAGAGATTTTGGGGGAGGTCTGGAGACCACCCCCACAGACAGCCGGGCAGCTACAGCTGTTGGGGTGGGAGGAGGACCTCCCACCGTGGCCGCCACCTTTGACCCATTGCTGCCCCTGTTCCTGGGCCGGGACTATAAACCAGGACTTTGGGACTGAGGGGGGAGGTGGCCATTGAGGCCAGGTGTGCTGCGCACAAGGTGGGGGGGCATATGTGGCGGAGTGTCTCGACCCTTTATGTTTATAAGTGTTTTCTGTTGTATGTAGTGTGTTTTTAATGTTGGTGTTTATGTATAAAATACATGGGATATAAATATGGGATGCAAGCACAAGTGTTTAAAATTTATATTTTGTATTTAGGCACGAGGATTGCACAACACTTCATGTACAAGTAAAGTAATATGTGAGCACAGGGAATTGCACTTTTATTAATTCACATGCAGTTGTACCGAGACTCCAATTGAATGATTGATTAGCAATCGAGTCTCGGTACAGCTGCATAAAAGCTGCATGTTTTCACTCACTCGGGGGTTGTGTGTTCGGTGAGTGAAGAACGGGATTGGAGATGGAGGTTATAATAATAATAATAATAATAATAGTTAAATATCAGCTCACCGTGTTTGTCTGTGTAGTCCATTTTGTTTGTCTCTTTATTCTGGCGAAAGTGCCGTGTCCTGTGTGTTTTGTCTTTGCAACCTTTTATTTTCTGCTTGTTTAAATTATTAATGCTGAGCAGTACCAATCGCTCAGCTCCATCCAACTCCACCTCTATGTTGTTTATTTCCTGGTTCCTGTTTCTGATCTGACGTCACCCACTCCAGCCGTCTTCGTGACAGGTTTCTACTTGGATCCAGCTTTGCTGCACCCATTGTTATGTTGCATACGCCAGCTTGGTCAGCCCATCTGTATGTATGTGTATTCATTTCTTACTGCCGTGCAGTTAGAAATAAGTAATAATAAGTGAGATTCCTCCACAGGAACCCAGCTCTGCTGTGTCCCACTGTTGAGTTGAATCCACCAGCTTTTTAAACCGCCTACACGGGGTGCTGTTTATAAAACAAAACAGAACAGTCACACGTTCGGCCGTGCTGACCTGTTATTTTACATTCACATTTGTTGTTGTGTATATGTGTTTTTCTTTACTGCCTTGCAGTTGGAAAGAAAAAGTAGTGGCGTGACTCCTCTGCCGGGACCCAGCTCTGCTGTGTCCCGCTGTTGAGTTGAATCCGCCAGCTTGTTCAAGCCCGCCCACTCGGCGCTACTGTGGTGACTGTTATTTTACCTTCACAATTGCTATTGTGTGTGTGTGTGTGTTTTTCTTTATTGCCTTGCAGTTTGAAAAGAAAAATTAGTAGCAGCATGATTCCTCTACCGGGTCCCAGCTCTGCAGGGTCCCGCTGTTGAGTTGAATTAGCAGGCTTATTTTAGCCTGCCTATTGGCATGCTAGGTCACCCGTCTGTCATGGGGAATGTGTCACTTTGTTCTTGCATAACACGCCACAACTCCTTGAGCCTGTGTGATTTCATGCGGCCCAGGACCAGGTTATCGCCGCCCTGCACCATGGTGCAGCACCGTGCACTCACCCTTACTGCTCTCCTGATTGCATACTGCAGTCACTTGAGCTATGTATCCACCCCGGGTTGTGTTGACTTCACGTCCATTCCTCTGTGCTTTGCGCCACAGCATGTTAATAACACTCTGTGTCCCTGTTGCTCGGTGCACCAGTAGTGTATTCTACCTCATTCAGTGCCCTCGGTGCATCTGTACCCTTGGGGCCTGAGTGCTTCAATACATGGCTGAGCCGTATGCCGTTGGCTCCTTACCCCCTGTGTTTCAAGTGCATGGATGCCTCCCTCGCTCTAGCATAACGATGCTAGAGCCTATTAATAGTAAGCTCACCTGTCGGACGACAGAGTAGCTGCTCTCCAGCACCAACTCTCCCTGTTTCGACATGGATCGAGGGTGCCCCTTGTCTTGTGCCACAGCAATATCAGCATCGGGATGGGTTTACTGCATTCCATCTGTATCCCAAATGCGACAGACATCGTCGGCTGACAGTGTGTCTTGCTTGCTCGGCGGCCCTGCTCTGGTGGAGGGTTACCTCTCCCCTGAGCCAAGGAGTCCAAATGGGGGCCTTTTACACCCGCAGGGTAGTGACGACAGCGCCGTCTGCGAAGGCAGAGGAGTCAGCGAACCCTGGTCGGGCTACCGGACCTCCCTGCATATCAACATGATGGCGCTACAAGTGGTGTTCCTTGTCCTCCAGTAATTCCTACCCGTGGTGCGGAACAGACACGTGCTGATCCGCACGAACAATACATCAGTGATGTGATATGTCAACCACCAGGGTGGTCTTCAGTCCCTGGGTTTGCACCATCTAGCCTTCAGGCTGCTGATTTGTGCCCAACAAAACTTTCTGTCCCTTTTAGCGACACATGTTCCAGGCGTGGAGAATTGAGTGGTGGACCTCCTCTCAAGGGAGGGCCCGCACCCATTGGAGTGGCGGCTCCACCCTCAAGCTGTGGAGCACATTTGGGAACATTTTGGGAAGGCGCAGGTCGATCTCTTTGCCTCAGCAGAGATGACACACTGCCCCTATGGTACTCCCTCCACCGTTGCGATGGTCCACTCGGCATCGAGGCCGAAGCCCATGTATGGCCCAGAGCATTTCCTTACAAGTTCCCGCCTCTGCCATTGCTCCCGGCCTTTCTTGAGAAGGTCTGTTGGAGAAGGCGTTAGTTCTCCTCGTGGCCCCCAGGTGGCCCAGGAGAATCTGGTTTTCATCTTTGTGCTAGCTATTGAATGGCCTGCCCTAGGAAATCCTGCTTCGACAGGGGCACAGTTTGGCACCCGCAGGGCTTTCAGATGCGGTTGTGGGTACGCTGCAGTATGCTAGGGCGCAATCCACTAGGTCACTGTTCAAACATTGGTACCGTTCTAAGGGTCGTGATCTAATCTCCTGTCCCATGCCCGCCATCTTGCAGTTTCTGCAAGATCTGCTTGAGGCTGGTAGATCACCTTCCACACTGAAGGTTTACCTAGCTGCTATTTCTGCTTGTCATGCCCCTGTTGACTCTGTGTCCCCATGCGCTAGGAGGACCACTCTCCCCGAATGGAGCCTTGAGATTGTACTGGAGGCTTTCATGCAGGCACTGTTTGAGCCTATATACTCCATCAAGATGAAGCACCTGTCCATGAAGACAGCTTTCCTCTTGGCTATCACCTCCACAAACAGGGTGAGCTGCAAGCGCTGTCTGTGCATAGGTCCTTTATGCGTATTTGGGATGATGGTAGTAGAGTGTCACTGCGTAAAAACCCTGCTTTTCTCCCCAAGGTGGTTACAGCCTTCCACATGAATCAGTTTGTGGAACTGGAGTCCTTCCATCCTCTTTCGTTTGTGACGGACTAGGATAGAAAGTTGAACCTTCTCTGCCCAGTTGAGATGTTATGTGGACAGGACAAGAGTGCTACGTCAGTCTAACCAGCTCATCTGCCATTGGACACGGACATGGGGACAGCCTCTCTCCAAGCAGTGGCTGTCGCATTGGATTGCTGACAGAGTCTCGACTGCGTATGATAGTGCTGGCTTATCCCCACCTGGATGGATAACCGCACATTCCACGAGAGGTGTGGCTACGTCATGGGCCCTCTCCAAGGCTCCTCCATGGCATAAATTTGCGATGTGGCTAGCTGTGCTACCCCGCATACCTTTGCCAGATTCTACCATCTGAATGTGGTAGATCCCTCATTGCCCTCTCTGGGCACTAGGGTCCTCAAGGTTGCACGCTCACGCCGCTGACCTTGGTCAGGCAGGACTTAGCATCCCTCATATGCTGCCATTCTTTTCTCCCTCGCGATGGCTCTGGTATATGTTTCCCATAACGATGTTTGGTGGCCATCTTCGAATTGAAAGGGAACGTTAGTTTACCGTTTTCAGAAATTGGAAAACTGAAAATATTGTTTGTTGTTTTCATTTTTCAGTTTTTTTTCATTTACAGTTCGATAATTGAAAAAAGCAATTTAGGCAGAAAAAATTTAAAACATAGTACTTAGTATCATTGCAGCTTTTGGGAAGAAAATAGAATGTTTCATTCACTGTCGATGTCCCGAAGCATGAACACTTTCCTTTAAGCCTTATAATTCTCACAGAAACTGCCTTTTGGGGGCTCCCCCATGACGCGTCTGGTTCAATGTAAAAACTTACAGGTAGTAAGAACATAAGAACATAAGAAAGTTTACAAACGAGAGGAGGCCATTCGGCCCATCTTGCTCGTTTGGTTGTTAGTAGCTTATTTACCCCAGAATCTCATCAAGCAGCTTCTTGAAGGATCCCAGGGTGTCAGCTTCAACAACATTACTGGGGAGTTGATTCCAGACCCTCACAATTCTCTGTGTAAAAAAGTGCCTCCTATTTTCTGTTCTGCATGCCCCTTTGTCTAATCTCCATTTGTGACCCCTGGTCCTTGTTTCTTTCTTCAGGCTGAAAAAGTCCCTTGGGTCGACACTGTCAATACCTTTTAGAATTCTGAATGCTTGAATTAGGTCGCCATGTAGCCTTCTTTGTTCAAGACTGAACAGATTCAATTCTTTTAGCCTGTCTGCATATGACATGCCTTTTAAGCCTGGAATAATTCTGGTCGCTCTTCTTTGCACTCTTTCTAAAGCAGCAATATCTTTTTTATAGCGAGGTGACCAGAACTGAACACAACATTCAAGTTGAGGTCTTACTAGTGCATTGTACAGTTTTAACATTACTTTCCTTGATTTAAATTCAACACTTTTCACAATGTATCCGAGCATCTTGTTAGCCTTTTTTATAGCTTCCCCACATTGTCTAGATGAAGACATTTCTGAGTCAACAAAAACTCCTAGGTTTTTTTCATAGATTCCTTCTCCAATTTCAGTATCTCCCATATGATATTTATAATGTACATTTTTATTTCCTGCGTGCAATACCTTACACTTTTCTCTATTAAATGTCATTTGCCATGTGTCTGCCCAGTTCTGAATCTTGTCTAGATCATTTTGAATGATCTTTGCTGCTACAACAGTGTTTGCCACTCCTCCTACTTTTGTGTCATCTGCAAATTTAACAAGTTTGCTTACTATACCAGAATCTAAATCATTAATGTAGATTAGGAATAGCAGAGGACCTAATACTGATCCCTGTGGTACACCACTGGTTACCACACTCCATTCTGAGGTTTTTCCTCTAATCAGTACTTTCTGTTTTCTACATGCTAACCACTCCCTAATCCATGTACATGTGTTTCCTTGAATCCCAACTGCGTTCAGTTTGAGAATTAATCTTTTGTGCGGGACTTTGTCAAAAGCTTTCTGGAAATCTAAATAAACCATGTCATATGCTTTGCAATTATCCACTATCGATGTTGCATCCTCAAAAAAATCAAGCAAGTTAGTTAGACACGATCTCCCTTTCCTAAAACCATGTTGACTGTCTCCCAGGACCCTGTTACCATATAGGTAATTTTCCATTTTGGATCTTATTATAGTTTCCATAAGTTTGCACATAATAGAAGTCAGGCTTACTGGTCTGTAGTTACCTGGTTCAGTTTTGTTTCCCTTTTTGTGGATCGGTATTACGTTTGCAATTTTCCAGTCTGTCGGTACCACCCCTGTGTCAAGAGACTGCTGCATGATCTTGGTTAGCGGTTTGTAAATTACTTCTTTCATTTCTTTGAGTACTACTGGGAGGATCTCATCCGGCCCAGGGGATTTGTTTATTTTAAGAGCTCCTAGTCCCTTTAACACTTCTGCCTCAGTTATGCTAAAGTTATTTAAAACTGGATAGGAACTGGATGACATGTGGGGCATGTTGTCAGTATCTTCCTTTGTAAAAACTTGTGAAAAGTAATCATTTAATATATTTGCTATTTTTTTTTCTTCATCTACGATTTTGCCATTTGTATCTCTTAAACATTTAATCTCCTCTTTGAATGTTCTCTTGCTGTTGTAATATTGGAAAAACATTTTGGAATTGGTTTTAGCTCCCTTAGCAATGTTCATTTCTATTTCTCTCTTGGCCTTTCTAACTTCCTTTTTGACTTGCGTTTGCAGTTCCATGTACTCTTTCTGCGTACTTTCTTTTTGGTCCTTTTTTAATGCTCTGTAAAGTGCCTTTTTTCGCTGAATATTTTTTTTAATTGATCTATTAAACCATTTTGGCAATTTAGTTTTACATTTAGATTTGTCTACTTTAAGGATGTAATTGTTTTGCGCCTCTAGTACTACATTTCTGAAGAACAACCATTTCCTTCTTCTGTGGGTGTTTTCTCTATTTTACTCCAGTCTACTTCTGTTAGTCTCTGTTTCATACCTTCATAGTTTGCGTTTCTAAAATTGTAAACCTTAGCTTTAGTCATTACTTTTGGGGTTTTAAAAAACACTTCAAATGAGACCATGTTGTGGTCTGAGTTTGCCAGTGGTTCTCTGACCTCTGTTTTAGTTATTCTGTCTTCGTTATTTGAAAAGACTAAATCAAGGCATGCCTCCCCTCTAGTGGGTGCCTTGACAAATTGTGTTAGGAAGCAGTCATTTGTCATTTCCACCATTTCAATTTCATCCTTCGTGCTACCCATCGGGTTTTCCCATTTTATATGGGGGAAGTTGAAATCCCCCATTAGTATGGCTTCTCCTTTGCTACACACATTTCTAATGTCATTGTATAACAGATTATTTTGCTCTCCGTCTGAATCTGGCGGTCTATAGCATGCTTCTATTATTATGCCCTTTGAATTTTTGTCCGTTATTCTGACCCATATTGATTAGGCTTTATTTTCTTTGTCCAGGTTTAACACCTGGGCTTCAAGACTGTTTCTTATGTATAGCGCTACCCCTCCTCCTCTTCTGTCCTGCCTGTCTTTCCTATACAGTGTATACACAAACATTATATTTGTCCCCATCACTCTCAGACAACCAAGTTTCTGTAACACCTATCACATCATAGTTACTTGTTAGTGCAGTAGCTTCAAGTTCTAGAATTTTGTTTCTGATACTTCTAGCATTTAGATAAATACATTTAATGGTTGTCTTACCTGAGTTGTTGTTCTTGTTTTGAACTCCCTTCTGTTTTTTTGTTGATTTCTCCCCCCCTCCTTTCTAGTTTAAATGCTAGTAACATTAGTGTAACAGTATAAATAAGCATTGTAAGTGTATTCAGAATCAATTTATTACAGTATTTTTAATACCTTTTGTGAAAGGTAATTGCAGCGGATATGAAAATATATTGTTGCAATCCTATGACAGAAAATACTACTCTTAGTAGAGACTCTTTTCACATTGGTCTTTAACCAAAAAATAAGTTATTAAGAACCAATTTTTCATGTCTGTGAAATTGCTAATATTTTATTTTGTGAACCCTGCCTAAAACTGGGTTTAACCATTACAGAATGCTGACAAGCATTACACGTTGTGAATGTAAGGCAGCATAGTGTTGTAACATGCTCGAACAAAAAAAATATAATTTTCAATGGGTAGAAAATAGTTGTCAAATCCCACAATAAATTTACAGAACAAAAATACGTCTTTATTATGTAAATCTAATGGCGCCAGTAAATGCATTGATCGTGTGTAATAAATCATTATTTTCCAAATCAGTCGGTTGCACAGTGGTCATTGTGTTTTTTTTGCATAGGGACAGCGCGTTCTCTGGATTGTGCGCAGTCGCGGGTAGCTAGACTCATCTAAACTGTGCGCGAGACTTGGATTTATTGTCACCCTGGGAAAGAAGCTGGTGCAGTTCGAGATCTGTAAGTAGAAGGTGACGTTTCTTTTTTAAAACCTTTTTTAAAAAAATTATGAAAGGAAATGAACCGGGAGTTGTACAAACCTGCCATGACACAGTTGCACGTTGAATTCGTTTATAAATGTTTTATTTATTTATTGTTTCAAAATGATTGTCCCGCTTAGCTCAAATACTAGCTGGGAGTAAAAAAAAACAGAGTGAAGAAGACGAATAATAAATATGATTGACGATAGCACAGGAAAATATAACAAAATACAGTACTCGGAATCAGCAAATTCGAGATATTGCATGAACAACACGACGAGAAACCAGGCGGTGCTCGTAAATGCCAGTACCGTGATGACAAATTTAAATGATGCAATTGAATTAATGCATTCCAGAATATGGTTATATAAATTAAGCCATGTATTATTTTGTCTTTAACTAAGATTCTATATGTTTAATGCTCTGTGCACGTGTATTTTTAATTTTATTTATTTATTTATTTATTTTTATCATGGCACTGTACAGGTAATTTTACATCGCTTTATTACTAAAGGTTTTAAGATGGTCTATTTGGTTGAATAAATTACAGTTTTATATTATAGTAGAAATTACAGTTTTATATTATAGTAGAATGAGAGTAAAAGTAACATTGGTGTTTTGTAGTTTCAGGAGCAATGGTGATTCAGACATCTTCGCCATATTCTAAGGGGCATAGCCTGTGTTATTTCCATTGCTTGTCAAAATAGTGTATTCTGAATGAGGTGTGCTGCAGTTTATGCACAGTAGTTACCTGTCATCTGTTATATACTATTATATAGGCAGCTCTGGGATTGGATTGCTTACATTCATTCAAGATTCACTGCAGTAAATTGTAAACAAATACAAATCTTTGGGGCCACCATCAAAGTGTTTAAACAATAAATAATTTATATATGTATTTGTTTCCAGTTTAGTCAAATATTAATCTATAAAATATATATTTTATTAAGGTAAATATATAATTTGTGTATTTTTAACACAAAGTGTGTTGTCTGCAATCTAACACACTTAATGAATATTCATATGAAGGATGGAGTTCAATCATGCTGTTATCATGTTACTACCAACAGCCCTAAAGAATCTTAGTTTGTTTTTGTTTTCCAAGTGTAATCTTGCATGAATTGCACAGATATTAGTCTTGGGTGTGATACACCATAAAGCGTGATACCTCATAAGAAAAGTGGTTGAACCCAATTTTTTATAAGGTGCAGAGAGGCACTCCTTTCAGGGTTGTTCCAGAGGCTGAAAAGAGTTTTATTAAAAATCAAAAAACATTGAGAACTCAGATAATTTTGGCCTTGTGCAGTACAATCCCATTAATCTGTGTTTCAATAATTCATGTTTCGATAATCCAAGAGGTTTAATACGGTACGTTATCAAAATGTATTGGTGCAGAAATCATGTGAGCTACGCGGAAGCGTGCATTCGTGCATTTTATTAGTGCGGGAATCAGCGTATTTCTGCGGAAGCGGACAGTCATCATTTCATTCAATTAAATTGAGTACAGTATAGCGCAAGCCAATGGACAGTACTGTACTGTAGTTACTGAAACCAGTGACAAGAGAGCAGAAAGCAGACTTAAGACTCTTGGTCTGGCAGTGTGAATATGAAGAGCAGTTATGACAATTAAAGACTCAGAGCAAGATGAGTGACTTTTTAAAACCATCTGTCTCTGAACAATGCTGATTATGTACAGTATATATTTTGACTTGTTGGGGCATTATATGTTATTTATATTATTGAAGTTTTCAATTAATAGCACAGGGATTTCCAAACAACAAACTCAGTTTCAGCTAATCAGTGTTTTTCACTAATGTGGGCTCAAATCAGCCCCAGTCTGCACAGATAAACTGAGGCCTACTGTACTGGTTCAACATACACTTAATGTAGGTTCCGAGTTTATTTATGATGGGAAAACCTTTCTGGTTGTGATTAAAGTGTCCGTAGACATTTGTTATGTACATGCTCTAGATGCAGGTTAAGGTGCAGATCTACTTTTTCACTACTGTTTCCTGAAATGTGAATATTTCTTTGCTTCCTTCTTCCCTTTTATTACATTATGTACAATATGTCACTGACAGTTTTTGTTTGTATGTGTTGTACTAGGCCTACATATAATGTATTTCTCCTACATTTGGTTTTTGCAGGTCCGATATGTGTTCTGTTTAAAGCTTCCATTTCCCTGACATAGGCCTTGTGGTGTGGGAATGTGGGTTGTACACCACTGAGGAAAGGCCTAAGGTATGGATTCTTTTTAAAGAGACATTTTATTTTGTGGATTTTATTTAAGTCTTATCTGAAAGGGGAGAGCAGAGCTGTGGCTGCAGAGTGCATGTTAATCCAAACCATAAACAGGAGAGGAGAGAGACCAAGAATCAGGGCCTGCTGGACTAATGAGGAACCAAAGTCAAGAAAAGCTTGCTAAAAAACATTCCAGCCTACAGTTCTAAAGTTGTGGATTAAATGGGCGGCTTATTTGTTGACCACAAACATTTCGGGCTTCACAAGCAGTCCATCCTCACAACACCTTAATTGGTTAAGGTCAGACATTTTAACGAACAGAAAGAATACATCTGAGTTTTTTTTATTCTTTCTTGAAGATGGCAGTGTTTTGGATACTTTTACTGCTGTGTGCTTTTACGGTTTTTCACCTTGACCCTATAGAGGGCCACAGCATGTTTGCCTGTGAGCCAGTTAACCTGCGGATGTGCCAGGACTTGCCTTACAACACCACCTTCATGCCGAATCTACTGAACCATTATGACCAGCAGACAGCTGCTCTTGCCATGGAGGTAACTTCTTGTCTGTTTTTGGGTGGGTGGGATATTTGGTTGGGGGAGTACTTGAACACAAGATTTATCTGTTCTTGAAACCTTGTGTTCATGCAGCACTAATAATTTGTAACAAACTCTACTGGTCAGTCTCCACCAGATATATTTATGATTTATGATAAAGTACACATTTTATAGTCTAGTTTTGAACTGGACTAAGCAGCGACAAACTGTGATTATTGCTTGTTCAAGAATTTAGCAGAAGAAATTTCTGAAAATGTTCTTTGTTATGGGACATAGGTTTGATTAACCCAGGTGGCTGCTATAAGATTAAATATCAATATCAAATGTTTATTTAAAGGGACAATTTACAATTTTTAACATTCGTGAAGTCACAAGATATATTGTACCCAGACTTAGCTATAATTTATAAAAAAAAATATATATATATTAGTTCATGTAAACAAAAATTCCACATACTGTATTATAATTAAAAATATAGCAGCTACCAAATACCAATACTTTTTTCAGCATAATAAATAAAACTAAAATTCATTCTCTTAATAAATACCCATCCAACCCTTATGATATATTAAAATCATTATCTTAGAAATATTATAATCAATAATTTTCATTACAATGCATACTATATTACAAAGCTATAAACATTACTATTGTATTAAAATAGAAATACATAACTACAGTTCATGATCACAGACTTGTCTTTGCTTTAACCGAGTCTTTCATTTAGTTGTAAAACTGTTATAGTTATAAGAACCTTTTATATCATCCGGTAGTAAATTCCAAAACATTGTACCTTTAATTGAGAGAACCATCTGTGCAAACTTAGTACATCGTCTGTATGATTTCCACAATATAAAACATTTCAGATACTTTCAATACGAGTAACTCTGCTGTTATTTATGTAAATATAGTCATTTGAAATGTTCTTTTTTTAATATGAATTTTAGCTACATATAGTTCTTCAGGGGCATGTATCATGCAAACCGTTTGTTAGAGAGAATGGAAATGTTTTCAATTTGTCATGTGCTCCATTCTGCAAACATTTATTATTTAAAATCTGTGACATGCTAGCAACCAGTTCTCTTGATTCTGGCCTACTTTATACGGAGTAGAATGTGTTTCATTTTTTATTTTCAGAAATAAGTGCCCCACAGTAGAATAAGTATTATAGCAGTCGTTAACATTGCAGGTAAAACCTGGTGTCAGGGAGGCTAACTTTACAAGGGCTTACAAGATTTATTTTAATTATTTGGAGGTCAGTTTCAGTCACAATGGGCAGAACATGTTTGACTGAGTGCTAATAGTAGGCAGGGGCACTCCTGTGATGACAGTAGTTGCAGTTTCCCATATTCTCAGATCCCTGAATATAATAAAATATACATTACTGTATATATGCATGTTTATAATATGAAGATTTTAATATTATTACTAATATTATTATACTTTAAAAAAAAATAAGAACACCCCTATGCAAGGTTAACTATTTAGAAAATAATAAAATATTTTTTTTTTGTAAAAATTGTGAAGGGCTCTTAACCTGTCCCAAACTAGAAGAAAAGGACTAAAAATATATGAATCCTGCAACCAAACTTGAGTTAAAAGGGGGGAACAACCATATTTTTGTGTTTTTTCACAATTTGCTAGACATTTCAAACAATATTTTAGATAAAAAATGTAAAAAATACCCTTTCTTTGCTCACAACCCAAATTACTTATGAAAATGATTGTTGGATTAACAGGATCCTTTAGGACAGCCTCAGACCCATTGGACAGATTAAATGGAGGCATTTGTTTTAATTGGAAGGATAACCTGATTCTATTGTCTTTTGCTACTCAGGTTGCATTTTTTATTGTTCACTTCTATTACAACACACATCTGAGTAGAACAGTAATCATGTTCCCCAGTTTTGCTCGAAGCTTTCTTTATAGGTGCATGAGGCCTAACTAATCTGATTTAGGAATGTAATCATAATTCCATTCTCTAATGCTCTCCTTACTGTCTGTCTTTTTATTCTTTCTATCTTCACTGCTTCCCACTGTGTTTTTCTCTTTTTCTGTTTGAAACGAGGTTCCACTCAGCAGGCTTCGGGCGGCAAGCTTCATTAGTGACGCTTGGATGAGCTTTGTGTTGTTTCTTTCTCTGTCTTGCTCTCTCAGAGCTGGGAGCTGTCCAGCACTTCCTATCACTTCCCTGATGGAGTACAGTTACAGCACTGAACTGTGCCAAAATGCCACTCAGGTTGATGTGCATGTTGCACAGCTGTAAAGGAGACTCCTTTGGCAATTTGAGCTCCAAGGGTCTGTGTCCATTGAATTGCACAGGTCTGACAGACTAGAACCAGGGCTGCTGTTTTTGGAAGAATAACACTAATGTCAAGAGTTGTTTTTTTATTTTTCTGTCTGGTTTTGATCACCTCGCTAATTAATGACAAGTGTTGTCTTGCGCAAACACCCTTTGTGTATTGTGAAATTGATTGAAAACAGAAAGCTTAGCAGAGTTATAAGAGCAGACTGAAAAAAAGCTATTTTTGGAGGAAACGCATTATATGTACCGTATATAAAAGGCAAAGTTTGATAAATATGATAAAAAGAAATGAAGACAAGTATGTGTGTTGACAGGTGTTTGACTTATTTTATCCTGCATTTAAAGTAAATTCAGTTTAAAATGCCATAGATCCATGTTTCCCTAGGGACATTTTATTGGAGCATCCAGCTCAATGTCCTTGTCTGCATCTCTTCCCAAAAGCTAGATTAGGGGTCTCCAACCCTGGTCCTAGAGGGCCGGTGTCTCTCCTGGTTTTTGTTCTGTACACTAAATTAATTAATTAGACTGATTAAGATTCTGATAAGCATTTAATTGGACCAATTAAGTAACTTAGGGTACAGTTGGAACATAAACTAGGAGGAACACCGGCCCTCCAGGGCCAGGGTTGGAGACCTCTGATCTAATTTATTCATAGTATTGACAGAAACACATTCTATAGTAGAGGCAGTTGCAGTGATAGTGATGCAGTGCTATTGCAGTGCTAGGTACTACAGCGTGTGTCTTTTTGGGGGTCAAAGTGCAGCGTTCATTGAATGTGGCTGGTGATGAATAGAAGACAGGCAAGGCACTGAAAGCTAAGGATCTCTTTCCCAGCAACAGCAGAATTTTATTAAGAATCAGATTTAACATTTCCACTTACTCATTTCATCAGATTACTACTGTAACCTTGACCACAGATGAACATGACCATTTATCGACACTTGCAGGTTTGTATTTTCAGTGCATGACATACTGTATTTTTGATAGAAATAAAGGAAGCGCGTAATCATATTTTTTGTTTTTACATCCATTTCCAAGATTTCACAGACTTTATTCAAATTTACGATTTCCATGAATGCGTGACAGAATCGTAGCTTTGCTCATGACCACCTCCTGACTTACTCTTCTTGTGTTTGGCAGATGACTGCAGTTAAAGATGTGTTGGCTGGAGAATTATGTTGCAGTCTTTTTTTTCCGATTTAGTCAGTAAAGTAGGGCTAATGTTTTTCCACGATCACCGAATCGCAGAATAAGGCACTGGGAACAGAATTGGCGTTTTGGGAATGTAATTCTGCTTTGCAACTGCACCTTTTATAAAAAGAAAAAAAATGCTCAGGCTTATACCACTGTTATTCTTCTATAATAAATAATAGATTGCTTTGGAAACTACACTACCCAGCAGCCCAGCGATGACACGTGCATAAAACCTTTTTGTATGTTTATTTGGATTATTGGATAATGAGAAAACATGTTGTTTTGTGGGCGTTACGCTGATGGACTGTCTGTACCTGTTGCGGCTCTGCCTGTGTGGTGGGCGAGTTGAGTTGTTTAAAAAAGCAAGTAGTAACTGCCAACCCCCCCCCCCCCCCGATTAAAAATTGAATTGAATTTATGTATTAATTTATTTAGTTATTATTGCAAATCCGTTTCTCTGTCACCCGCTCAACACGAGGAAACGAGACAGTGGTTGAGGTGAAACCTTTAGTTTTATAACTTATTATTTCTAATTTATCAATAACTGTTTAATAGTATTATGTGCTCAGTGATTTTTAGTTTTTTTTTTCCTCGTGCTGCTATAACATGGCTCTCTCTACTCTAGCTACTGTAATAAGAACAGAAAATGGTGAAAATTGTAGATTCAACAATGAGTGGAGCAATAAATACATTTATTTTACCAGCTGTACTGAACGCAAAGCCAATGTGTTTATTGTGCAATGAATGTGTGTCAGTAGTTAAGGAATACAATATGAAAAGGCATGTTGAAACCAGACAAGGAGCTTTTGGAAATACGTATCCAGAGGGCACAGTAGTTAGAAGCTCAACAGTGGAAGCGCTGATCTCTTCTTAACAATTACACTATTAATATGTCACGTACATTTTAAAATGTTTGTAGTGATACTCTGTTAAATGCTTACACTGTGCTATTAAAGTACTATTCATATGGTAAAATGTGTAAGGCTTGTTCAATATGTGAACATTAAGTTATGTAATATTTATTACTGCTTAAAAATGTGCAGAGTAAAATACTCTGGCCTGCCTGCTCCTAATTTTTTTTCCAGTCTGACCCTCTTAAAAAAATAGTTTTAGAGCCCTGCCGTAATTAAGGCAACTCTTATCTGTCCAGGGTATATGAGAAACACATGCAAGCAGTTTTATAGTAAGTACAGATGGGAGAGATAAGTGTCCTGAACATTGTATTTAATTTGTCATTTTTTGAAAATTGTATATTTTTGAAACAATGCCCCTCGTTTTCGACAAGTTTGTATATTGTAATGCCAGCAATAAGCTGTTTTTTCAAAACACCTTTATTGACTGATTTACTACAGTACATTGTTACTAGTGGACTGCTTTAAGAAAGATTTTTGCTGAAAACTACAGTCTCTCAGAGACTTAAAAAAATGAATTCAATAGATTTTTAATGTAAAAATGTTATTTATGTTCAAATTACTTTGTTAATTCTTAATAAATGGGTAAAAATGGGAAAAAAAAACAGAATTAGTCATTTTGAAAAACTGAATTTGCTATTCCCAGAATGTAAAATCAGGAGCCCTGGAAGACAAAGCTGCTGAGTCACCAGCTGTCTTTGGTTCAGTCAAAGCTACAGTATTTAGCTCACTGTAGTAGTTAGCCATTTCATGGATTGTTTCTCAAAGACTGGTTCTTAATCGGGACTTTGTGTCCAAATGCTTATTCTACCGTCAGACTTTTGTACTTCTCACAGATGGACGAGCACTTGTCTACAGTAGCATGCATGTGCTAGCTATCTAAAGTCCTAATTATGTTGGCATGGTAACATTTTGCAAAACTCCCTGTTAAAGCCATCAAAATCTTTTTACTACTAAATTATAATTGGTGGCAAAGCAGAAAAATAACTGCCCATGTCTTTGCTATAGCAAATTAATGTTGATAGTTGTTGCTTTTAATCCAGAATTATAAAACTAATTTGAAATGTTTACAGGGACTACAGTAAAATGCATCAGTGTGTTTAAAAACACATTCAAGTGTACATTATTAAAAAGGACTTCAGTTACTCGTAATGCTTGCTGTCCCAAACGTTCCTGACAAAGATGTACAATCCCAGACTGTAGGGACACATTCTGTATGCAATATTTGCAGGGACTGTGATTAACTGGGAGATACATTCATCTAAATGCCATATTCACTTATTCTAACAAGCTGTGTTGTGTGATGTACTCCCATTATGGATTCTGACCACTGTCGTGAGTTGAGGTTAAATGTTCTAGAACTACTCCTACAGAGGGTCCTGGACTCTCGATTGCAGTGGGCATGGTTGCCAGTTCACCTCTAGACTCCGCCAATACATGTATCCAGCTCCACAACTGCTCTGCTGTGAAAACCAGCAGTGGCAAGGTTTAAGGGGATCTTTACGCACTGCACTAATAAATGTCAGAAAAGTTATTGCAGATCAATTGTATGGTGTGTGTTATGATAGTTTAATACAGTTTTAGAAAAAAAATTGTGCTCCATCAAAAAGACCGAACCATGCATGTGATTTAGGCTGGGCTTGAGTGTAGGGAAGACACAATTACTGTAATTAAATTTAAAGGGTTAAAGGGATTTGTGGACCTTGGTACAGTAGAATAAAGTACTATCTGAAGTACAATCCTGTTTAGATTAAAAACAATAACAATAATAATAATTTATAATATAGTAATCTATTTTTCTGCCTGTTTTATTTAGTCTTGTGAAGTCTCTTTCTGTCTCCATTCATCCACTGGCAGCTGGGATTTGCTATGGAAACAAGCTTTAATTGTGCTCTGACAAAAGGACTGCATTCCTGCTTCCAGAAGCCAGCCTCCCTTTGACCCAGGGGGCGTGGACCTGGTTCACACCCTTGGTTTGTCTCTAACCTAATAGTTGCTATGGTAGCCAGGAAGGAAATGCAAGGGTGAATGGAACCAAGGGTGGGGGAGGGTGGGATGAGATGAGACAATACAAAGGTTTAGCTAATTTGCATTCAGGCCAGTATGGTCGGTTTTACTTTTGTTTTATTCCTTTGTTGAAAATGTAAAAAAAGTGACAAAGATAATGACTAAATAGTTTTTATTTAAATTGTTTCACTGCTTCTGATCAATGCCAGAAGCCAGCAATATTTCTTGCTACAGTTTAATTGTAATATAACAAAGTCATTTTACTGGATTATTTTTAAGAAGTTAAGATTTCTTTCAAATACAATTACCCATGAAATAAAGGTATGCTGATTACATTTTGAGGAAGGGTTGGGTGGTGACTTACTTATTTTTCACCTTTACTGTATATTTAAAATCTTGCAGAGTGAATGACAAAAAAGAGTCATAGTTTTTCTTTTAAATTGTATTAAATAATTACACTTTAGCAGATGACCAATTATCTGCCAATGAGAATTCCTGCTGTTCGGCAGGTACTGTACTTGAGGCACCTGTCCATCTGTATGTGTCACATTTTATCTTGATAACACCTTGTGACAGGGTAGCCGGGTGGTGACGTCAGGCCAGATCAGGAAGAAAAAAACAACAAAGAAAAATACTGCAGTGCAGAATGGACGCGGTGTGCGCTGTTTATTTAAGCAACAAAAATAAATAAAATAATTTAAACAGAAAACACTGCTCACAGTGCCAGATAAAAAGTGTGAACAAAAAAAAAAATCTCAAACACCAAACACAGGTCAGGTTGGGCAGTTCGCTTTCACTTTTCCTATGTTTATGTATTAGTTTCGTTTTTAATCACCTCGCTTGCTCTCATTCCGCCTTTCCAACACCCACACAGAGCTAGAAGAGCTTTTATCCAGATGACCATCTCCCGATTTGCAACAAATTAATCACTTAATTAAATCGGGAGATGGTCACCTTCTGCACAAGGTTTCTAAATAGTGGATGGGGCTTCCCTGGCGGTATGCGAGGATGGCGTTATAAAGGGAGGTGGGACAACTGTACATATATTTACGTAAAGTCAGGAGAGCACAGCTCCTTGTCAAAATGACTGCCTTGGTCATTCTAGTGTTAATTTTTTTTCATAACATCACCTCTTTTTAGAATATTTGAAACAAAACTCCCTCTACAGCTGTTACTGCATAGTGTAATATTTCTTAATTTAAGGTTTAACTTAAGTGTTATATTACAGTATGACTGAGGGATACATGCAGATGTACAAAGCTTTCAGTCTTGCTTGTTTAGGGTAAATTGGTTATCATTTATCAGTTATTTAAGGCTTATTTTGTATTAAAACAATGTATTGTATACTGATATCTATACATTTTAGAAGTATTTATTAATTGGCACTCAAATTGTCTCAATTTTTTAAATGTTTACATGTAGGGAATAAAAAGACCACCCGGCTGCACCTGCACTTTTTTTGTTGAGAATTTCCCCTCTTTACTAAACCCATATATATGTTAGGACCGCATCCTGAAATACGTCCCCATCTGGACTTTTTCAAAAAAAATACTGCACGTAATCCAATAAGAGAACGCTTTCAAGCACCACGTGCCTTATGCAGTTTCAATGGGAAGAAACCGAGATAGGCAAAGCCCATGGAGGAAGCGCCACCATTAGAATTGCACTTGCAGAGGGCGATATATTGCTTGCAATCTCTATTTTTGTACTGTTAACACGCGCACACACACAAAGACTTACACTTGTATTATTAACTGTACTATACGTTTTGTGGTCAATTATATATACAGTATATATAATATATATTATATTTAAAAATGGGGAGGCACTGCCTCCCTAGCCTCCCCTGAGAAACCTCCTCTGTCTTATGTAAAAAAAAAATCAGTAATCGGTCAGGAAAGTCTATGATCGTCCGAAAACGTCCACATTAGCTAGATAACTGTCAAACTTCTGATCTGTGGTCACGACCTGAGTGAGTGTCACAAAGCACAATGGGTAAATGTTATTTCTCCAACACATGGATGGGCAATGATAAATACAAAGATTGGGTTGCCCTTGATCCTAACTCTAAAACGAAAACAGTATGTACAGTGTGGAAGAAGTCTATCCACATGTCAACATGGGAGAGGCTTCCCGCCGTAGCCACCTGGAGAGAAAGAGGCACAAGGCCTTGGTGACAGTGCAACATTCCCGATCATCCCTGAGCATTGCTTCATTTTTTGCTGTTTCAACTCCAGGAAGGGAATCTGGCGACCACAGGTAAAAAATATTTTCTCATTATTATGCTTTTATGTTTTCCACTTCAACCCTTCTATAAACTAATTACGTAGATGTGCCACGTTGTGTTATACAGTATGTACTTAAATTAAAGGAACCTGTTGAAATCATGATTTGCATAATAAGGTTTCCTTCTTTCACCGTTTTCAGTCCTACACATTTTATTGCAGGTCATTGCAAATCATTACTTTGATTACTCAACAACATACATTAGATATGTATCAAACGTTGTTCTTAAAATAACAAAGAATAAACTGCATTCGTTTTCTGATTCAATGATCACAGATGCTGTTTTAATTAACAATAAAGACTTAATAATGTGTGTACACTGTAAGGCTTAGGTAATGTGATGGAGCACAGACGCTATTTCTTTAAAGGATTCGATTTTCTTATTTGATGAAACTGATGACGGCTCAAATTAAACCAATAAAGAACGGTAAAAAACAAAACAAAAAACTCCAGCCAATCACAATTCTCTCTCAGTCAGTAATTCACAGCGGACTGCATTGAAGATCACAGTGTTAGAGGATTTAGTATAAAGGCTGTTGCACATGTATATAACATTAATTTGTCTGTTGCCTTTATTCAAGGCGAGTTGTAGAGTAGTAACTGGTAGCTTTATCAAACGCAAAATGTGTGACATTCTATACAAACAAAACAAAATACAGTGACTTTAGAGGGAAACTTCAGTTGGAAAAGAAACAAATAAAATTATCAAGGTGTTGTAGCAGAAAAAGTTAGGAACTACTGATCTGGAAACAATGGTCTGAATAACTTTAATTTTATTTAGGAATTAACTTTATTTAAAAATGTGTTATTGAATTAGATGAACATCATATTAAAGCTTCTCTGTCTTTTTTTTTGCTATGTTTATACAATTTCATAATCTAACCTCAAAATTCAAAATTTGTGTAAAATTCTGAATTCCGATTTTCAGGGCTTCATCTTCTACACCAAGGCCTCCAACATCATCAGCTGCGGAAAGCTTGAGTGGGAACAGAGTTCTCTGCCAAAATCTACTGGGCTCTCAATGTATTCAGTAAGCGCAATAGTGATATCGTATTAAGGTTCCTGATAGTGATATCGCATCCAAATTCAGCAACGGTGAAAGCAAGACAGCATACCTAACCACTTTTGGAATCGCACCATACATCAAATCACTGATGTTGTCAAAAGTGAAATCTGCAAATAACTATGTCCTGTTGTTTGATGAAAGTCTAAATGATTATCTGCAGTCGAAACAGATGGATGTGCACATTCTCTTTTGGGACGGAGATCAGGTGACTGAGATTTTTACACTTGCATTTCCTGGGACATGCAGCTGCTAATGACCTGTGTGCTTGTGTTCCAGACAACTGCAGACATTCTACAATTATCCATGGATGGCCCCAGTGTAAATTGGAAGACTTTCGACATGCTTTAGATGAACCTTGAGGAGGAAACTGGCCATCAACTGCTTAACATTGGGAGCTGTAGACTTCACATAATGCACAATGCATTCGGTAGCAACAAAACCGACTGGGGTGTGGAACAAACTCTGAGTTCACTCTTCTGGCTTTTTAAGGACTCCATAGCTAGGCGCAAAGACTTCACAAAAGACTGGTTCCAATATCTTTCCAAAGCAGTACTGTCAGCATCGTTGGCTGGAAAACGTTGGTGTCATCAAAAGAGCTATTGAAATGTGGCCACATGTCCAGAAATATGTCTACAGTGTTAAGACTGGTAAACTGCCACAACCCAAGAACACATTTTTCAGTGTTGTTGAGGAAAGCTGCAGTGATCCCATGTTCATTGTCAAAGCCAAAATATTTTTGTCCATTGCTAGAGAGTCTAGTCTAGAGGATTTGACTGACAGTTCAGTGAATGTTGGGTTTGTTGCAGACCATTTCCTCAAGGACTTAAAGTCCAAGAAGAAAATCTCAGAAAAAAAGTGTCTTTGCAATGAAAGCAGAAACAAAAATCCTCCATGCTGCTGTGGCAAAACTACTGGAAAAATGCCCCCTTAGATAGTCTCTTGTCAGAAACATGGGATGGCTATATTCAAGGCAAATACTTCAGGATGGTGATGAATATGAAAGGCAGTTAAAGAGATCACTCCAGACTTTAGCAAGTGCAATCAAGTGCTTAGGCAGTTATTGCCAGCTTTTACAGTGCCAGTGAAGAGTTCCTCCAATTTGATCACTCCCAGTTAAGACTGGATTGTTTTTTCGATGAGCACCTGGCAAGGAACGAGGGTTGGTAGGAGCTGTGGGAGGTGATGAAGAAGGTTCTTCTGCTCTCGCATGGACAAGCCTCTGTAGAGAGAGGCTTTTCAGTGAACAAAGAAATAAGCATTGAAAACATGAAGGAGAAAACTCTTGTCGCTCAGCGGGTGATCTCAGACCATGTGAAGCATGTTGGTGGAGTGAAGAACATAAAGATCACCAAAGAGCTTTTGCTGTCGGCTGGCTCAGAAAGGCAGAGGTGTCATGCATACTTAGATGAAGAAAAGCGCAAGCAAGATGAGATGCAGAGAGGGCAAAAGAGAAAAGCTGTGATGGGTGAGGTGGATGCAATCAAGGAGAGGAAAAGAAGGATTGAGACAAACATCAAAGCTCTCATGGTATCTGCTGACAATTTCGCAGAGAAAGCTGAGGCTACGAGGAAGTTAACATTAATTTCAAAATCAAATGCCTTGAGGAGATCCATGAAAGAGGCTATCGACAAAGAGTTGGACAGCAAGCTGCTTGAGTTGAAAAATTGAAGCAGGAACGTATACTTTGTAAATAGTGTAAATAAATGTTTCAGTAGAGTTTTCATCAAACTTTTTGGTTAGTATTTTATTTTCTATTATTATTATTGTAGACATTTAGCAGACGCCTTTATCCGAGGTGATCCACAGGGTATAGCAAAACATAAAATACAATGTACTATACAAACAACACTACAGTGGTACACCATCACTATACCAAATTCAATCACACACAACAGTGAACATTAAAAAGTACAGAGTAAATAATTAAACAAATATAATTGAAAATAGACAAATATGCCAGCAGACTAAATAGGGCAGTTCAGAAATATGATAGATGACAAGTCTGGGAAAAACAAATGGAAGTCGGGAAAAAGTCTGGCTCAAGCAGTGAACAGCAACATCCCAGTGTGAGTCTGTCTTTCAATTAAAGCTACAGTACCACATTAGCCGTGCAGTACACAGCAGAGTACTATAATTTTTTCTATAATTTTTCAGAATAAAATAACACATGAAATAGCAACCTAAATATTCTACATTTGTTTAATTCTAACAAATAATAACATAAATACAATACTCTAATTAGTAAAACAATTCTATAGTCAGTTTTGATTATATTTAATCATAATAATCCTCATGGGTCTGCTAAACCTTTTGAGAATGAAAGATGAAACCTGCTGGTGAGCTTTATATTTAATTTCTCGCACCTGTTATACTTGCAGGTAAGAGGTTCTAAGTGACATTATCAAGAACCAGTATTTTAACTCTAGCTCTAAGTTTATTTGCCTTCAAGAATACATCTGATTCTAAATTTGTGCCCACAGCTATGCATTAATATATTTTGTTCAGACCTACAGTATTATTTTTAGGGATGGGGGTGGGAGTGGTGTGGTCATCACAATGGCAACTGTTTCATAACACCTTTTATTTTACTAACGTTGGACTAGGGCAACACAACCGTACTATTACGACTGTTTAATTGTCAATTTAACTGAAAGCTTAAATGCTTGGATGAATCAAATGTTGAAAACATTAAAAAGTTAGGAATTAGAGGCACCATGCAGCAATATATTTGTGCATTTATAAATAAGCCACATTCTGTTTTAAGCACTGTCACTGGTTAACTGAAAAACAAATCACAACACAACGAAACATAAAACATTTATTGTTGGTCCGTGTCATCTGCAGAATTCATCATCATGCGGTATAACAGAGGCAAGTTATGAAACATTTCCACGTGTATAGAGGAAAGATTACAATTACATTTTCGCATCGTTTGGATTTCCTTATTTAATGTACCAGCAGCGTTCCCTCTAAGCTTTTTAGATACTGAAGAAAGAGTAAATTATCAATGAGAAACCTTCGGCCATGCATTAATTTTAATATATTATTTTTGTTGCATTATACAATTTTGAACCAATATTCCAACACAAGTATCTCAACACCTTTACAATTTGCTTTAAATGTAAACAAGACATTTATTGTTGCTCTGCCTCTGAATCATTATCAGAAAGGTATATTTACCTTTATGAAGCCTGTCTGAGATCTTATCATAAATGCAGCCCTGTCAGTTGTTTTCATAGATACTGCATGCTTAACTGGTGGCCTGCATATAATTGCTTTATAGTACTGTATAAAACACTGGCGTCTGCACTGCCTTCAATTGTAACCATCTTTAGGGCTACTGATTTTCAGTTTTTGGGAATGTGTTAATAATTAAACATGGCATTTGAACATAAATATAATTTTGATAGTTAAAATAAGTAAATTAATAAACATTAACACAATTCTTTTATTTTTTTTATTTTTTTAAAGCCAAGAGTTTTTCAATAAAACTCTTGTTGCTGTAATAGTAAGTAAAGCACCTGAAGACACTTGTCATGTTTATAAACATCACTTGGCTTATTGCTGGCATTAAAATAAGCAGGAAAACCTAAGAATTATATTACAACAGTTCAGAAAACAAATGTCCAGCACAGTTGTGAGAATCATTTTCTTCCACTAACACAGTAGTTCAGGTTACAAATGAAGATTATTTTTTAAAAGACCTGTTTATCTTTTTGCTGTCATTTACAATAACAATAACAAATCTGAAACAGTTTAATAACAGTCCAGCAATGTGAGAGTAACCCTATGTACAGTACTGCAAAAATTAAGTTCAGTATTTTACTGGCATTACAATAACCAGGATAAAATATGAAACACTTTGATAAAAAAAAAAAAAAAAAATTAAATTAAAAAAAACACATATTGACTGACTCGTTGCTACACAGATTCACTGCTGTGTATCACCCGATCGTAATTTAAATAGCACCCCTTTTATGTAATGAAAATGCATAATTAATCCTCCCAATTGTTTCTTTGCTAATTCTGCCTTATTTGCAAAATTGAATAGAGATGTCTCCAGAAATAATTTCTTCATGAAACAAATGATGTTTAGTGTAGTGACTACATCCTTGACACAATAAAGTGATCAATTTCTTTTAAGAAATGTATAGCTAGAAAAATAGCTTTGAGTTTGTTTCTTCATTGTCAGATAATATAATGTAATTAAGAAACGGCCATGGTTTAATATTGCTAATTATAGCTTGTGATACGATGGCTTGTGTGGTGACGTCAGACCAGAAAGTAATTGACACCCAGACAGCACTGGGGTATGCAAGAACAGCTGCGCATTTAATAATAAATAAAAGGTTTAAACAAAACAGAAACACTTTACAAAACAAAACAGCACAGTGGCCAAAAAGGACATGGAACAAACAAACAAGTATCGTGCTGGTTTATACCCAGCACGAGTAGCAATTGTTTATTTTAGGTTGAACTTTAGGCTTCTCTCCTACTCACGACTCCTGTTCCACCTCTTAACAAACCAACCTCAGTCAGTCAAAGCTGCTTGTTTTTATACTGTGGTTGAGAGATTAACTGGCTATCAATTACCTAGTTTATCCTTCGCCCAGATTTTTCATGGGTTTTATCATATGCGTGGTCAACAGCCAGTTTATCAATAATTACTTGCTGTTGACTATGTATTCTCACAATTTTATTTGGGTGGGGCATTTTAACCCCATCCAGACTGTCAAACAATAATAACACTAAAACAGTATTTAATACACCAAACCGTACATTTTTAATTAATAATACAACAAATAATACAATACACACAGGGGCAGGGTGTTAGAAGTTAGAAAGGCCAAGAGAGAAATAGAAATGAACATTGTTGAGGGGGCTAAAACCAATTTCAAAATGTTTTCCCAATATTACAACAGCAAGAGAACATTCAAAGAGGAGGTTAAATGTCTAAGAGATACAAATGGCAAAATCATAGATGAAGAAAAAAAAAGCAAATATATTAAATGATTAAGTTTCACAAGTTTTTACAAAGGAGGATACGGACAACATGCCCCACATTTCATCCAGTTCCTATCCAGTTTTAAATAACTTTAGCATAACTGAGGCAGAAGTGTTAAAGGGACTAGGAGCTCTTAAAATAAACAAATCCCCTGGGCCGGATGAGATCCTCCCAATAGTACTCAAAGAAATGAAAGAAGTAATTTACAAACCGCTAACCAAGATCATGCAGCAGTCTCTTGACACAGGGGTACCGACAGACTGGAAAATTGCAAACGTAATACCGATCCACAAAAAGGGAAACAAAACTGAACCAGGTAACTACAGACCACTAAGCCTGACTTCTGTTATATGCAAACTTATGGAAACTATAATAAGATCCAAAATGGAAAATTACCTATATGGTAACAGGGTCCTGGGAGACAGTCAACATGGTTTTAGGAAAGGGAGATTGTGTCTAACTAACTTGCTTGATTTTTTTGAGGATGCAACATCGATAGTGGATAATTGCAAAGCATATGACATGGTTTATTTAGATTTCCAGAAAGCTTTTGACAAAGTCCCGCACAAAAGATTAATTCTCAAACTGAACGCAGTTGGGATTCAAGGAAACACATGTACATGGATTAGGGAGTGGTTAGCATGTAGAAAACAGAAAGTACTGATTAGAGGAGAAACCTCAGAATGGAGTGTGGTAACCAGTGGAGTACCACAGGGATCAGTATTAGGTCCTCTGCTATTCCTAATCTACATTAATGATTTAGATTCTGGTATAGTAAGCAAACTTGTTAAATTTGCAGATGACACAAAAGTAGGAGGAGTGGCAAACACATTCAAAGTGTTGAATTTAAATCAAGGGAAGTAATGTTAAAACTGTACAATGCATTAGTAAGACCTCATCTTGAATATTGTGTTCAGTTCTGGTCACCTTGCTATAAAAAAGATATTGCTGCTCTAGAAAGAGTGCAAAGAAGAGCGACCAGAATTATTCCAGGTTTTAAAGGCATATCATATGCAGACAGGCTAAAAGAATTGAATCTGTTTAGTCTTGAACAAAGAAGACTACATGGCGACCTAATTCAAGCATTCAAAATTCTAAAAGGTATTGACAGTGTTGACCCAAGGGACTTTTTTGACCTGAAAAAAGAAACAAGGACCAGGGGTCACAAATGGAGATTAGACAAAGGGGCATTCAGAACAGAAAATAGGAGGCACTTTTTTACACAGAGTATCATGAGGGTCTGGAATCAACTCCCCAGTAATGTTGTTGAAGCTGACACCCTGGGATCCTTCAAGAAGCTGCTTGATGAGATTCTGTGATCAATAAGCTACTAAAAACCAAACGAGCAAGATGGGCCGAATGCCCTCCTCTCGTTTGTAAACTTTCTTATGTTCTTATGTACCCCGTCATATATCTCCCCCCTTATGTATAACACGCTTGGCCTCAAAGGCCACCACACACCTTAAAAACCCAACCGTCTCGGTCATAGTCCTGGGCCAGGAACGGAGGCATCAGTGGGCCCACGGGCGGCAGTGTTGCCAGTGGCAATGCTGTCAACCGAAATGCTGACAGGCAAGGCTGGCTCCTCCAGCTGGGGTAATCCTATGCTGCTAATGGAAATGCTACTCTTAGGAACACTGTCAGTGGCAGTGCTGTCAACGGAAATGCTGACAGCTCCAAGACTGGCTCCTACAGCCAGGGCAACGGAAAGGCTGGCTCTTTCACTATAGGCGGTTCTTGCTTCGGACATGCTGCTGTGATATAAAAAGTACAATTTATATTTGCTTAAATGAGAATATACCATTGACTATATTTCTAAAAGAGATTTTGACAATCTCATCTCATACCAAAGAATGCCATTTGGTAAGCTAAATCCTCTGCTGTGTTGGTCAGCCAGACTTAATGTTTTGCGTTCCTATGTCAGACTAGGTCCGACATTAAGATTTTCCCTTTCCAGTCCGAAAAGACTAAAGCACAGTTCTCTTGTCGTTTTTTCTCCTGAAAAAGCAGAAACAACCATTCAATGACTGAGTGAGACCGATGGGAGCAAAAAAAAAAAAAGGGGTCTGTGAGCAATAGAGCTAGCAGCTGTACCATAGAGATAAGATGGACACAAACAAACAAGATAGCTGCTTCCACATCCAGCGCTTAAAGAACATCACAGACATTTGCAGAGCTTTTGAGATGATATAGTAATAAAATAATGACTTGGATTGCATTATTGAGAAGTTTGGTGATAAAATGAGCGATCAGGAGAGGATTTGTCAGTATGCACGTCTATAAAGAGGTATGTGAAATACAGCGAACAAGGGGTGGGACTTGGCTGGAGATATAGTACTGATGTCGTTTTGCCATGCAATGCATTTTAAACCTGTTTTACTCTGAAAAAAATATTTTAAACAGCGCGTGTAAAATAAACAGCGCGTGTGAAAATAATTTGGACCCGACGCGCCTGACAAGCGCTGAATAAATGGACTGCAAAGGGTGAAATGGATTATAAATTGGGAGAACTGTTTCAAAAAAAGGTCTGTGTTGTGATGATCGGCTAGGCTTGACTTTGTTAAGAACATTCATATTGAAGAACTAAGTATCGAACTTCAAACGGATTTTGTCAACACCTTGTATCTTGAAGCTGATAACAAGGCCATGTCTCCGAATATGTTTTCAATAAGAGATCTGGTCAAAAATAGAGTAATACTGCCATTTAATGGACGATGACAAGTGTTTTTGGTTCTTATGTATAGCTGTTACGTACTATATATCGCCTTACAGTACAATAATACGACAAATGATAGACTGAATGGTAATACCTGAAAATAATCTTAGTATTTTTTTAATAAAGTAGCCGGTGCAAATATAGTATTAGGCAGTGGATTGCGCTGATCACCGGCTTATTTTGACCCCCTGAATTCATTGTCACTATTTTTGCTTTGAAAATAATTGGTTATTTTTTTAGCAGTCATTTTTAAAGTTTTAGCCTCTCGAAGTGCTTAACACGGAAAACCCGCCTCTGATTGGTTAAATGTTGTGTCAAGACATAACACAGCTGTTATGTGGTTTCAAGATTTTTTTTTTTCACCTAGCAATGCACAACTGATTTAGTCTGCTAGAAGCGCAATCAATCCTTACTGTTAAAGGCACCGTAGCATCTGCAAGACAGCGGATCAGGTTTATTCAGCCGGGTGGTGACAGCAACTTTGCCGGGCGGCCCGTCCAGCTAAAAAAGGTCTGAGTAGAACCCCGGTAATATTAGCCTATGTTGAATTGCATGATAGAATATGAATGCATTGTTGAATATATGGTTCATTTGTCTTGAACATACTTGGTATAATACTTGATTATACATTGATAATTTAATTACTACAATCATGTAGCGGCCGTGAATTTTAAAATAAGTGGGGCGATAATCTAAATCACACTAACATGCACATTACACAGTGCTCCCTTGCTGTAAGGCTCTCCATTGTAACGTGCCTCAGATATAACGCTCCTACATGTCCCCCAATTCCTAGTGATTACTAGAGGGTCATGCAATATTTCTACAGTACATACAGTACCGGTGTTGTTCAAACTGTAAACAACTTCTCAGTATAACTTCTGTTTCTGCCACTCCCTTTTGATACAGTATCTGAACTGAAGATACGCTGGCACTTTATAACACAGACATCGTATTCAGCGTTCGTTTTATAACTGCAAATTAGTTACAAGAAAAGTTACATTTTTGCTTCACTATATGTGCATTGTAGACAGTGAGTTATTTTATTTTGTATTTTAGTCAGATGTATTGTCTATAGAAAGTCTACAACCCCTTGAACTTTTTTCACCTTTTGTTGTGTCAGTGCCTCAGAGTTTCATGCATTTAAATTAGGATTTTTTTTCCACTTACCTGCTCACCATACTCCACACTGTTAAGGGGAAAAAAAGTTTTTATTGAGAAAAAAATTATACATTAAAAATACAAAATTGAAAGATAATAATTGGATAACCCTCCAGCCCCCTGAGTTAATACTTGGTGGACGCACCTTTGGCAGCAATTACAGCTGTGAGTCTGCTGGGATAGGTCTCTACCAACTTTGTACACCTACATTTGGCAATATTTGACCATTCTTTACAAAACTGTTCAAGCTCAGTCATGTTCCTTGGGGAGCGTTGATGGACAGCAATCTTCAAGTCTTGCCACAAATTTTCGATTGGATTTAGGTCGGGGCTCTGACTGGGCCACTCAAGGACATTTACCTTTTTGTTCCTTAATCACTCCAGTGTAGCTTTTGCTGTGTGCTTTGGGTCGTTGTCATGCTGAAAGGTGAACTTCCGTCCCAATTTCAGCTTTCTTGCAAAGGGCAGCAGGTTTTCCTCAAGGACTTCTCTGTACTTTGCTCCATTCATTTTCCCTTCTATCCTGACAAGTGCCTGTCACAAAGACGGCCAAGTGGGCGGCGTCAGAACCAGGAAGGAATGAAATATACAAAGACGATGATGTGAAATGAAATGATGAAGACGCCTGTTGGCGCCGGTTTATTACAAAATAAAAGGTTTAAACAAACACGAAAACACAGGACACGGCACTCTACGCCAAAATAAATAGACAAACAAAAACAGACTAAACTTAACAAAACGGTGCACGGACAGACACACTGACAAACACGGTGAGTTTTAAATAAACAAGTATCGTGCTGGTCCCACCAGCACGCAATAGCAATTGATATATTTAAGTTACTCCTTCTCTCGCTCCCGTTCTCCACTCCCAAACACCCAACCCGCGAGTATGTGACAACGTGCATCTATATATACTATTGTGCTGGGATTCAATTACCAATTAATTATTCACTTGAATCCCAGCACGTGAATTAATAAAGTGCAATTCCCCGTGCTCACATATTACTACATTTTACTTGCAAAGTGAAGTGCTTTGCAATCGTCGTGCCTAAATACACATATACATTTTTAAACACTTGTGTTACACAGACCCGTTTATATCCCATGTACCAATGTCTATACGCCAACATTTAACACACCACACGCAACATATAACAGATAATATACACAGGGGCGGGCACTTTGTCACAGTGCCCCAGTCCCTGCCGATGAGAAACATCCCCATACATGATGTTGCCACCACCATGCTTCACAGTAGGGATGGTGTTCTAACGCTTTGCATTTAGACCAAAAAGTTCCATTTTAGTTTTATCAGACCAGAAAACTTTTTGCCACATGGCTACAGAATCTCTTTTTTTTTTTTTTTGCACACTTCAAACAGGATTCAAGGTGGGCTTTCTTGAGTAATGGCTTCCTTCTTGCCACCCTACCATACAGGCCAGATCTGTGGAGTGCTTGGGATATTGTTGTCACATGCACAGTTTGACCAGTCCTTGCCATAAAAACCTGTAGCTCTTGCAAAGTTGCCATTGGCCTCTTGGTAGCCTCTCTGATCAGTCTCCTTCTTGCTCAGTCATCCAGTTTGGAGTGACGGCCTGATCTAGGCAGGGTCTTGGTGGTGCCATACACCTTCCACATCTTAATAATCGTCTTGACCGTGCTCTAAGGGATATTCAAGGGCTTTGATATTTTTTTATACCCATCCCCTGATCTGTACCTTTCAACAACTTTGTCCCGGAGTTCTTTTGAAAGCATCTTGGTGCTCATGGTTGAGTCTTTGCTTTGAAATGCACTATCCAGCAGAGGGAACCTACAGGAACTGCTGAATTTATCCTGAAGTCATGTGAATCACTACAATTTAACACAGGTGGAGGCCACTTAACTTGGTGTGTGATTTTGAAGACGATTGGTTACACCTGAGCTAATTTAGGATTGCTATTACAAGGGGGGTGGACACTAACCAAGCTATTTCAGTTTTTATTTTTAATTAATTTTCTACAAATTTCTAGATTTTTTTTCACTTGGAAGTTGTGGGGTAGGATGTGTAGATAAATGAAAAAAAAAACTATTTTAATTCCAGACTATAAGGCAAAAAAAGGTGAAAATTTTGAAAGGGGGTGTAGACTTTCTATAGGCACTGTATGTTGTTATATGTCCCGTGGCACCCCCTCCCCCATTTATAACTCTCTTCGGTTATAACGCTTATATTGTGACCCCCCCCCCCCCAACCCTACCCACATTAGAGCGAGGGAGCTCTGTATATCACAATTAACAGTATACAATCAGGGGCTTTAATAGAGACAGTTTGTAACTGTGTATGTGCACAAGCATCATCTTACTGTATTTCTTGAGTCAAACTGTGCTCACTTTCTTATACAGGGACTTTGCTCGCCGATCCTTGAGGGCAGCTAATTTCTCAGTGGTTCGCTTGTTGTATTCCGGTATATTCATAATCAGGAAATTTTCAATCGACAGCATGGCCAATGCATTGTTGATTCTTCCTTAAGAATGTTTTAATTCTCCTCAGCGTGGAGAAACATCTTTCGGATTCTGCAGTTGTCATTGGTGTTGTAATAAGTATACGCAACAATAGCACAGTCTCAAAAAATGTGTCCGGCAGGTTGTTTTCAGTAAATAAACTGAAGAGTGCCACAACCCAACTAGCCAAACAAAATTCTTGTTTCTCATAAATGACAGAAAGTTCTGCTGCAGCTTTCCTCAGTCCAGCATTGGATAGGCCTTTATCATGTCCGCTAGTGCTTCTACTGGAAAACATTTACTGCCTTTCAAATAATTCACTTTGCAGCAAATTGGCACTCACAAGATGTTTCGTGAAAACAAACATTTCCTGGCATTGACGATCATTATGTCACACACTTCTCGAGCTATTTTCTCGTTTCCAGCCATGTCAGCGCTTCCCCTGGATGACTCAAGACAGTGGAGGCAGTTTAGAAATCAGATTGCTGACGAGTCTTGCACTTTGCTCTTGCAGCTGACAAACATGGTAACCATTTCAACATTCAGTGCTCTGTGTATCACTGATTTTTCATTTGTGTCTTGACTTTGTTGTTTTTTGTGACTTCGTAGACTTGCCCGCGATGCATTATAGTCATTTTCACTGCCGTAACTTAGTTTCATCCCTGCTGCGGTAGTTTTATTAGGACTGTTCGTTTCAAAGGACTTTCAACTTTCAAAGTTTCTCACTTATGCTTACATATCATCGTTTTTTGTTCATTTATGACTTTGGTTTGTGCCTGTTATTTTACGCATGCAGATTCAACTGTCTGTTCGGATGTGAAACTTCCAGTTTAAACCTTTGCATGCATTTAGTTCCTTTAAAAAAAAAAAAAAGACCCCCCCCCCCCCCCCCCCCCCCCCAAAAAAAAAAAAAATTATTATTTATTAATAGGCTATATTAAATAGCAATGGCAATAAATACATGTTGTTTTGGTTTATTTTATATTTGAATGTGCTTTATTTTAAACTTAAATAAAGCATACAACTATTCCACTATATTACTTGGTGGTAGAATTGCTTTAGGTAGGAAAAATATCGAACAGAATACACGAGATGCGTCACATGATCAAAAAGAACTATACAGGTAACACCACTCAGAAATAAACGTTGTACACTTAGTTTGAAGCAAGTGGAGCGAAAACAACCTTCATTTTTGTCCCGTTAGAAACAGTAAAATTGTGAAATCATCCCTCCTTATTTTTAAGTACAAAACTGCATCGGTGTGCTCAGCAAGATAATAGCAGATTCATTTATTTGGTAGTGTTAGCGCCAATCAAAATAAACAACCTTATGGATTATTTTGTTTAGTCATTCTGATTCTGTGTTTATCACGTTTAAATGGTAATATCTGATCTATTTTTTATTTGTTCTATTTGTATATTTAACATGTTATGAGATGAGAATATAAAGAACATGCATAGTTGTTATCTGCAGTACACACACCCGATATTTAATTTAAGTTACTGTATTGTTGTATTATTATTTACTGTTATTTTAACTGCTTTGGAGTTAGTGTGGCTTCAGTGAATTGAAGAAAGTAAAAAAAAAATCGTTTCACTCTGCAAGCATGGTAACCCTAAATTACATGAACAGTGCAAGAAACGAAAGCTCCGATACCAAAATCCAAGCCGAGCAACTGGACAGAGCTCACATATATTCAATATTTTCTCCAATTGCCTACAGTACAGTGCCTCCTACAGCACAGCGGGGGGGGGGGGCAGGTGTTGGCTGAACAATAATACTGTGCAGTAGGGATGTCACGGTATAAAATTTTGACGGTGTGGTAGCCGTCAAATTTACTATGGTTATTGTCGTACCGCAGTATAATGTAATTTATTTTTTTAAATTTAGTAATTGCCAATAATTGTGCCGTCAGCCAACCGCTTTTTTCACACTGCAGACTCATCGTGCATCCACCTCAGAGTTACAACGCAGCTCTGGGCAGCTTACAGGCAAGCCCGCAGGCGCCCAGACAGACAACAGGGGTCACTGGTGTGCGGTGAGCCAAGTGACCAACACGCCACTCGGTTCCTGTGGGTAACACCTGGTGATCAAGGAAGGCCCCCCCCCCCCCCCCCGGGACACCCCCCCCCGATCCCCCCCCCCCCCCCCCCCCCCCCCCCCCCGTGTCATTTTTAATGGTAAAAACAACTGTTTTATTAGCACTTTTACCAACCAAGCATAATCACATCTTTGTTTTTAACAAAACAAATTATGGAACGCTGAAAAGACCTGTCTACAATTTTACATGCTCAGGCCATGTCCCAGTACTTTTTGTGCCACTCTGAGCAGTTCCTGTCTGGCACATGAACAATGGATAAAATCCTCTCTCTCGCTCTCACGCTGCCTGTCTCAAAGCCTGCAGATTCTATCTAGCGCCCTATCTCTCACTGAACTACGTATGTGGTTACTGACAGAGCAATCGACTGAAAACAAAACCTAAATTGTGAACTCTGTAACATGATGAGAGGCTTACCTTCAGGCGACTGTATCTCTGGCTTGGAGTACCGTATACACACACTAAAAACATCATAAAGCGTCGGACTGGATCTGTACTTTTAAACAAGCCTGAGTAATGTGCACTAACCTTTGGTGAGTTTAAAGAATTAAAGAGCAAAAAAAATGTCTTCCTGCCTGCTGGTGGCAGACTAGTCCTATTCTTTCCCATTCCTGGAAACTTAAATCCCCTCCCCCCCGCCCCGAGAGCTTTATTTTTTTTTTTATTTCCTGGTCCCACCAGTTCCAATGAGCTTCACTCCTGTACCATCCCATCCCGCAAAATTTAATACATTTTTTGTCGTGTACCGCGGGAATCCCGTCTTCATGGCACTCTCTAGTGCAGGGGTTCCCAAAGTGCGGCCCAAAGGACGTTTGGTGCGGTCCCCCAAGGCCCACCCTCAAACCCCCCCTTTCTGACCATTTACTTTATTATTACATTTTCTGAAAATGTTTGTAAAAAAATGTGCATGTAATTTGGGAGAAATTAATAATACACTGCAATCAAAGTTCATAAAAATTCCCTAACGTACATTTTTTACATGTTTTAGATCAAATCTGGACCCTCTCAAGCCGATTTTATTAATGAAGTTGTTACATTCATTATATGTGCACTGTCCCTAAAAAAAAATAATGGCGCCTATAGTGCACAGTAGATTTGCGGTGCTAAAGGAAAATGGAAAAGGAAAAACATGGAGCCTCCTAAGAAAAGAAAAAGTGCTTCTACTTTTCTTAAATTATTATTTTGTCATCTATCGCTTTCCACGGGGGAAGATGCTCAAAGACTGTGATATCAAGTCGTGAAGGTACCATCCAACGTTAGAGTACTTTACGCAGCTGAAGTAGCTAGCTAGCTTCTGTAATGTTAACAGAGCAACTGCAAGAAACGTTACAGTTCAGGATACAGGCACTTTTTCTGTTGTAGATTTTATTTTATTATTTTAAGAGCTAAACTATTCAGCTTCAACTACATTGGGAAAATGCTGTTTGTACAGTGTTGTAGTTTTGGTGTTCAACTTGGATCTTTTATTAGGGAAAGTACTACTGTAGTAACATTCAGCTACAGTTTAAAACTGTTACTGTTACATTTCTTTTTTGTACTGTGTATCTGAATAAGACTACAGTTAGGATACAGTACAGTAGCTAGTAGAATGTTACGTAGCAATTTTATGTAATTGCATAAAAAATAGCATCAATGTAATGACAGATAACACTGTGTAACACAATTTTTGTTCCTGGGTAGTAAGTGTTATTTCCTAATTGCTTATGCCTCAATAGTATAGAACATGGCTATTATTCCCCACAAACTTTGCTTTTGTGACCAGGACAGTGATATTTCAAAATATCACTATTTCCAATGGGAAAATGGGAAAATGTGTGTCTTTTCGTTTACATAAAGTCAGAAAAAAACAACATATGAATCCAAATTAACATGTATTTATACTAAAGTAATACAAAGATGACTACAAAAGATTTAGAAGTGAGTAGTTTTTCGAAATTTACAACTATACTGTATTTACTTTTGGAAAATAGTGATATGTTGAAATATCACTGTCCTGGTCACAAAAGCAGTTTGTGGGGAATAATAGCCATTTTCTATACTTTTGAGGCATAAGCAATTAGGAAATAACACTTACTACCCAGGAACAAAAAAAAATAAAATTTTGTTACACAGTGTAATTTATGAATAATTAATGCTGCACTTTAAATAGAAATGTATGATTATTTTGTTGATTTCAGAAAGAAAAAATAAATTAAAACATCAAGGTAGAATACAGTAACGTCTGTTTTATTTCTGCACATTTACTATGGAAATAGCTCTAAATGCCTACACCATGGGGCAATTTACATAATTTGTTTAATTTGAATTTTGCACATCTCAAACTATTTGTATGGTCCCCAGAGATTTGAATTAAACAGAGTTCACTGTACATATATTCAGCTCTTAGTGAAGTGGTTAGTTGTACAAGCATTCTGCATCACTACTGAAGAATAACCCACAAAAGAGTTTAATTGGTATAGTTTGAAGAGTACCTATTTCGGGATTATCTTCTTTAATTGTTGTGACCAGGACAATGTAAGATGTGACCGCATTATATTGGTGCTCAAACCTAAGCCTGTTGTGGCACCATAAAATACCAATACATTTCAAAGCTGCTAGTGTTGCAGTGGTAGCAATTTACATTCCTAATTTAAATACAAAAATGTATAGGAAATAAAAAAGGTATGATTTGCAAAACTTAATGAGGAGAAGACGACACCTGCAAATTGTTTTTTTTTTTTTTTCCCCATTTGGTCTGCATGTTAACAGCAACGAACACAAAGGAAAGAAGAAAAGTGAAGGTGGGTATGACACCGTTGCAAAGTTAAGCGGCATCTAGGTGACTTTTTATTTTTTTAAATGGGAGTACAATTGTATTAATTTTTGAATACATAAAACCAAAATCCCTACAACACTATCAGCTCGAGGAGACAATCTACATTGGTGTGTGCTTACTGCATTTCTCTTGACCGAAACCATAGATAATAGCTACCGTTACTTCTTTGGTTTGGTAAATTAATAGGAAGGCGGTGATGAAAAGTTACAGTGCCTTGTTCTTGCTGATATTTCCGAGTATTTGTGTTTAATTTACTGACAATCGTTTACTAGTAATCACTGTTTAGTAGGGCGGTTTGTATTAGATATGACGTCACTTATGCAATAACCTACTCGGACAATTTCATGCATGGCAGCTTTCAGAACTTGAGATGTCAGTGTTCAACATTAGTTAGCTCTAATGAGCACAGTGGTTCATCGACGGACAAACAGGGAATAAAAAAACGCGCCCACCTTAAACTGAGTGAACTCTGTAATCATGGTATTGAAAAATGGTTGCGGTTTCAAAACCGTGACTTTATATACTGCGGTTTACCTTAAAACCAGTATACCGTAACATCCCTATGTACAGTACCGATTAGTGATGTATTGCATAGACAAATGAAACACGCCGAGAAGTATTTACCTCTACAGCCTGCTGAATGTAGGCTACTGTACTTATTTCCTTTACACAACTAAAATATACATAGACTGAAACAGAAGTTTTTTGCGATATTCTTAACTTAATGCGCTGAAAACATGCAGGGAAGCATGGTTAATGTGCAGAATTACCATGCATATGTACCGTATTAAACTTCCATATATAGAAACAAGCTTAGTTTTATTCATGCTTTCTGCTTTCCCCTTCTTTTAGATTACGTTTTGGTTTGTTTTCGCTGTGCCTGGGGTCTGTTTGCGCTACACTAGTATTACATTGTAATTTTTACTTCCGGAAGTTCTAAATTTTGAATTTGGTCGTTGCAAATCTATTTATAATGAGATGCAAACTCCTATCTCTCCTGTATAATTATCAGTAATTTATGCTGTTCATAAACTTGCGGTGAAATTCCAATAGTTGTTCACGAAAAAGAGCTGCTTAGTAAATCACACGCAGAAATTCTATGAAGGACAGAGGCTAAGAATTCGCAGTATGTACGAACACGTAAGTAATATTAGTTTAGCCCACATTGTCAACATCTCACTTCTGGAGCTGGCTGTACACTCGGCAAGGTCTTCTCTGTGTTCGTATATTACATTGTAATATGGCACTGTGTTGCTGTCCCTTTTGGGAGCCTCCTTCCCACTTTGGCATCCAGAACTTTAGTATGTTTGGGGGAACGTGAGAAGAAAGTGTAAAAACCCTTGCCCGGGAGATTTTCGACATAGCGTGCTGCATAATTAGATTGAGTTGATGCACATAGCAGTGGAGGCAGTGCGCATTTCTGTATCTGTCCTGCACTTTTCTTTGGACCCTCTCCAGTTTCACCCCGCATTACATTGGTGCCACCGTAGCTTTGAGCTGTCACCATTTCCTTGTCTTATTGTTCCGGGAAAACCATGTCCAGTTGTTCAAGCACTGCATTGGCAATTGAGTCTACACAGGAATCGTGGAGCTGACTAAAACTATAAAACCTTTCCACGACTGCCGCTTCCATCAATATCCGGTACACCAGCACTGACTGGCACTTTGTTGACAGATCAGTTGTATCATTAGCTTGTATAGCAGCAGATTCAGTGCTTTTTAACTGCTGCACAATGAACTCCCTGGTCACGTCAAGCATACAGACCAACAGTTTGTTTTGCACTGTTTTAGATGTGCCTTCCTGCAACTAAGTTTATACTGTTGAAATTGTTTTATTTAGCAGAATGAAGTCAATTTTAGTAAACCAGTGCTTCTGACATGGAATACTTACCTTCAAAACAACAGTGCTGTACTTGCTTTTCTTTGTTTGTTTAGGACTTTCCTTTAATAAACTACATGTGGGAATTCTAGGTGTAGCACTGTGCAGAGATGCCATTGGTACTGGCCATGCCATTTGGTGCTACTTGCACGTATTTGTAATGAATGTGTGCTCAGTAAGTACATATTAAACATTTTATGGTGGAACAGTTGAAAAGATTTTGTTGGCTCGCAATTACAGTCAGCCCTCTTTATACCGCCAGGTAAGGGACATGGGCAAAAACGGGCAATAAGCGAGGATGACGTTATAGTGAGGGACAAAAAAACACACACACAACCTTCTATGTTTGCAGTAAATTCAAACGTTTTATTTTTTTAGTTGTACAAGTAGTTACCTTTGAGGAACAGAAAAAAACGAAAACTAGAAAATAAACACTCATTTGGTGTCTAACAATTCCATAAAAACAAAAAAGTTTTTTTTTTGTTTTTTTTATGGTACTAGTCATTTGAACTTCACTGTTTATGGCACGACTGTAAGACTGTTGAATACTATCCTTGTTGAACAATGCCATCTATTTATTTCACAAAGCAATTTAAGCTCAACAGCATTCCTTTTTAAGCATTTAAGAAAAAAAGTAAACATTGAATATGTACAGGCACACACTTTTTTTAAAACAAAAAGTGAAAAAAAACAAACAAAAACAAAACTATTCTGCTGTTTACAAAACTGATGCTTTAGTTTAAGTCAGCCTTCAAATTGCATGTAAACAAACAAACCTCTTACTGTACTTTTTAAAAAATTTTCTAATAATCTTTATTTTTATAGAGTGCTTTTCATAGTGGATCACCATAACAAAGCTAATTACAAGGTATGAGACTAGGGTGTGTGAACTGTGTATCAGCTGCAGAGTCACTTACAAGAACATCTCACCCGAAAGACGGAGCATAAGGAGGTTAAGTGACTTGCTCGGGGTCACACAATAAGTCATTGGCTGAGCTGGGATTTGAACCAGGTACCTCCTGGTTGGTTTATAAAAGTCACTTATTTTAGACTGCGTCAAGCCTTTTTCAGGTTAAACAAATCGATTTGTTCCATCAAGGCAAGACATTTGTTTTTATCCACTAGAATGTTTCCAATTGTCCTTCGATTAACAATATATGCCTCACTTAGACGAGAAAACATTTGCGATGTCTTGCTGACTTGCTTTCTTATTTTCAGATGCATGCATGCAGATTTGTTTCTTTCTCTCTGGTGTTAAATGTAGGGTCGACTCGCCATGTTGTACTTGCTGTTTTGCTTTGGGAGCGGGAGTGTCATTGGTATGAACGTTCAGTTAACAACGAATTAGGAAAGCGAGTCAAAGGTTAACTGCATAACTTTGTTGTTTTAATTGATCATGATTATTTCGCTGGCGCTACAATGAGGGAAATTACAATGCTTATATATTTGCTTGACTTGGGAAGGTGGCGGATAGCGGGGTGGTGATATAACAGGTAAAAATAGCACTGTTTTTATATTGGTGACATTTGTTCAGAGAGAATAGTTGGCGGTATGCGAGGGTGACGTTATAAAGGGGCGGCAGTATAATGTGGGAAAACTGTACTAAAACAAGAGCTTCTTAATTGTAAAATAATAAATGTGCATCTCTATGCTCGGCAGTTAGTCCTTTCGTTTGCCCCCCACTTTTTAATAAAGTTAGGCGCCTATGATTGAGACACAAAATTCTTGCACTATTGCTTCTGACATTGATTAATACACTGAACTGTTGTACTGCTTTTAGAGTGAAACACTCACCTATAGCTACCAAAAACTGACTCTGTTACTGAATAAGAAAGTTTACTGGTCCAAAGCTCATCTATACTCAAAGTGAGTATAATTTAGATTTTTGTTATTATATAGTTAAATAAACTGTTAATGCAAAAGCTTTATTTTTATTCATTTTTATTTTAAGCAGAGATTGTATATCATAGTTCCAGCTGAGGTTTTATAAAATTAATACGTGAATTGGGCAATTGGGCAGGTTTGAGGAGTAACATTTCAAAAACGATGTTTGTTAACTAGCCCTGTGATTTATCAGGTTGATGCATCTAGTAAAATGACAAGTTGTAAAAAGTAATTTCTGAATTTCTTTTTCTACAAAGTTAAGTGCATTTATGCATCTATGCATTTCCACTGCTCCCGCTATGTCTGGAGAAAATCAGACAGGACCAAGCTCGGGTGCTCCTAATAGTCCCATACTGGCCTAGGAGAATTTGAAGGATATAGTTCCTCGTTGGAGGTTGAATGTAGTACTTCATATGCTGATGTAACCTCCATTTGAGCCCATGCACTCAGCTGAGCTAAAAAAATATGTCTTTCAAGTAGGTTTATTTGCTTGCAATCACCCCTGCCAGAACAAAGGTTACCTTTTGTGCTAACCCGGCTTTTTGCCGAAGACCATCTCGGCTTTTCATGTTAAGCAGTCGGTGGAATTGGAGACTTTCCATCCCCCTCCTTGCCAATCTGACAGGCACCGCCTGCGCATTCGCTTTGACCAGTGTGGGCATTAGCGTATTATGTTGACAGGACTAAAAACTGGAGGTAGTTAGAACAATTCTTTGTCTGATTTGGAGCTAAGTGCCAGGGAGAGGCTGTGTCTAAACAGCATTTGTCTAACTGGTTGGCAGGCACAGTTAAGACTGCTTATGAACTGGCCGACTTAGTGTTGTAGATCCCTGGGTTTGGCACTAGGGTGCTGAGGGCGGCTTCCCAGTTCACGTTGTCAGTGTGCGCAGCTCCATTTTTGTCAGAATGCGCAGCTCCATCGTTGTTAGTGTGCGCAGCTCCTTGATGCTCTTGGGGGCGGAGTACAGCCGCATCACACTGCTCTGATGAGAAGACTTTGGTATAAAGTTTCAGGTTTGGGTGTCTCAAAGGGAAACACCCATTTTCTAATAGTTAATTTTCTTATTTTAGTGAACCAGGGTTATGATAATAACCTAATGTTAGTATTTTAGCCAGTAACTGAAAAATAAAGAAATGTGTTCACTTCCATGGATTTTTTATATAGTTGTTTTGCCAGGCATTTGATTGATATAGTTCTACTTCCTGGCTTTTTATGTACACTGTATATAGTTCCCTGGCATTTTATGTATATACTTCACTCACTGGCATTTCATGTATATATTTCAATCACTGGCATTTTATGCACGCAGAAATAGTTCTCTTGCATTTAATGTAAAGCAAGGGTGTCAAACTTATTTCGTTTGGTGGGCCTGATCCGATACCCTGGCTTGTGGCACAGGTCGAGTGACAGTTCTAAAAATACAAAGACGAACTCAAAACCTCAAAGTTATTGGATTTAACAAAAACGATCATACATAGAATATGTACATCCCCGTAAATAGCACATATTGATTATTTTACTCATCATTACCTTTTAGAACAAGTGTGCAAACATGCCTCTGAGTGAGTTCCTTCGTATGAGCAACACAAATTGTCATGTTGCTGTGATTGCTGTCAATCGCCGACCACGTGAGTGAAACAGCAGTGCGTCAGCTGGTTCAAGTTACGACACCAGTGATACCAGAACAAAGTTCTGTAGTGACAAGTGTCATCATGTCTTTATCTGTGAAGAGAAAGGTGTAACAAGAGCACTGTGTGTTTCAAGAGAAATGGGGAATTTCATATTTCTTTGAGGGCATGAATGGAAAGCAACTTCATTTGTAAGCAACATGTGTCTGTTGTGAAATAATACAACATTAAAAGACATTGTGAAGCAAACCATGGCAAGAATATTGATAAATATACAGGAACGGTACGTGAAGATAAATACAGCCATTGAAAAGCAGCAATTGATGTTTACTGATGCTTGTAGCATAAGTGATGCTGCTGTTAAGGCGAGCCATGTGATTGCTCACAAAATAGGTGTTTCTTCAAAATCTTTTTCTGAGGTCCCCTACCCTACCCAATCTTCTTCATGGTCGGCAGCTCCCCTTCAGTGAAAGTTCGGCAGTGCAAGCCACGCAGCGGCACAGAGCCGGCAGCGGCCCCAGGCGGTGCAGAGCTGGCAGTGACCCCAGGTAAAGCAGAGCTGGCAGCAACCCCAGGCCAAGCAGAGTCCTCAGTGACCCCAGGCGAAGCAGAGCCCTCAGCAACCCCAGACGAAGCGGTACCCTTGTCAACCCTAGGGGATATAAGAGAGACACAGGCAGCCCCTGGCGATGCGGAGCAACAGGCAACCCCAGGCGATGCAGACGTGGCCTCCTTGGGCGGTGTGAGGCAGGCATCCTTGGGCAGTGGTGCTGTGGTTAGCCCTCTTCACAGCCGCTGCGACCCGGCGGTTTTCCCCCGTGCTGCCCTCAGCAGCCTATGCAGGGGCTGCTGAGGCCCAGCGGCCACTTGTACTGGTCCGTCCTGTCGTGAAGGGAGAGGCAACTCCTGCTCCTCTCCTATGGGTGGTGGTAGTGGAGACAGGCAGCTCCTGCTGCTCTGCTCCTGGCGAAGGCAGCATGGGCTCCTCCTCTTCTGGCGACGAAGGCGGCAGGGGCTCCTCCCCTTCTGGTGGCAAAGGCGGCAGGGACTCCTCCCCTTTTGGCTGCAGTGGGGAAATCAGCAGGCATGCTGATATATAACACTGTTTTAAAGTTAAAAAATATCCCAGAAGTAAGAAGGGCCTTACTTTACCCTCTTTAATTAACTACAAAACAAAAAAAGCAGTACAGTAGTTAAATCTTGTGTGTATTTCAAATAAAAACAAAGCAGACAACACATTTTTTTTAAATAATCACTGCCCTTGTGGTGTCTTTGCAATAAACAAAATGGTCATAGACACGTTTTCAGAAAGTAATAACATTGTTTTTTTTTTAACTTGAATAAACACTTCAAATAAAATAAACTTTAAAAAGAGGGCACTGTAAAATGAAAAAAAAAAAAATAAATTACTCACTGTTTTCTTTTTTTGCATTCCACTTAAAAACAAGAAAATTATTACATTGAAAGATGTATTGCTTGTTTGATTTTTTCCACTATCCGCTTGCAAAGTAGATGGGTGCTTAAGTTTTAGATGATTAAGCATCGCACTTGTTGATCTGTGATAGGCAGTATTGATTTTGCAGAGCTTGCACTGTACACTATTCTTGTTCATTTTCTCAAAGTAATTCCATGCTGCACTTTTTTGCGAGGACGCCCTCTTGCCCTTTGCTGCTTTCAGTACTAGCCAATAGCAGAAGAAGAAATGAAATGTGCCCGCCTGCCTATCAATCATCATTGTATTGGTAATTATTTGTGGATTCATTTTCACCGATTCCTCATTAAAAAAAATATCGCGCAAGTTGTTTTTTTTTTTTTTTTTTTTTTTTTAAATTAGCGAGTAATCGAATGTTTATTTAAGTGTTCGAATAGTAAATTTATTTCGGATATTCAAATACGCGAATATTAGGTCTCACCCCTAATATATATATATATATATATATATACAGTGCCTATAGAAAGTCTACACCCCCTTGAACTTTTTTCACATTTTGTTGTGTCAGTGCCTCAGAGTTTCATGATTTTAAATGATAATTTTTTTTCCACTTATCTACACACTTTATTCCACACTGTTAAGGGGAAAAAAGTTTTTATTGAGAAAAAAATTACATATTAAAATACAAAACTGAAAGATCATAATTGGATAAGTCTCCACCCCCCTGAGTTAATACTTGGTGGAAGTACCTTTGGCAGCAATTACAGCTGTGAGTCTGTTGGGAGAGGTCTCTACCAACTTTGCACACCTAGATTTGACAATATTTGACCATTCTTCTTTACAAAACTGTTCAAGCTCTGTCAAGTTCCTTGGGGAGTGTTGATGGACAGCAATCTTCAAGTCATGCCACAAATTTTTGATTGGATTTAGGTCAGGGCTCTGACATTTTCTCTTCTATCCTGACAAGTGCCCCAGTCCCTGACAATAAGAAACATCCCCATAACATGATGTTGCCACCACCATGCTTCACAGTAGGGGTGATGTGTTCTTTGGGTCATGGGCTGTGGTGGGTTTGCACCAAACATAAAGCTTTGCATTTAGACCCAAAAGTTCCATTTTAGTTTTGTCAAACCACAAAACTTTTTGCCACACGGCTACAGAATCTCCTGAAATGTTTTTTTGCATACTTCAAATGGGATTCAAGGTGGGCTTTCTTGAGTAATGGCTTCCTTCTTGCCACGGTACCGTACAGGTCAGATTTTTGGAGTGCTTGGGAATTTGTTTTCACATGCACACTTTGACCAGTCTTGGCCATAAAAGCCTGTAGCTCTTGCAAAGTTGCCATTGGCCTCTTGGTAGCCTCTCTGATCAATCTCTTTCTTGCTCGGTCATCCAGTTTGGAGGGATGGCCTGATCTAGGCAGGGTCTTGGTGGTGCCATACAACTTCTACTTCTTAATAATTGTCTTGACCATGCTTCAAGGGATATTCAAGGCCTTTTGATTTTTTTTTTATACCCATTCTCTGATCTGTGCCTTTCAACAACTTTGTCCCAGAGTTATTTTGAAATTGCCTTGGTGCTCATGTTTGAGTCTTTGCTTTGGAATGCACTACCCAGCATTGAGAACCTACAGGAACTGCTGAATTTATCCTGAAATCATGTGAATCACTACAGTTTAACACAGGTGGGGGCCACTTAACTTGGTGTGTGATTTTGAAAGCGATTGGTTACACCTGAGCTAATTTAGGATTGCTGTTACAAGGGGGGTGGACACTTATCCAACCAAGCTATTTCAGTTTTTATTTTTAATTAATTTTCTACAAATTTCTAGATTATTTTTTCACTTGGAAGTTGTGGGGTAGGATGTGTAGATAAATGAAAAAAAAAAAAAAAACTATTTTAATGCATTTTAATTCCAGGGCAGGAAAAGGTGAACATTTTGAAGGGGGGCGTAGACATTCTATAGGCACTGTATATTGTATGTGTCGCAGGAAGGCAGTGTTTAAGATAAGAATCTACGCAATAGTCAGCATGCCAGCAAACAGCCAAATAAAATCAATTTATGCCCGTGCCCAAATGACTTTGCGTACCACTGTCTTAGATGATACTAACTAAGTTTAACTTTTTTTCCACTGTCCTGACAGCCGGCTTTTAATTTTGATGTCATGGCCCCTTGTGTCCATTTCCACGCATTGACATGAAATGTGTCAGTGTACTTTTGGTTGTATATCATTAGGTAAAATTAAGAATTAAAAGATAAAAATTGAAATAAAATAAAATAGGCTTACTTTAATTGTAACATGTTTCTGATTTGGGGACTTGTAACTATTAATTGTTTAAACACGTTTCACTCGAACTATGTAGCCGGGATGGCCCACTGCCTCACAATAGCCCCCCTCCCCAGCAGGAAGCATATGTGTCAACGCTTGGCTCAGGTTGCGGTAGCATTGTCCTCTCAGCCGTGGGATTTGCATGCTAATGCCGTGCCTAGCAGCTGCTCTGTGCACAGTGGGCTGCCAGCTCTAGCAGTTGTTGTATGCCTTTGTCTCCAGTGTGTTACTGTTTTTGTTCTTTTTTTGGGTGGGGGATGGGTTGAGTTAACGCCCAACAGGGAATATTTGAGTAAAGTAGATTGGGATACCAAAAGGGTGGAAATATTAGAAAGATCTAATTGATTTTGATGAAGCTGATGATATTTTCTAAGAAATATATTCTTCACAATGTTGCTTGGCTTTTTTTTTTTTCCATGATACTATGTAATTTATTTCCTTAGTAAGTGTATGTATTTTGCCTACATACCTTTTTAAAAATATATATTGTCACAAGCAACATTATTAGTCTCCCTAATTTTCATTTAGCATGTCTAACTCCTTGGAATTTCTGGCAATGTACTTGTTATTTGTTCTTTGGATATCTTGGAAAATTCATGCTGTTATATTTAATGTCAAATCTGAAAAAATAAATTCACTATACCAGTATAACTTCTTAATGCAGTAGAACATTGGGTAGCCTACAAAAAGTTTTTCAGAGATGCAGTGCTCCAGATTGTCAAGCAAGATATTTTATTACTTGATTTCCAAAAAAGCTATTTGTTTGCTAAACAGAAGGACATTTTAAAATCCCTTAATTTCTCTCTATTCCCCCAGTAAAGCTCTCTATACTTTACATTTTAATCCCAATCTTGCTGTAAAAAGCTGTTTAATCAACAAGCTAACCCTGACTGAAGAGTGTGTACAAAGTCAAATTTATTGGGGCAGTAAAAGAAAACTTGCTGGGAAAAACTGAGATTACAAAACTGAGATTATAGAAATAGTTTCTGGTTGGACTTTGACCCATTTCAATTTAATTGTAACCATTTTGCATGCTATTTTTAAAGTGGTTGACTCATCAGGACCTGTAGTAGTAAGAGTACAACCCTTGACCTGGCTGATCTGTGTGTTCTCTCTGTTGCAGCCCTTCCACCCAATGGTCAACCTGCAATGCTCAGCTGACTTGCGGCCATTCCTATGTGCCCTCTATGCTCCCGTGTGCACAGAGTATGGCCGCGTGTCCCTGCCCTGCCGGCGACTCTGCCAGCGAGCACACAGTGACTGTCACACTCTCATGGAGATGTTTGGGGTGCCCTGGCCTGAGGAAATGGACTGCAGCAGGTATCCACTGTTCTATATCTGTTTACATTTTAAAATAAATATTCAAATCTTATAATTTTATCATGAAATAATGAAGCCCCACTCCTCAGAAATTGTAAATAATATCAAACATGGCTGTCAATGTTTCTTACTCTGACGAAATGTTTTCGTGAACCGAAGCAGAGCCACTGTGGTTACAAGCAGAGATTCTTGACAGATACAAGTTGACCCTTAGCGATCAGGTGGGTGTGCACAAAACTCGGATACCATAGAGATTCTTGACAGACAGATACAGTAGGCTAAACAATTCTTCAGTCACATAAGGGCTTTATGCCTTACCTGTGCTTCTGAAAAAAAATAAAAATACTGAATCTGTATATAATATTATCATGAGACCTGCAGAACTTCTTGATTTAATGTTAAGCAACTTGCCTGTATAGTATATTTGTATTGTACTTGGTCACTAGCCTACAACACATGCGACAAATCAAGTATTTTTTGTTTAGTATATCACAAAAGAAGTTATTTTATGAATACAAAAATATAGGAACTACAGTAATCCCTCTGTAATTTGCACTGTTGTGCAAACTAATGTACGAAAAGCGTAGGGATGCAGTAGTTATGATTTTCCCAAAGAGAAACCCCATTTTTTGTACAATAACAAAGCGTTGGCAGTTTCAGAACCAAGCCTTCTGGGAAACTGGAATAAACAGTGAACTGGTCGAAGCAGTAAAATTAAAGGGATGCTACGGACAAAATGTATGAAGCTGCTTTAAATTAAATGCTTCTGTGAGCAGTTTTACTGAAAACTGATTGGATGTCAAAAACAGTTGCAAGAGTGTATGTGTGTTTGAGAGAGAGTTTGGTGGCCACCTTGGTGAAGAGGGAGCCTGAAACCAAGATGGCCACCATTTGCACAGCCACATGGTTTTGATTGTTTGATTGAGTGTTTAATTGATTGATTGTTTCAGTGGTAGAGTGTGGAATGTGGCCAGGTGGTAATTGATTGAATGATTAATTGTTAATCAACCCCTGGCCACATGGTATAAAAGGAGAACAAAGTGGTTTCACTGATGAGAGTGTGTAGGAGAGGGGTAGCAAGAAATGCGATGAGATGATGAGAGTTTACCTTAAAACTTCAAATAATCGGAGGTCTCCAATTAGGGATGGGAATTTTAAATGTTTAAATGTATAAATTGTAAAGAAGTGGTGAAACGTTTAATAATATGCTAGACGTGTAAACAGTCACATGACAAATGTCACCAAAAGCATATTTTTGTATGCATTCATTTTAGTAAATTATCATCGGTAGTCCGTCACGTATGAGACTGCTCTAGTGCTACAGTAAGGGCGGACATTATAAAAAGGAAGGGGTTTGGCAATTGCCTCCAAGTAGCTTTTCTAATTGGTGCAACAGAAAGATTGACACTGGGGCGGGTTTTATTCTCGGTCGATCTGGCGCTTCACTGGTGCATTGTGTTTGTTTATGCCTGTAGTAGGCGTGTTATGGTATCAATTCCACTACAGGGTTAAATAATTTTAATGACAAGTGTTGTTTTCTTTATTTAAATAAAGGAAGCCATGTTTGGAAAACTGTGGTATTAAATAATTATGCCAAACAAAATTGCTGTACCACAAAAACACGACTCACTTGGGATCACCGCTCTAATGCGCACGTTTATTGCAAACCTACACTGCCTTGAAAAAGTCTTCACACCCTTGAACATTTTTCACATTCTGCTGCCTAAAAAATACAATTCAAAATGCATTAAAAGCAGGAGTTTGTTTCACTGATCTACACGACATCCTCTACACTTTCAACACGTGAAAGAACAGTTATAGAAATATTCAAAAAATAATTAAAAATAACAATAAAAAAAGTCTTGATTGCATAAGTCTTCACACCCTTTGTCATAGCAAACCCAAGTTAGCTCAGGTACAACACATTGCCTTAACAAGGCGCATAATAAGTTAAATAGAGCCCACCTGTGTCCAATCACAATAGTTCAGTGATTCGAATACTCCTGGATGAAGAATCAAGCTGTTTCTGTTGTATGAAGTGAATTTGAAGCAAATGGCAAAACATGCCGAACAAGGAGCTGCCAAAAGAACTCCAGGATAAAGTTATTGAAAGGTACAGATTGGGGAAGCCTTTCAGTGTTTTTGAATATCCCTTGGGGCACTGCCAGGTCCATCATTGTAAAGTGGAAACAGTTTGGCACCACCAAGACACTGCCTCGATCAGGCCATCCCTCCAAAGTCAGTAGTCGTGGCTTAAGGAAACTGCTGATGGAGGTCACTGTGAGGCCTAAGATTACTTTAAAAGAAGAGGTCTCTGACTGAGATTGTTGAACAGTCAACATTTTCCCCAATGTCAAGAGTACTCCACAAACATGGCCTGTATGGGAGGGTGGCAAGAAGGAAGCCACTGCTAAAAAAAAGCTTAGGGGACACTGCACGCATGTGGGAGAAAGTTTTGTGGTCTGATGAGACGAAAGTGGAACTTTTTGGTCTCAATGTTAACCGATATGTGTGGTGTAGACCAAACACGGCACATCACCCTGCTAACATCATCCCTACAGTAAAGCATGGTGGTGGCAGCATTATGTTTTGGGGATGCTTTGCAGCAGAGGGGACAGGGAGGCTTGTGAAGATCGAGGGAAAGATGGATGGTGCAAAGTACAGGCAGATCCTGGAGGAAAACCTGTTCCAGTCTGCCAGAGACCTGGGACTGGGGAGGACATTCACCTTTCAGCAGGACAATGATCCTAAGCACAAAGCAAAAGCAACACTGGAGTGGCTCAGCAAGAAGAAAGTGAACGCCTCGAGTGGCCTAGTCAAAGCCCAGACCTGAATCCTGTAGAAAATCTGAGGCAAGACTTGAAGACTGCAGTCCACAGACGATCCCCAGCCAATTTCGAGAGCTTGAGCTATTCTGCCAAAAAGAATGGGGAAAAACTGCACCATCCCACCGTGCTAAGTTGGTAGACACTTATCCAAAACGACTCATGGCTGTTATTGCTGCAAAAGGGGCTTGCACCAAGTATTGACTCAAGGAGTGTGAAGAATTATGCAATCAAGACTTTTTATTTTATTATTTTTAATTACTTTTTGAATAGTTCTATAATTGTTCTTTCACGTTAATGCATTTTGAATTGTATTTTTAGATTTTTTAGGCAGCAGAACGTGAAAAATGTTCACAGTGCATGTGAATCATGAATGCAGCAGTTTTTCAATCAAAGCAAAATTATCCCAATACTGTGACGACCCATAAAACCATAACAGCGAGGCTGGAAAAACAACTTACTTGCAATTACCACAAACTCGTAGACCCCATTCACCAGTCTTCCCTTATAGGTGGAAGGCTTCTTTCACTTGAAATTGTTCTATAAGCTTTTGGACCAAACGGCTGTTTATGTTTAATACAGTTTTTATTTGTATGTTGGAACCACTGCACTAAAGTAAAGGAGCACTGAGACACACTTCAAACAGGTAGGCCAGGCATCTCTTTTTACTTAATGTAAAGTTGTATGGATACGTGAATTTGAATACTTTACGTTATTTAATAATATTTGATCATATACTATTAACTGCATAAGAAGGCAAACATTATATTAATGACTTAATATATTACTTGATTATATGTTAATTTGGCATTTAAAATAGGACTTGTGGCAATATTTGGGAGGTTTATGTACACTAGTACAGTATATAGAGGAGAATGGCATTTAATTTGAGTACTCAGAAATTATAATGCTGAAGTACTCGCCTCGAGCAACAATAGATCTCAAAAATCCCATTGCTGCTGTCAAAGACCGCAAACTTTTAAATCTCTGATGCAGACTTTTTAATATCAGTCACAGCGCTCTTTAAAATTAAAATATTGTGCTATTTTATCCCTGGTAATTACCTTTTTTCCAGAAGTGAAAGTACTTCCAACTTGTTTTCAGATGTAAGCACAACTCACTTTCACGTTGTACAGAGGGTAATGTTCGTCTCTTTTAAAAAAATAAATAAAATTAAACAATATAATTTTGGGCAAAGTTACTCATAACAAACAAAAAATCTTACAAAAAAACATAATAGGTTCCTGTCTTTTGTTGTTAAATGAACCTTTAAGAAACACACTATTCCAAAAACATTATACTATCCAAAAATGTGTTCAGTATGTATTGAGAGGAACAGTAATTCCTTGTACAAGTTAGAAAAACTTTTTGGAAACTACCGTTAGTCTCTATACAGCTCCAAGAGTTTTGCTGTTTTCACCATGTTGCAGCAGCAAAAGTAAATCACTTAGAATTACCAAAAGTCTGAAATTCCACAACAAATTTGAAAAAAAAAAAAACTGCAAATACCTCTAATGCACAATCAGATATAAGTCGTCAAACTAAGGTAAAATTGTTATTCTCCTTCTTCTGTTTCTTACTTTTTAGTTTTTTAATAAGAGTGTGTAGCAACTTTTCAACTTGTCAATGTCAAAATAAACCAGGGAAAGCAGGCAGTTTGATATCCACGCCATTTATATTAAACAATTTATTTATGTTAAACGGCACATATCACACCAACAACAAAATAATTTAAAAAAATGACCTTTGCGACATGACGTCCTTGAGAGCACATGGCCTTAGCCAGCTTCGCCACTGCGCTGTTGTTGAAATGCGTTAATTTTTTAAGCTTACATCCATGCCTGAACAACTTTCACTGAATGTTCTTTTTAGAGAGCAGTGGTTTCTTCCTGGCTATCCTTCCATGAACACCATTCTTTTTCAGTCTTTTTCTGATAGTTGAGTCATAATACCTCACATTAGCCAAGCCGAGAGTGGCCTGCAGATCCTTAGATGTTACTCTGGGGTTCTGTGTGACTTCCTTGATGATTTTCCGGGTTGTTTTTGGAGAGATTTTAGTAGGACAACCGCTCCTGGGTAGAGTGGCTGTGGTCTTGAGTTTTCTCCATTTGTAGGCAGTGGATTGGTGGAGCCCCAAATCCTTAGAAATGGTTTTGTAACCCTTTCTAGACTGATGAGCATCAATAACTGTTTTTCTGAGGTCCTCAGAGATTTCTTTTGATCGTGGCATGTGTTTCCACACCTGTATATTGGATATTTAACAAAAGACTTGTTTTGATTCAAGAAGGCTATCATGGTAAAACTATGGAATTTCCATAATTATCACTGGGGTTCACAAACTTTTTCTTGGCACTGTATACCTACACAAGTGTTTGATGTAAAAAAAAAAAAAAAAAAAAAAAAAAGTTATACAACGAGACATTCACATTATTGTTTCTTCACTTGTAGCATATGTGGAGTAGTGCTTAGAGCACTGTGCTCTTCACTGGAAGGTTGCGAGTTCCATCCCAAGTTGGGGACACACTACTGCTTTACCTAGATTGGTTAAAAAAACACAACTGTATAAATGAGTAATTATATGTAAAAAAAAAAAAAAATGTCGCAATTGTAAGTTGGCCTGGATAAGGGTGTCTGCTAAGAAATAAAATAGTAATTTTCAGGCCTGGTTGGTACTTGGATGGGAGACTGCCTGGCAATACCAGGTACTTTAAACTTTTCTTTGGCGTTTTGCTCGGGTGTAGTCCAGGGTATATACTGGTAAATGGCGTTTACCCACTTTGAACTTGGGCAATATATTGTTTACCCATTTCTCATATAAGGGATAAAGAGTTTACTCACTTCTACCCTCCTGTGATGTGCAAATCCTGTGTTAAAGACAATATATTTTAACGGTGAGCGTCTGTGTTGTGTTCAGAGAATGTGAGCGGAGTGAAGCGGTGACAATTCCGCTCACCGCTCATAATATCTTCTGCTCTGCTCTTTCTTTGTTCCGCTCGGCTCTTTCTTTCATTCCACTCCACTCCTTGTGATTCCCGCTCCGCTCCCCTGCTCCAAACAAAATTAAATTAAAAAAAAGTAAATAAACTAGCTGTTTTTACCCCGTCGTGTTGCCGGTTGCAGCTGAAAAGATGTAATGTACATTCAGAAAGTAATACCATTTAATTGTCCTTATTAATCACACACCTTGACCCAAGTAAAATAAAATAAAATAAATCCCCAGCTATGATCAGCAAAGAAAAAAGACCACATGAAGTGCTCAGAGAAGTTATCTAATTGAATTTGTTGATGCTTTCTCATTATTATTGTTATGGTACTGAAAATATGCGTACATTTCAAACTCTGCTTATAATTCATATCAAATTAACTTTATACAGGGCTTATTTGTATCCGAATATCTCATAGGGAGCTCAAAGCAACCCACGAACACATAGGAGTGACTCAACGGAGCTGACAGACCACACTGGCTGTACTAGTGTATGAACTGTCCTTAATTTAAGAGTGCAGAAACTAGAACCCGTGTTCACAACGTTGTATGGTGCATAACCGCAGAACTGTAAAACAATAACCACGGACAGATAAACACACACGTGGATGACGTTGCTCACATTTTTGTATGGCACAAAATGCAGCTCCACAATTGGGAATAAATATATACAGTGCCTACAGAAAGTCTACACCCCTTGAACTTTTTCACATTTTGTTGTGTCAGTGCCTCAGAGTTTCATGCATTTAATAAGGATTTTTTTCCACTTATCTACACACTATATTCCACACTGTTAAAGGGGAAAAAAGTTTTTATTGAGAAAAAATTACATTTTAAAATACAAAACTGAAATATCATAACTGGATAAGTCTCCACCCCCCTGAGTTAATACTTGGCAGAAGCACCTTTGGCAACAATTACAGCTGTGAGTCTGTTGGGATAGGTCTCTACCAACTTTGCACACCTAGATTTGACAATATTTGCATATTCTTCTTTACAAAACTGTTCAATCTCTGTCATGTTCCTTGGATAGCGTTGATGGACAGCAAGGACATCTATCTTTTTGTTCTTTAGCCACTCCAGTGTAGCTTTGGTTGTGTGCTTTGGGTCGTTGTCATGCTGAAAGGTGAACTTCTGTCCCAGTTTCAGCTTTCTTGCAGAGGGCAGCAGGTTTTCCTCAAGCACTTTTCTGTACTTTGCTCCATTCATTTTCACTTCTGTCCTGACAAGTGCCCCACCGATGAGAAACATCCCCATAACATGATGCGCCCACCACCAAGCTTCACAGTAGGGATGGTGTTACCTGGGTGATGCGCTGTGTTGGGTTTGTGCCAAACATAACACTTTGCATTTAAGCCAAAAAGTTCCATTTTAGTTTCGTCAAACCACAAAACTTTTTGCCACATGGCTACAGAATCACCTGAGTGTTTTTTTGCATACTTCAAACGGGATTCAGGGTGGGCTTTCTTGAGTAAAATACAGGCCAGATTAGTAGAATGCTTGGGATATTGTTGTCACATGCACACTTTGACCAGTCTTGGCCATACAAATCTGTAGCTCTTGCAAAGTTGCCATTGGCCTCTTAGTAGCCTCTCTGATCAGTCTCATTGCTCGGTCATCCAGTTTGGAGGGATGGCCTGATCTAGGCAGGGTCTTGGTGGTGCCATACAACTTTTACTTCTTAATAATTGTCTTGACCATGCTTCAAGGGATATTCAAGGCCTTTTGATATTTTTTTATACCCATCCTCTGATCTGTGTCTTTCAACAACTTTGTCCTGGAGTTCTTTTGAAATCTCCTTGGTGCTCATGGTTGAATCGTTGCTTTGAAATGCACTACCCAGCATAGGTGGAGGCCACTTAACTTGGTGTGTGATTTTGAAGGCGATTGGTTACATCTGAGTTAATTTAAGATTGCTATTACAAGGGGGGTGGACACTTATCCAGCCAAGCTATTTCAGTTTTTATTTTTAATTAATTTTCTACAAATTTCTAGAATATTTTTTTCATTTGGAAGTTGTGGGGTAGGATGTGTAGATAAATAAAAAAACTTTTTTTAAAGCCAGGTGAAACTTTTGAAAGGGTACATTCAAAACTATACTACTGAAACAATGTATTTATTTTTTTTTTTAATAAATGGGTTTATATTGCCTACATAACAAAGCGTACGATGAAAGCTTCTAATTCCTTCAACTGCAGTGACCAGGCATCATCTTGGTGTCACTGCTGCTGGAAGATTAATCTTTGCATATTTAGTCTGTTTCAGAGCCAGAGTCGTCATTGTCCGTCTGTGCTGCTTCAGAATCATTGTTTAGTAAAATTTGAGGTAATTCCAAACACTGCTTTGCTGCCCTGCCTCTTCAGTGATTCATTTTCAATGTGTATTGGGGTGACAATGATTGAACTGCCAAGGTTGATTGATGGGCTATCAGCAGGCTCATTGAAACAATAGAAATGCCAATAGATCGCTCACTGGAAGGATGCAGACTGATATAGTCAAACTTCAATAATCATATAATCAAACTTCAATTACAAATAATACAGCAACATTTCATTGTTATAATATGCTTCATATGTATCAGTGTGGCAAAGTGGTTGGTAGGGGGAACTGGTGTAGTGGTGATGCGGTGCAGGAGTGACAGGCAGAAAATAATAATCCAGTGAAAAGTGCTTTATTGCTTTTCCAGGTCTGGTGACCGACAAAAAAAACAAGCCCCGGCAATACACAACGATGTGTAAAGCTCAGGGATAACAGAAACAGGGCACAGTCCCGAACAAAGATAAACAGACGGTCACCAGCCCTTGGTGAGTGCAGTCATGAGGGTGGGTGGTGAAAACACGGATACAGTGGCGTGCAGGGGTGCTCTGGACAGTGCTGACCCTTTGCGACAGCTCCGGAGTAGTGCTTTAACTGTCTACAAACAAACACAGATGGTTAATAAACAAACACAACACTTATCTTACAAAATACTGCGAGTTCCACTCTCGCTCCTTCTTTCTGCAAGCGTTTTATCCAAACGAAGGAAAAGATCAGCGTTACCCTGGTCCCTATATGTACTCCTGCATGACATCTAGGTAAACGGTTGCAGCTGCCTTATTACTTGCAGCTGCCCCTGGTTTACCTTTCAGGTCAATACGGTCCTACAACAGAGTCTCGCTTCCTTCCAGGCTGACCGACTTCCCGGTCCCGGGAATGAACTGTCAGGCCAGCCCTTCCAGATACTACTTCTCTCGTTCTTTAGCGCCCTCACAGGTCGGGAGGGAGATTTATCACCAGAACTCATTGTATTTCTGTCACAATCGGTCAATTTGATCATTCCTGGTTGGAATAGATATGACAGTATTTTATCTTGCTAATTTTTCCAGCTGCGTGGTTCTGTCTTTGTCAGGGTAATTAGTACCTATATTTAGGAAAAGTCAGGAAAGCACAGCTCTGTATCTTAAACACACACACCACAATTTGAATTTAAATTCTAAAAATGGTCAAAATTACCGCCTTGGTCATTCTAATGTTAAAACATAATAACACTATAATATAGTCATAATAATGTTGAGTTCTTACCTATAAACAACAGTAACACATTCACAGTTTGGAACTCGGCGTCTGTAGCTTGGTGTTCAGCATATTTTATGTTACTGGAAGTTTTAAAACACCCTTTTCTTATACCAATACAGTACTATTGTACCATTTTAATATCAAAACTGTATTTATCTTACGTTGCGGTATTTAAGTTGTGGGGAAACCTCAGCGTTTCCAGAAATATGTTTTATTCTCGTACCTAGTCCCATTAACTCTGCATTATGTGACACTCGCTCTAGCGTTCAGAGATAAAACTCCTTATTTATGAAAGGGCACACAATTAGAACTATAACAATCAGAACTGTTATTGCAGTGTTTAAAAAGTAAAACATTCACTTTGGCTCTGACAAACCAGAAGTCAATCCTTCACATATTCAGAATCATTTATACAAAGTCTCCCAGCTTTCTTGAAAAAAATGTGCATTTCCCTCGTTTTTCTTTTGTACTTGTCGTGCTCTCATTATTATCCAACTTTAGTAAATTCAGCGTCCATCTGTTCGGCCGATTTTACTGTACTTGCTGAAGTGGTTTTCTCCCACTGGTAATTAAAAAAAATAAATAATGCAGCCACTTAGCTAACAATTTCATCTTGAGGGCTACAGTGAAACATACTGTCTTTAGATTGACCTTGGCGAAGCCCGCATGTGTACGTGAGTACAATGTTCCCTTTAAGACATTCATTTAGTTCCACTGTGGCTAAACATTTTTTAGCCGCACTAGAAAAACTGTAAAACTGTTTTATTGTACACAATACAAATAAACATATTGACTATAATTGTGTCCAACAACTCTCCCCTACACACCACACTAGGTTTCCCTACATGCAAATAATATACCGATAGGAGAGCTTTCCATCTTCCAATGCAAGCCTGAATGACATACAAAAAACACACGGTCACTAGTAGAATTCATAATATAGGCACTGTCTGCCTTTTACAACTTCACAAGGGTAAAGTAATACAATTTGACTACATGATTTTTGTGGACATTTTTCTATATTATTAAGTATATTTTATTTGAAACCACATAGATATTTAAATGTCAGACCCTACCCTTTATTTACACATACTCAGCGTATTTAAAGTGCACTATAACTCCCCATTCCCATTTAATCAATGCCAAACTTAGTTCCACGTGAAAAAATGTGCTTGCAGATTGCAGATTTCCTTAATTCTGTGTTGGTTTGCAGATATTCGTGTGCTGCACATTTACATTATTTTGCTGGTGTCTCAGTTTTCTTTCCACTGCAGAATAGTAAGGCGAAACTGGCAGTAGACAGTGCTAGAAGTGGATGTTAATATAACCAACCACAGCTCTAGTTACACAAGCTTGTAATATTAAGTACGATTGTGTTTAAAAAAAAAAAAACTTAACATGTTTTTCACCTGGGTCTGCTGACAGTAATATTGCACCGATTCTGACATTAAAAACTCAATAAATCATAGTGAGACGAATCCTTCGTTTTATAACACATGTGTTTATTCTTTTATTAATTGATCCTCTTACAAATGTTCTTGGAGCCAGTTTGTTACTATTTCTAAAATGTATTTCAGCATATTTTAAAGAGATAGCAAACAGCTACTGGGACGATCACGGTCAGATTTGTATTTGTAATTAACTTCAGTCCCGCCAAACACAACGCTGGCGCCAAACAGAATGATTGGCAAACTCAGACCACAAAATACTCATTTGAAATGCTTTTTAAAACCCCAAAAGTAATGACTTGTAGGCACAATTCAATAATGATCATTTAATGTTTATGTGGGTTAATTAGTTCTCTACTAACAATGTTTAAATTGACGTGTTACAAAGATCAAGGATTTACTATAAACACACATTCACGCGCAGACACAAGGAATGGTTAATCAATAGTAGTATTTTATTAAGTACACAAATAATAAACAGAAATCAGAAAAGTCATAAAGTAAATCGCTTAGTCTCTAAGCACAAACACAATTCAAACCTCTCACTGCCTTAACTTTACTAGCAGGCAATTGAAATACGACACCGCCTGTCTCCTCACACAACAGCAGCAGCAGCAAGCAGGCTGTGACAGTAGCTTGCTCACACACACACACAGCCACATCAAATTAAGCTTATTAATGGTATTGCGATTAAAAGTAAACTTGCCATATGCTTAAATACAACAATATGAAGTAGTTTACTTATAGTTACTTTATCAAGTTTCACTAAAAGTTATTTCACACGCAAAGTGTGCAAACTAAATAACTAACAGTTCAATTGTATGTGAGTGTGTTACAATTAATTAATTTAGTTCCATGAAAGGAAAATGCAACTGGAATTATACTCAACGGTTCCTTGAAGCTTAGACTTTTGGTCTGCTAGCTTGGAAATTCATTCTTTTGAAGTGTCCAGTACATAAATTTCCTCTCAGCATCGACGTCTTCAATCAAACATAGCAACAAAGCTTTCAATTCTCGATAGAATCAACAAACAGCTGCAACAAAGTCTTCAGTACTCAGTATAGGATCCACAACAGCGCCCGTCCGCTTTGTTGAGTCTTTTAGCTACGCAGGTAGCAGGGCACAGTTTCAGTTTTCTCTTTTTCCTAAGACACAGATGTTTCATTAATTAGTCCAGTTATATCATTAATACACATTCATGTATCATCATATTCAAGGAATATTTCCTACATCATCCCCCCTTTCGTTTGGGAACTTATTTCTGAAATTTAAGAATGCCAATATAAACGTCACATGGACCTGCAAGCAAGCAAGCAAGCAGGCTGTGACGTAGTGGCTTGCTCACATACACACACACGCCCACACCCAAGCACACAGCCTCAACCGAAAGAACCAAGCACATTATTTCTTTTGCTTTCTGTTTAGAACTTGCCATTCTTCTCTTCATTCCAACATTCTCATGTTTTTCATAATCCAAATTGCCCTGAGTTCTCATTAGCTTATTCAACAATTTCACATATTTTATAGGAACATCCATCAGTTATTTTTGAATTTCCCTCAATTCTGTTTGATTAGAACTTAATTTATCCCTAAGATTGTCATTCTGTTTCTCAAGTTCTGATTGTGTAGCAACAAGAACTGACTCTATTGTTTTAAATGCTTCTAACTCTAGTTTGTTTTCTTTTAATTCAGTTTCCAATTTTTCAATTTGACATTTTAGTTTGGGTATTTCATCAACTTTATCCTTCATATATTCAACAGTTTGATTTATAGCCATTACACAATTTGCCTGCTTTGTGTTCTTATTTTTCTCTGCTATATTTCTAGTATTACATTCCTGTCGCAAAGTAGTCACAGGGCCCTCACTTTTCTTGGCAGTGTTTAGTTATCCAATCCACACTCCAAGTGGGCCAATCATTACCGCGGTTAACACTCATTTTTTTTAGACATACTAGCACAATGATTTCAGAGGTTCTAACTTAACTCTTCTATAGCCCAAGTTCACAGGTTCATCTAGTTTATTCTCATAAATTTCTAGTCTCCAGTCCACGTCTAACGCTATATAATTTCCATACCCATCATACAATAGACAAATCCTTATATTGTAATAAGTCCTGCCTGAGATCTGCACATGGTGACTTTACATTTATCTTTGTAAATATCTCAGTCCCTTGTCAATGTCAAATGCTATTCAACTTTTTCCAAACTGTTATACCATATTATATCAACACAAACTTATACTTATCTGAGTTTCTGGTTCGATCCGCGGAGTCTCAGTCTGTTCCTGTTGTTTTCCGGGTGCCTGTTGATCTGGAAGCAGTGTCTTGCCCTCTCAGCTATGATCCCTCTGGCCAGTTGGGCAGCATGGATGGTCGTCACCACAGTCCAGGTTACAAAACTCCCTTATTTTTTTTAAACAAAAACATTAGCTAAGAACGACGGTCCTTTTTTCAAATAGGCTGGCTCGCCAATGTTGAGACAAGAAATAAAAGAAGAAAGGAAAGAGAAATCGCTGTCTTCTTTTCGAGTCCAAATAAGTATAGTTTACTGAAGATAAAAGTTCTGAGTTGCAAAGTTACAGCCAGACTTTTTAAAGGTTACATGGTGACGACAGTTTGCAGGTCTCCTCTTTCCAAGCACGGATCAGAGCAATACAAAGAACATTTCAGTATTTTCAGTTTAAATGCAGTTTCTCAATGACATCATGATTTTTCCTTAAACCAATCAGATGACATCATGATTTTTCCTTAAACCAATCAGAAAGACACAAATCTCTTATCACTTGGTTAATTATCCATTTGTCTTAACCCTAGCGTCAAAGCATCTGTTTCAATCCAGTTTCTCTTTGAAGTAGCCAGTTTTTATAACCCTCATAAAATCGACTGTAATTTCCTAAGAAAACCTGATTTATTTCTAGTTTGTAAAGATGTTTAACGATATGTTGGTACGTCTAACACAAAAACAACGATTCACCCTAAATGGCAAATGCCTTTCATGTTAGAACTGGACAGCAAAGGAGAAGCCAACACCTATTTCAAAATGCCTTGGAGACCAGCCTTGTCCTAGCAAAGACAAAGTGACCAACAAGATATTTATCAACTTACTGTCTAAGTAGGAGTTTAACCAGAATATGGCTTAATCTTTAACCCATTCTGTGAGTTGTATTTTAAGACCAAAAATTAATTTATGTCTAAATAAAATGTTCCAACAATATTCAAGGAAATGCATGCACATGGATTAGGGAGTGGTTAATATGTAGAAAACAGTTAGTACTGATTAGAGGAGACACCTCAAAATGAAGCGAGGTAACCAGTGGAGTACCATAGGGATCATTATTAGGTCCTCTGCTATTCCTAATCTACATTAATGACTTAATTCTCAAACTGAACGCAGTAGGTATTTGTTGAGACCAGAAATAACTTAACTAGTCCTTTGGACTAGTACCACAATTGTTAGTTTCTAACCCTGGTTAATGTGTATTTTGTTTGTCTAGTTGTTAATAAATGTGCGCAATAGTGCTTAACCTGCAGTTCCAATGACAACTTGGGCCATGACGCTACCCTGTCACAACAACATATGTACAGTGTTTGCAGCTCTTATTTTTTTAGCTCCAATTTTGTATATACAGGAGTGGCAGGGGATGTTATTAACATACGCGTTTTCACATACTCTCTCTGTTTCTGCAGGTTTCCAGACTGTGATGAGTCTTACCCCCGCCCTATTGACCTGATCTCAAGCCTGCATGCCACAGAGGAGTCCCCAGTATCAGTGCAGCGAGACTACGGCTTTTGGTGTCCAAGTGAACTGAAGATTGAGCCGGACTTGGGTTACTCCTTCCTGGGCATGCGAGACTGCTCGCCACCCTGTCCCAACATGTACTTCCGTCAAGAGGAACTCTCTTTTGCACGCTATTTCATTGGAGTCATCTCCATACTCTGCTTGTCCGCTACTCTCTTCACCTTCTTAACCTTCCTCATTGATGTCACTCGCTTCCCCTACCCAGAGCGACCCATAATATTCTACGCTGTCTGCTACATGATGGTCTCCCTGGTCTTTTTTATCGGATTCCTGTTGGAGGACAAGGTGGCCTGCAATACAGCTAGCCCTGGGAGTTACAGGGCAGCCACAGTCACCCAAGGCTCACACAACAAGGCTTGCACATTGCTTTTCATGGTGCTCTACTTCTTCACCATGGCTGGGAGTGTTTGGTGGGTTATTCTCACCATCACCTGGTTTCTGGCTGCTGTGCCCAAATGGGGTAGCGAGGCCATTGAGAAGAAGGCCCTCCTGTTTCACGCCTGTGCCTGGGGCATCCCTGGCACACTCACTGTGATCCTGCTGGCCATGAACAAAATTGAGGGTGACAATGTTAGCGGTGTGTGTTTTGTGGGGCTGTATGACTTGGATGCTTTGCGCTACTTTGTCCTAGCACCCCTTTGCCTTGACGTGTTGGTGGGGATGTCCCTACTGCTGGCCGGCATTGTGTCACTGAATCGAGTGCGCATTGAGATTCCTCTGGAGAAGGAGAACCAGGACAAGCTGGTAAAGTTCATGATCCGCATTGGCGTCTTCAGTGTGCTGTACCTGGTGCCACTCATTGTCGTCATTGGCTGTTATTTCTACGAACAGAGCTATAGGCCTGTCTGGGAGAACACATGGGTGCAGGAACGCTGCAGAGAGTACCACATCCCCTGCCCTTCCCAGGTAACATAGTCACTTCACATATTTGCTTGTCTTTAAAGTAAAACATATTTGAGCATATTTTATTTATTTATTTATATGAACTATTTAGTTTATTTTATGTACAGATATATGTATATATCCTTCAATATAGACATGCTATGGGCCCTTCAGTTTTTTAAAGTGAAGGATCTTGAAAACAAAAAGCCCTTGAACCATAGGTTTTTAATCAAATTCTTGGAATAACCAAAAGACTATATTCTGTAGATCTCAAAGTACAAGCCGGTTTATAGGGAATACCGTATTCCTTCGAATTTAAGACACACTTTTTTAACCATTGCTTCTCAAAAATATCCTGCGCCTTAATTTCGAGTACAGTATAGTGATGCGTGTTTTAAAATCAGCAACAAAAGACATGGCTACTAGAGTACACAAACAGCAAAGTACAACTGCCAGGAAAAGACTAATTAAGATGTCACTGTGCGAATGCACAAGCAGCAGCGTGACTTACTACTGAGAAAAGACGAACCAAACCATTACTGCCCGATCTGAATCATCCATGACATACAGGCATCCATTTTCAAAGAAGCGTCATTAGCTTTCTGAGGAATTCAAAGAGAAACTTTTTCAATTTCAGTGTTTCTAACAAACAGTACCAGCTTGGACAGATCGGAAATGCTGATCAAACCCCTGCATTTTTCGACATGCCAAGCAATACCGTAGTTCACAAATTTGGAGAAAAACAGGTGCGAGTAACATGACTGAAAATGAGAAGCAGCACAAAACTGTAATGCTCTATGTAACAGCAGATGGACACAAACTGACTCCATTTCAGAGACGCCAACTGCTATGATTTGGCCATAGCAGCTAGTATTTTGGAGGTTCTGCTATGGTGATACGTCGAGGGGGTATAATACTACGATTTTCATTAAATAAATACACGATTGAGCGTTTGTGAAATATTATTGCAATACCATGTGTGTGTTTTCCTGTTTAATTTTTTAATGCGTTAATGATTCATAAATAATACTGAATTTCACTGACAGATTATTGTGGCATTTTAACTGTCTTACTAAAAGCTCTGAGCCAGGTTGCTTAGTAACCAGTTTAGGTGTCCTTCAGAAACAGCTGCACAAATGTCGGCTTGCTGTTATTATCAATCGCATGTTTACTTGGTTGCCTGTCAGTAAGGCTGGGATTAAGTCACAGTGGTTACGGGGTCCATGATTTTAGTAAAGAACATTGAACTTTACCAACACAACTTGAAATTCCACCTGAACCAAAAAAAAAAAAAAAAAAAAAAAAACCTGTTTTTTTCACAGTTTAGCTAATGATGTTGAACTAGCTCGGTTGCCTTACCTTACAATGTAGCCGTTCACACTTTAATTTTTCAGCGCTGTCAATTAATTTAAACATACATGCAGGTGCAGATCTACTGCCCGATTTTGTCAACCTGCACCTGCATTTTTCAGTGCCTGTAAGGTTTTGACTCAAACAAGCGAAGTATCTCAGCATAGCTGAGAAAGAAGTGTCTGAGGCCATTCTACTCTTTGAAGACAACCGTGTAGCACAGCGTGAATACCGTTCTTTCTACAAAATTGTCAGTGAAATTAAGAGTAAAAACATGGAAACGAGATTCCCCACTCTTGCTGGAATCATTTTCTGCATAAAAAAGCGCACTTTGGAATGACCGGGTCTCCAGAAAGGCATCAAACATGAACAGCATGTATCAGAATAATATGTAAACAAACCAAAATAACTGCAAACTGAACAACAGCAGTAGCAACAGATGCACACAAAGAGACGATCTTTTTGAACTTCAAACGTTATTTTTTAAAGGTATGTAGAACTTACATTTTTTGTTTGGTGTCCTATAGAAACCCGACCAAATGTTATGTAAAACAAACATTTTTCCTACTTATAGACAGAATAATGTTATGTTTATGTAGGTACTGTATATTGTATTTAAAAAATACACACCATTTCCCCCTGCCTCCATGATTTTTAGTACAAATTTCCATGACAGAAGCCCAGACTTAATAATATAGGAATCACAAATCAAACAAAAAATGTCACTGTCCTCCATCTAAAAGATCAAAGTTGGCTTGCCAGAAATATAGAGGGATTTACCACAGAATGGTCATTCAGTGTCTCAATCTCACACCTACTGTGATTGAATACTGCCAGACAGACTGCTCGGTGAAACATGGTGGGTGTCATGACTGTATTGCTCACATAGGTACGAAGAAACACCATAAGCAAAATCTGACACTCCCCATTACTGTGTTTGTGCAAATGGGTTTTGAGGTTAACTCGCCTTAAATAATTAATTAATTATTGGATACTAAACAGCATTTTGTGTTTTGATAGTTGCAGCATAGTAAACATGTAAATAAAAAAAACATTATGTTAAAACTTTCTTGCATCTTAAATTAGTCGTAAAATCTAAGTTATTCACAGCTAGTTAAATTAGCTGACATAGCCCTACATGCAATTTCCAAAGCATTTACACTTATACAGGCTAACTTCACTATAACGAAATCCCGTTTTTTGAAAGTGAGAATGGCAGATTTTTTTTTTCAAAGTGGTTGCGGTGCAGGCAGATAGAAGGAAGAGGAGGAGGTATCCATTTGTTAGATTATACAGCCTCCATGTTAGTTTTTTTAACCTGACAGATGATCAGACTATTTGTCGTTTTTGACAAAATACACAAGTAACATTGTATCTATGTGAGAAGTTATCAGAGGATTTGGAGAACTCCACAATGCGCAGCTTTGTTGTTCCTGTGGCAGTGAAGATAACCACTGCCCTAGTAACATTCTGTGCTGCAGGGGTCTTTGAAAGTATGGAGGATATTTGATGCCAAAATGAAAAATAAACACATAAATACATAAATAAATAAATATATAAATGACTGTGTATTTATTTATTTTAACATGCATTTATTTATTTTTCATTTTGGCTTAAAATATCGTCCATGTCACCTAGGTCTTAAAGAGTGCACCAAAAAATACTGAACACATACGATAGCAACAAACATAATATATATATATATATATATATATATATATATATATATATATACACACACACACACACACATGCACAGTGGACCACCATCACAAAGCGCTTTACAGAGGTAGGCTGTGAACTGTGCATTATATGCAGAGTCACTTACAATAGGACATTGATTTAAATTCTTATCTGCAGGATGGAGTACAAGGAGGTTAAGTGACTTGCTCAGGGTCACACAGTAAGTCAGTCAGAAGAGGAGGTGGGATTTCAACCAGTGACCTTCTCGTTACAAGCCCTGGACTTTAACCACTGGACCACACTGCTTCCTCAAAATATAAATAAATATTTGCATCATGCGCCATTCTTAAAAAAAGGCATAATACCACAGCAGTGACAGTTCATCTAGAGGAAAATATACTTGAACATTGACCCATTCGAATCCTCGAGACCATCACTTTCAATTCAAACACAAAATGTCTCATTTTCAATCACTGGACAACACCCACAGTGCAGAAATGTTCATTGATGATCAACAAAATGAGAATACGTAAAAAAAAAATTAAAAAAAAGTTGTAAAGCTGGTACATTTGTATCTCGGGGAAACTGGAGAAATGGATAACGACAGAGCATCTGTACAGCACTGAAACACTACACTTAAAAAGACAAACTACTGCTGAACCTCATCTTCTTTAATATTAGCATCACATGAGTATCCATGTATTATAAACAATAATAGATGGGCATCTTCAGTGAGTTACAGGAAAACAATTCCATCTCGGGTTTCTGTGACAGTTTATAAATACCCTGTAACTGTAACTCACTGTCTCGCCATCAGCTAAAACAAAAATTGCAACAAACTTAATCGTAAATATTTGACAGAAAATGGTGATGCTTTAGTTCGTAAACTTATGGAAAGCATTGACGGAAATCTGACGTGTCTCCGGATGGCTTGCACCACCCAGTTTTGTCAATTTTCTTTTCTTTTCATGATTTCAAGCCGAATAAACCTGGCTTGTTTTATGCTGATGCCACGTTCATACCTTCTGTAGATACTATTTCCGTAAGCACAGCGATTGCCCAATCGTTCGCAAAGTACCAGCTAACTTGGAAAATGTGGCTTCGAAGCTTGCACAGATTCTGCTTCATCATACATGCCAGGGACATTATTAGTCAGAAACCAGAACTGCTACAGTTCCGTGAAGCTAGCAACAATAAGCAAAAATAAGATGATTACTTCTGGTTTTCAAAACGGCCCGTATTCAGCACAAAAAATTTAGTTTATATACACATAGAAAGTGGGGTGCAATGTAATGTAGACACACTGGGGTTACAGAAAATAATGTTACTTAAGATTTACGTCACTGTAATAGCAACACTACTTTTTATGTCAGGTGTCTAGTTAAAACAGCCACTTCTGCTTCATTTTGAGGTGCTGGGCACACTCAAGACTCACTCCTGACAAAACTAAAGGTTGTGCATCCATGAAAGAGAGGTGGAAATATACTTCACCCATTACAAAGATACGTCACCATGCAATATTTGGCACTATATAGTGTTGTTCCTAACATAACATTTTCTTTAGAATTTTGTCATAAGTGTTCCTGTTTTCAAAAACAGTCTGACCACCAAACATTGCTATTTGGTGGTAATTACACTGCACTGTATTGCAGTAAAATGAGGGAACTTTTAACGTATGAGTTAGCGCTCCAAGGAATTATTCCTGTATAAATACATTTTTAATTCATCAAAAGTTATATTCCTCTGTGTTCCATTTCTCAAAATTAATATTTCAAGTGCTTAGTTTTTTTCTAGTTCTCACAGTGTTTTGTTTAAGACATTCTGGATCTGATCTTCTTCAGTGTTATACTTGATCCTGTGCAAATATTTTTTTATATGTATTTTAGAAAGCAATGAAGAAGGGGGCTGTTGAGAGCTGAGAACTTCTGGAGATTTCCTCATATTAGAAATGAGTTCCCTTTCAATTCGAATGACAACCATTACCGAACAGGGAGAGTCTCTCTGACCGTCAATCACCTCTGACCTTGGCGCCGATTGTCTCGGCACTGACCATGCTATTTTCGATGCCGATCCCGGCACCGACTGATTCGGCACCACTGAATAGCTTTGGGGCCATGTACAACCCGGCACCGAACGCACTACACATCGGCACCGACCTCTGCGCCGATTGACTCGGCACCGACAGCACTCACCTCGACACCGATCTCGGCACCGATTAATTGACCACGCTACTATCGGCACCGAGCGCAAAAGTTCATCTGCAAAACCGTGTTGGTCAAATCGATTAGGTCCTCTGCTGGGTTCCACCAGTGCTACCAAGGCAGGACGAGCACCAGTCCTGCACCAGATGCCTAGGGCCAGAACACATGGCCAAAGCACTGGCAGGTGAACTGGACTGCTCTGTGTGGGAAGTTCTCGAGGAGAGCAGCCCTATCCCCAGCAGACTCTCCTCCAACCAGGGGAGAATGAGATCAGTGGTTCAAAAGCCTCCACAGAGGTCATCCAGGACCTACCCTGCTACAGTAACCAGAGAGCTCTCACACTCATCTGGGTCACCCTCCCCTCCCCCACCACCGGTACAGAGGCAAAGACACCTCTAAAGGGAGGCGAGATGGTCACCACTGAGGCGGTGCCACTCGAGGGGACACTCACCAGGGGACAGGCAGTTGCCACGCAGGTGTGGGTGGATCAGGGTGGAGAGAGCACAGGTTTTGCTGGTTGTACCCAGATGGCTGAGATAACCCTGGTTTGTTCTCCTCTCCGACATGTTCAGCCGTGGCAGCTCCCACTGCGCCAGGACCTCCTGAGCCAAGCGGAGAGGCTATTATGGCACCCGAACCAATATCAGTGTGCCATGACAAAATTGACTCCTGGGGCACATTTCCTGGCAGTGTAATTTCTTAAAGGGGCTCAGAGGCTTTGTCCTCCCATGAAAAGTATGGTCCCCAAGTCTGCCAGATGAGTAAGTGAGCTTCATGCGCTGTCCATCGATGACACATGTATGGCTTTCACTGGAAGTGACTTGCGGGTAACATTAAGAACAAATCCATCCTTTTTGCCAAAGGTGGTGTCTTCATTCCATATTAACCAATCAATGGTTTTGGAAACTTTCAGACCTCCCCCGCACAAGTCAGAGGAGGACCGTAGACAATACATGCTATGCCCAGTTCGGGCTCTGCACTGTTATTTGGATAGGACCACATCCTGGAGACAGTCCAATCAGCTGTTTGTCTGCTATGGGTCCCCGCTCCAGAGGTCAGGCCCTATCGAAGCAACATCTAGCACACTGGGTGACAGATGCGATACGCTTGGCGTATGAACAGACAGACTCCCCGTTAGCGGGGGACATTACGGCCCATTCTACCAGAGGCCAGGCAACTTCATGGGCTTTCCTTCATGGCGCTCCTTGCATGAATTATGCAGTGCTGCTACATGGACAGATAGTCAGACATTTGTGCGTTTTTACCACCTTGATGTGACAAACCGAATGAGACCCTCTCTGGGCTCTGGAGTTTTGCAGTCGGCATGCCCTTAGGCATCATGTCGGCTCTGTTGCTATCGCCGTGAGACTGTACTGTCGGTAATCTGGAGCCAGGACAGCTTTGGTACAGCTTTCCCATTAGGTAATGGTTGTCATTCGAATTGAAAGGGAATGTTAGGTTATTACCATAACCCTGGTTCCCTGAAAAGAGAATGACAACCATTACCCTTTGAGGTCGTGTCCCCAGCTGACCTCTGATTTCGAAAGAAAATGGCGATGTGCTACTGTGAGGATGTCCCTCTTCAACAGGAGGGGGGCGGGACTTCCCCCTCACAGCAGGGCCCTGATAGGGTAGCTTTTGTATATTTGCTCAGAGATTGATGGTCAGAGAGGCTCTTCCTATTTGGTAATGGTTGTCATTCTCTTTTCAGGGAACCAGGGTTATGCCATCAGACTTTTGGACTTGTTTACAAAAGAACAAATTGGAAAGGTAAAATGTGCTGTTTGTGGAGTTTTAATGAGCTTCTGTGGCAATGAGGTAAAATGTGCTGTTTGTGGAGTTTTAATGAGCTTCTGTGGCAATACCACCAATCTGCGGGATCATTTAAGACCACACCCGACAAAATACGACAGCGGGAACACAAGTAAAGAACAAAAGGAAGCAACCTCTTCAGAGACAGCTTATTTTGGAAAGAGTTGATCCAAAAAGCATCAGAGCAAAATAAATAACAAGCCTGATAGTGGATGTTGTCACACAAGATATCAGACCTGTTCGTATAGTAGAGGGAGCTGCGTTTAAAAATCTGATTGTGACTCTTGCTCTGGGTATGAAATGCCCTGTCAAAAGACAATCTCCAAATTCATTGCTCTGGATCACGAACGTGCAAAGGAAAAGCTTATACAGGATTTAAGTCAGGAGTGTAATTAATGTCCATCACTACCGATGTATGGACAAGCATGACACAAGAAGCATTTAACAGTCACCTGTCATTACATTAAGCAAAACTGGGAACTCGAGTCAAAAGTATCAGCGACACGAAAACTACACAAGAGACACAGCTGTGAATTTCGCAGAAGCGATCAATCAGATAAACAGAGTTTGAAGAGGCTACAAAAGTAACAGCTTGTGTTCATGACAACGCGGCCAACGTGTGCAGAGCAATGCTTTTGCCTTCTGCAAGCGAGCGTGCTGTGCTACTTTTTGGTAGCGTGTCAAGTGTGAGCTATGCAAGGCACAATACACATCTCTGCATTCAGAAAAGCTTGGAGGATGTACGACAAGTCCATACGTTCGTGGCAGCAGCAAGGAGATTAGTTGCACATTTTAAAAAGTGAGGTGGCAACAAGCGTTTTAAATATGCTGAACACAGAAAAAGCAGCACTCAAGTTAATACAGGACGTACAAACAAGGTGGAACACATTTTATTATATGTTTGAACGCCTTCTTGAATTAAAATGCCCAGTTGTTTTCTCCAAAAAGTCTGACACAGCTACTTTAGGTCTCACGGAAGCTAATGGCTGAGATACTACCTCTACTGCAGCCATTCAAACTTGCTACAGTACTTTTGAGTGCAGAGAAAAATATTACGGCTAGTTCTTTGTACCCACTTGCAACAGGGATAAAACACAGACCGACTGAAGTTCTGGTGACCAACTGATTTGCTATTTCCGGCTACACAGAGTGAGAGATAAGCTAGTGCATAATTTGTCTCAGCGATTTTGTTTACATCAGCTGAATGACTCAAGTAATGAGGTTATGCCACTGCTTTCTGCATCATTTCTTGACCCCCAGTTTCGCCATCTGGATTTCAATCCGAACAGGCCAAAGCTCACATGTCTGAAGCACTGTCATCCAAACTAGTGACGCTGGTGGAGGACAACCTTGAACATAACGGAAATCGTGCCTGTACAAGTGAGTGCAGCACAGAGGACTTACCTGTTAAAAAGAAAACAAAAACCGAACAAGCAATGGAATTGTTACTTCGTGGATGGCAACAAACACACACTACTTACAAGGAAACTTAATCCAACAAGAGATGACGATGTATGCTTCTGAAAGTCCATTAAACATCAGCGAAGATCCACTGATTTTGTGGCGAAAAAAAAACACGCTAGTAGCAGCCTTGGCAAAGAGCATTAAGTATCCCTGCAACATCGGTCCTGAGCAAGCACGTGTTCAGCAAAGCAGGGATGCTTGTGAATAAACTCCATTCTTCTTTGGAACCGGAGAATGTGAATTCCATAATATTTCTCATTTAAAACAGAAATAAGCTCTGGCGAGAGCACAGACTTTGTTATGTTGCACTTGTAAATAGTTAAATTCTTGTGTTGCCTGTTGGAGTTTTTTTTTTTTTCTCTAATCCGGTTGCTGTCAGAACATCTTAAGGTGCTCTGCATGAGTGCAGGATGTGCCCTATAGCCTAGACTTCGCCAGTTTGAGTCAGGGCTATTCCACAGCCAACCGTGTCCCAGGAGTCGACGCTGAATTGGCTGAGCGTCACCGGGGGGGGGGGTTAGGTCAGGGTATCCTCGGCTCACCGCACACCAGCGGCCCCTGTAGTCTGACTGGGCGCCTGCAGGCTTGCCTGTTAGCTGCCCAGGAGCTGCGTTGTCCTCTGACACTGTAGCTCCTGGGTGGCTGCATGGTTAATTTGCAGTGTGTAAAGAAGCGGGAGACTGACGGCACACGCTTCGGAGAACAGCGTGTGTTCATCCCGAGTCAGCGCAGGGGTGGTAGCGGTGAGCTGAGCCTAAATAATAATTGGGCATTTCAAATTGGAAGAAAATAACAAAAATAATTGGCAATGACTAAATTTATACAAAAAAAATTAAAAAGTGTAGTTTTCTAGGTTCAACTGGAGAAACGTTTACTTTTCTTTATTCGATTTGATGAAAATATATGTACTTATTATTTCCACGTTTCTTTTGCGTTATGAAAAAACGATGCATCGAGTCTTTATGAAAACGATGCATTAACAGTAAAAAAAACACTATCGTCCTAGCCCTAGTGGGAGTCCCCCCACTCCTGATTTTTACAGAGGTTTCAATTATTTTTTATTTTTTACTGATTTAATCCCTATTTTAATATATGTAAAATAAACTCTGAAAAATTCCCAGAAAAATGTTTTAAAGATAATTAAAAAAACAACCGCGGAACACTACATATACTTTACCTGAGTCAGTAACCATACAGGAGAGTTATGACATTGTATAACATTTTTTTTAAAACAAACAACCTACGTTTTCTATGTAAGATCGTCATTTTTACGGCACGGTACTTAAATTAAGTTTGTTATTTTAGAAGACTGTCTAAATACTATCTCCCTTTTTAAGAAGATAATGTCAAGTGAAAATGTATGTTCAAACTCATGTACAGTACGAATCTCCTCTTCCGCCTCCTGTTCTGTTGATGTCACACTTTCCATATCTGCCAAAAGCACAGCTATATTTATTTTGTATATTAGGCAAGAGCAACAGTGGATGGAGGGGTGGGGGGTATTTTTGCGCTAATTGTAATGCCATAAAATACTTTTTTTACCATGGAAAGGGAACTCACGCTTGGGTATAGACACGCTGGTGTGGCGCTGTACTGGGAGTCAATAACAAACAACACAAAGCGATGGGAAGCGCTGATGCGTCTAGGCCCTTTAGGGTGCTGAAAGGCATGGTGCAAACATAGATACACAGTATTAAAAATGTAGGCATTAATGAATGGGTTAACTCTGCGTTTGCTTTCACTTTGAAATGTTTTACTCCTATGCACTCACAAGTTGTATAGTTGGCTCATCAATCTGAGTGCCTCTCGTGGAGACACGTTCTGGCAAAATTGAGCTACAACAGTATTAAATTAAAAGTCTTAAATAGTGTGTGTACAATCTATGTTAATAACTTTTACACTTGTCCAGGATACTACATAAACATTAATGTGATTTCTACAATAAGTAGTTGTACTTTCATTGAATATAAATTAAAGCTAGTTAGCCATTTATTGCAGTGTTTTGTGGCAGACTGCAAGCACCAGCCAAAAAGGGAAGCTGCTCCAGATTTCCTATAGTAGCTCATGCTAATCTCCTAAATAAGTGGTATGTCGGTTTGTGCTAATCTGTATTAATAAAATGAATAAGAAGCATCTAAAACCATTTGTGTATGTAATGTGTACATGTGGCAAAGTGGCTGCTGATAGTGAACGGGTGTACAGCAGGTGTGTTGCTGGTGCAATAATCCAAAGAAACCAACCGACAACAAAGTACGGGTGAAATGGTTTGTTTATTATTTGTTTATAATCCAACGGACTGATTACCAGACAGTAAATAATAACAAGCTTGCAATACACAGCCATGTGTACTGCACACTATTGAAAAAGGGTTGCAGTCCCGTAGATAATATGCACAGTACTTAAACACACACAACTAGACACACACACCATCATCAGTCCAAAGTGAGTGCTCTCAGTGCTTGCGGTGCAGTACAATATAATACGTGCTTTATTTGTGAACGACAGTGATAACAATGTTAATCGTGACTGAAGTGCAGTGTTGATCCGGGTTATGCTGGCCCTTGGCAATAGCTCCGGATATGTGTTTAGCCGTCTAGGGCTATAATCAGAAAACACAGACAGTTACTAAACAGACAGGGACAAACAAACAAAAACACTCACAAATATTTCCAATACGCTCTCCCTGCTTCTCTTACGGTCCTTCCAGTTTCTAACCCAAAACCAAGTGAAGGAAAAGTTTAGCGTTTCTCTGGCCCCTTTTATGCTATCCCACATGACCCCTTGGTAAACGATTGCAGCTGCCCTCTATTGCTTGCAGCTGCTACCTTATTTACCTTCCAGGTCAATACGTTCCTGCAACAGAGTCTCACTTCCTTCCAGGCTGACCAACTTCCCGACCTCAGAAACGACCTGTCAGGCCAGCCCGTCCAGAGACTTCTCTTTTCGCTATTTAGCACCCTCACAGGTTGAGAGGGAGATTTACAAACAGAACTCATTGTATGTCGGTCACAGTACACCAAAGTGGTTTTCTGTTTCAACATTACTCTTTTCCATTTGAAGTAGTTTCCATGCTTTTCCATTTCATATATCTATAACTTGATATTTATATACTGGAGTTTTACTTTCAAACTATGTTGTTCAAGTAAATGCTAATACATTATTGTTTTTTGTATTTATTTTAATCAAGCAACAGTTAGAAATGAAAAAAATATTAAAAACGAAGGAAACAAAATAATACAACTTACTGTAGAAATCGATTCAATGTTACAGAAAATGCAACAGAAACGAACTACTGAAAAATGTAAAATCAAATGTTCGAAATCGCAGTTCTCGCAAGCGCATTTTTAAAACTTTATTTACTTATTGACGCACTTGCACATTCTCGGACTCGGTAGTTACTCCGAATCTACGGAGGACTAAAAATAAATGTAAGGACTGGTTGGTTCCATGAATATTTTTTGAAACTTAAAATGTGTGAAGGCATGAAAAATAGAAAACAAAACAACTCATTGCTTACCTTTTCTATATTCAAATTTACTACCAATTAATGTTACTTCTTATCACCTTTAATTTAGAAATTGCTTTACATTTTTCTCTTCTATCTCACTTGGTATTATGGTATCTACAGTATACAATGTCATATTGTTTGTTTTTGTGCCTGAAATGTAATTTCTCTGTTTCATTGGTGTCTGGTTCTGTCTTTCTTTCACCACTTTTTTCTGTATGTAATTATTACAAAACCAGACAGAGTTTGCTTAGATATGTGGACTTTGTGGACTTACTTTGAAATTTACTGTGTGCTAAGACAAGTTTATGGTTTTCAAATTCTAATATAAATAAATTATTTTGTAATTACTTTCCATAGACAAAAGTAAGTTTTACTTGCTCTTTAAATCTTGACCCCTAAAACATAAACAAAGTTATACACTTATTTAGAATTTTGGGTTATTAAGGCACATATTTAGGCCCAGGATATGCAGGGTGAGGACCCCCATACCCCCCTGCACCCACGCTGGGGGAGGACCCCCATACCCCCCTGCTCCTGCGCTGGGGGAGGAGCCCCATACCCCCCCTTGCACTTACATTTTTCACATGTAATTGAGGCACGATTTTAAAAGTGTGGCGCCTGGGTAAGTTTTCCACGGGGACCCGCTGTAACTCTCTGTCCTTCTCCCACTTCACAGGTGAACCAGAAGAAGCGACCAGACCTGATCCTCTTTCTGATGAAGTACCTGATGGTGCTGGTGGTCGGGATCCCCTCAGTCTTCTGGGTGGGAAGCAAGAAAACTTGCTTTGAGTGGGCCAGCTTCTTCCACGGGCGCCGCAAGAAAGAGTAAGTGACCCAGAGAAAGGGACAGTGGTGGAAGGGTAAGAGGGAAAGTGTGCATACATGACTATAACTAGAACCAAACAACAACTGTCCAAACTGTCCAAACAACAACAAACACATAGGGTCAGCCTTATGTATTGCATACTTTTTACAGTGCTGAATTCCATTTATTTTACTTCCTGTTTCCAAATGATTTCATGAGGTTTGGCCACTGAAGCAAAATTCCGGTCACATGTATTGGTTAATTCAGCTACAAAATGTGTTAAGATTCAGTTATGGACAAGAAAGCAGAAGTAAATGACTGCAACTATCATAAAAGTTAAGATGTTAAAATGTAATTTGAAGCCATTTACACTTTAATCATAAATAATAATCAGAAGAATTACATTTAAAGTTTTAATTAGTCTGAGAATAACAACTACCATCAGTGCCACTCTGCTGTCCCTAATGAAAATGAAGTCCAGTTGTTTAGTCAAGTATATAGTTTTTGGTTTTATTCAAGTTGATTTAAGGTTTTATTATGTTTTTTATTATGAGTTTTTTCATCATAAAAAGATTTAAATAGCAGTAGTACTATACTTTTAAACATAAGTATAGGTGTGTGTGAGAGGGTATCTGCCATTTGCGTGGGTATGCCTATGAGTGAGTGGAGAAACACGTAGAAACACAACATATAACAGAACAAAAATAAACAAATAGGTCATGTGACATTACCAGCAGTGGTAATGCACAGAGGGCTCATACAGCAAGCTGTACAAAGGAAAAATAAAACACAGTACAAAAAACTAAAAATAAAAGGTGCCGTAAAAATGGCTACCACTACTCCCCTAAACAGGAGGTCCTGCTGGAATACACTTCTCTGTATACTGCAGGCTGTTGTTGCCTGAAACTAAGCTCTGTTCCTACCCCGCCCTGGTATACACACGACCGCTGGCAGTTGCAGTTTCTTCTTGCATGAATACTGGAACCCTGACTCTGGTTAACCCTTGCAGTAGTCCGCAGTCTCCCGTTCTCTCCAACAGGATTCCAGACCTCCGTAGAGCAGAGTGTCATGGCCTTGCAGCCTCGACCAATCTCAGACGGGTGTTTTTTAAGGAAGCAGACAATCAGTTGGGACACGCCCACCTAATGGTCAGGGATTAGCAGAACCAATCGCTTACTGCCTTTCCCCTCAACCAAACACAGCAGGCAGCAAGTCCCCACCCGAGCATCCGCTAGCAAACAATTACTTCAATAATTAAACAATTACCAAAATACAGAAACAAACAAACACATTTTCACATGCAGGGATCCCCTGCTCTGCTACAGTGTAGTTTAAAAACAGAAAAGAAAAACAGTTAGCAGACTGTTAACTAATTTGAATGGTAAGCACAGTTCTGCCAAGAAACAAATGTTGTCAGAAAACTGATTACTTTATTTATCTCCCTAAAGAAATGTTTGAGTATTTCTGTAATGATAAAATAGACCTAAAGTACAGACTTGTGTTCATTTGAAGTAAATAGTATTTGTTTGAGTTATTTTTGCATATTACAAGTTAATGGCTTATGAAAAGGTTAAGTATTTTTGTACTGCTCAAAATAGACCTACAGTATAGACTTAATCTCACTTTAAGTGAGTAGTATTTTACTGTAGTTATGATTGCATATTACATGCTAACCATCTCAGAGTTATGTGAGAAAGCCTGCTGGATCCCTTTCCACCAGCAGAGGGTGAATGCCTGCTGGGTCCCTTTACACCAGCAGAGGGTGAATGCCTGCTGGGTCCCTTTCCACCAGCAGAGGATGAATGCCTGCTGGTATCACTTCCCCCACCAGCAGAGGATGAAGGCCTGCTGGTATCACTTCCCCCACCAGCACGAGGAGAGGAGGTGGAGCTGCCTCTGCCTCCACCACCATCAGGGGGAGAGGAGCAGGAGCTGCCTCTCCCTTCACCAGAAGGACCAGGACTAGATGCTGGCAGCCCTCAGCAGCCCTTGCATAGGCTGCTGAGGGAAGTGCGGGGAAGAACCGCCCGGCCGGGACAGAGCAGCTCTTCCGCTGCGGGAGTGGACCACCATGCTGTCAGCCATGCCACTACTGGCAGGGGAGCTGACAGCATTTTCAGCCATGGGCCCAGTGAAGCCCCCCTTCCCGGCCCAAGACTTTGACCTGGACTGCTGGGTTTTTAAGGGGGTAGGTGGCCGTTGAGGCCAGATGTGCTTTACACAAAGGAGGTATATGTGGCAAAGTGCCCCGCCCCTGGGCTATTTGTGCTGTATGTTACGTGTAGTGTGTTAATGTTGGTGTATAGTCATTGGTACCCGGGATATAAATGGGTCTGTGTAACACGAGTGTTTAAAATGTATGTTTGCATTTAGGCACGAGGATTGCACAGAACTTCACGTGCAGGTAAAATGTAATAATATGTGAGCACGGGGAATTGCACTTTTATTAATTCACTTGCAGTTGTACTGAGACTCCAGTTGAATGGTTGATTAGCAATCGATTCTCGGTACAGCTGCATAAAAGCAGCATGTTTTTACCCACTCGGGGTTGTGTGTTCAGTAAGTGGAGAACGGGTGCAGAGAGGAGAAAATAACGTAAAGTAAATCATAGTTTCAGCTCACCATGTTTGTCTGTGTAGTTCGTTTTTGTTTGTCTTTTTGTTTTGGCTGCCAGTGCCGGGTCCTGTTTTTTTGTCCCGTTTTATTTTGTAATAATAATAAACCGCACAGCAGCACATCCATTTATCATTTCATCTCGCAGTACTGTGTGTTTCTTCTGGTCTGACGTCCCCACTACAGCGGTCTTTGTCACAACCCTCTACTATCTTACTCAGTTTCATGTCTCTAGTATATTGCAGTATGGATTTATACTTTAATATATATGTAAATACAGCACTCGTGAAATTGTTATTTTGCTCGCTACATCCATGTTTTTTAACAAAAAAGCGGGGATTTTACAAAACTTAAAAAGGACCTTCTCATGAGCAAACGTGACAGTTTTGGTGCCGATCAACATTGCGGTTTCAGACAAGAAGATATTTGAATATTTTGCGCAAATCCAACGCAGCGGGCAAACCAACCGTCTAATTGATTTTGTTTCAATGTATCCTTTTTACAGGCCATTTGTGTGCTATATGCTGACATTGTCAGATCTCCATCTTAAGTCATTTTTGTCGACAAGAGTTTTGAAAATTGCCCAATATTTTCACGAGATCTAGTCTGGTGGCCAAACTGTGAACTTTTTCCACTTGAGGATGCCAGTCTGGTTGTCCACACGTAGGCATCTACTTACATATGTGTTTTCATGACTCTGCGACAAACTTTGACAAACTGACAAAAGTCAGTTGTATTGCTACAGTGTCAAGGATGATGCTTTTGAAGTTTCGAGTTAGTCAAGTAAACCGTTTGTCAACTGGGGCAGTTGTAAATTTCAGACGTAAACATACATCTGGCGGCCATCTTTTTTTATAAAACATAACCATTTTTACGTATTTGTATTCCATTCTTACTGGGATGATAACTACCAAGTTTGGAGTTTGTTGGACAAGCGGTTTTCAAACAGCAGCAGTTTGTTGTTAGGGGCGCATTTCGATAAGATTTGTGGCAGCCATTTTTACATTAAAATCTATGCGGGGTGGCATACTATGCTACGGCTGCTGAGGACCGGCAGCATCTAGTCCTGGTCCTTCTGGTGAAGGCAGAGGCAGCTCCAGCTCCTCTCCTCGTGCTGGTGGGGGAAGTGACACCAAAGCAGGCCTTCATCCTCTGCTGGTGGGGGAAATGATACCAGCAGGTATTCACCCTCTGCTGGTGGACGAGACCCTAACAGGCATTCACCCTCTGCTGGTGGACAGGGACCCAGCAGGCATTCACCCTCTGCTGATGGAGGAGGCAGAGGCAGCTCCTGCTGCTCTGCTCCTGGGTGGTGGAGGTGGCGGAGGCAGAGGCAGCTCCTGCTGCTCTGCTTCTGCCGGTGGAGGTGGTGGAGGCGTGTAGTCTCCTGCCGGTGGAGGTGGTGGAGGCAGAGGCAGCTCCTGCTGCTCTGCTCCTGCTGGTGGAGGTGGCGGAGGCATGTAGTCTCCTGCCGGTGAAGGTGGCGCAGGCAGAGGCAGCTCCTGCTGCTCTGCTCCTGCCGATGGAGGTGGGAGCGACGTGTAGTTTCCTGGCGGCGGAGGTGGGAGTAGCATGTAGTCTCCTGGCGGCAGAGGTGGGAGTGGTGTGTATTCTACCCTTATTACAGGGGACTGGTGCAGCTCTGCCTCTCTTGCAGGGGACTGATGCGGCTCTCCCTCTGCCTCGGAAGGAGAAACCAGCAGGCATTCTTCCTCTGCTGGTTGTGATGGGGAAACCAGCAGGCATTCTTCCTCTGCTGGTGGTGATGGTGGGAACAGCTGCCTCTCAGGCTTTGGATTCCCGTGGTCCCCCCGTCTGGGCGCTGGAAGCTAACGTTCTCCCATCTGGGCGCTGGACATTCACGGTCCCCCCATCTGGGCGCTAGTTCCTCCTCTTCATACTGCGTAGGGCATATGGCTAACGTGTGCCCATAAGCCCCACAGCCAGTGCATAACTCTGCCGCGAGGTTCTTTAAAACCCTCCCAGCCACCATCCCCGACCTCCTCCTGCTGTTGCTGCGGTGACTGAGTCTCCTGATGGGCAGCGGGCGACGTAGTGCTCACCTCCGCAGATGGGTCATAGTTGGGGTAGCTGTCCGAGGGGGTACCAGGGGCAGTTGGTGCTAGAATGCCCAGGCTCAGCGCAGCAGTAACACCCGGGCTGCTGTTCCTCCGGCTGGTGTTGTGGCTGCTGCCTTCTGCCGTTCTTTCCCATCTTTGTCCTTTTTTTTTTTTTTTTTTTACACAAAAACACCTCTCCTGGTCTGACGCTTGGAGACACTCAAACCATACACAACAGGCTGTGTGGTCCATTGGATAAACAAATGAGCTTGTAAACAGCAGGTCCCCAGTTCAAATCCCAGCACAGCCACTGACTCATTGTGTGACCCTGAGCAAGTCACTTAACCTCTTGTGCTCTGTCTTTCAGGTGAGATGTTCTTGTAAGTGAATCTGCAGCTGATGCATAGTTCACACACCCTAGTCTTGTATCTTGTAAAGTGTTTTGTAATGGTGTTCCACTATGAAAAGTGCCATATAAAGATTATTGTTGTTATTATTAAGCATCTAGTTAGTTAGAGTACATGCTATATACAAATTAAACTTGAAAAAAATAATGTAAACAGAAAACTTGAACATAAAAAAACATTGCATAATACATAACGTTGAATGCTTTATTAATAAAATCATTCACTGGACAACGTTTGTTAACTTGAACCACAATCCCATTGACTTCTACACAATAATAGGCTCCAATAATGGTGCCTGTGATTTAAAATGCATAGAATCATGGGTAAACTCAGTCAAGTATAGGAGTCTGTCTGATCCTTCTTTTTATTATCCTTGATTTATTAATTCTCATGTAATCGTGGAATAACACTCCTAATGGTGACGTACTTGGACGCTGCGAGCACAAGACCAACTGAGGTCAGCGCCCTAGAGCAAGGGTGGATCCTGGTCTTTGTTCAAACCCTGTTCTAAATTGTTTAATTGAGCCAATTAAACCTCCACCCAGACCCATGTCAATCATAAGCATTTGAATGCAAATAAAAACAATAACTGACATAAATATATGAATCCAATTGCTCACCATTCAGCATTCAACATTCATTATTATTACAGCAGGCAGACTGCAAATATGCTCTGGTACGTCCTGCAACGATACTGTGCATTAGCAACATAGGCGATATTAACAATAAGGATATTATCCAAAGACACAATTACTTTGGCTGTGTTAAAAAACAGTCCTGACTTCCTGTCTAAAAAAACATTCTGTTTTGTTTTCCAAAAGCATTTACTTGAATGCCACAGTGGCCCCTGCTGTTGTTTAAAAAAAAAAAACTAAAAAAAAAACTAAAATCTAAAAAATCAGAAATTTCTGATTTGCTGCCATGCAACACCATCATGTCAGGCAGCATGCTGTAATCTGTGAGGTGGGGGTAGAAACACATGGTTCCTATTCTGTATACGTAATTCAGCAAAATATTCACATGCCACACTTACATATGTAACTGTATCCACATCCTCTAGTGGTGACATTTGTTCTAAATATTTCTCAGTTTGATGGTATCAGAATGTTTTCTCCATGGCTCTGATATTCCTTCTGTTACCTACAGCAGCACTGTGAATGAGAGCCGACAAGTGCTCCAGGAACCTGACTTTGCACAGTCCCTTCTGCGAGACCCTAACACACCCATCATTCGCAAGTCAAGAGGGACTTCAACACAGGGAACCTCCACTCATGCCTCCTCCACACACCTTGCCATGCTGGATGACCAGAAAAGCAAAGCTGGCAGCATCCACAGCAAGATGAGTAGTTACCATGGCAGTCTGCACCGTTCCCGCGATGGCAGGTGGGTATGATGGTGTTAGAACTGTAATCTCCAAATTCTCAAATAAATGTGCTATATAATAAAGGGTTACCAGCACCCTTTATTAAAAACTATTTTTACTTGAACTTTTTCATCACAAGCAAAACATCTATAAACTAAAATCTGATCTAATCAGCTCACTCCACTTCTTCTAAGCTGCAACAAGTCCCCATGATATAAAATACACATGTTATAAATGGAACACTCCACAAACATTTATTGAGTACTGTAGTTATTCATACTTGTGAGAATGGCTTTAAATAACAAACTCAATCTCTGTCTTTATTCGGCAATCCTCACACTTTTAAATACGTACTCAATAATTTGTTTTATCCCTGGATATTTTTGTAAAAATCAACTAACATGAAATGAGTCTTGAGCTGTGGTATAACCTTGTGTTTTATAGATACAGTCCCTTTAATAATAACATGACACAATTGAGCTTAGTGAAAAATATGCAAACAAATGTAATAAAAGTGGTAGACCCACCTACCCCATTCACCGTATAATTCAGACATCTTTGGCTTCAATCATGCATTCTACAAACTACAGCTGTCCTGTTTTTAATATAGTATTATTTAAGTGGAAATAGTCAGCAGCTAACCTCTTTCGTGGTTTACAGGTATACCCCCTGCAGTTACAGAGGTATGGATGACAGGCTTGCACACGGAAGCATGCCTAGACTCAATGACCAATCGCGGCACAGCAGCATGCATCGCCTTAATGACCAGTCACGGCACAGCAGCATCCGGGACTTAAGCAACGTTCCAACACACATCACCCATGGCACCAGCATGAACCGGGTCATAGAAGAGGACGGTGCAAGTGCTTGAGCCAGGTGGACGTGGGGACCACAGTACCACTCTGGTTTAACAACAGGGTGCGTTAATGAGGTGCATCTTCATCATGTCTGATGAGAAACACAGGCCATGAATATGAAGATCTACCTATGAAGAGGTCCTGTTAGACCTTATTGGAACTATTTGTGCTTTTCTACAGCTCTATGGATCTTAGTTTGTTTAAAGTTGTTCTTACTTGTCTGGGATTTCATTCTGAAGTTCCCTGCACCTGTATGTAATAATTCCATTTGACGTCAGTATTGGGACAGCAATTAAAATACTCAAGTCCTGCAGTAAAACCAGATCTTGCCTGTTGCATTGAGAATGAGTTAAAAGTGACATTATTTTCAGCAAAATACCTGTTTTGTTTAAATGATCCAAGAAAATGACGAAGCTGTAAATGTGCTCTATTTTCAATACCTCTGGCAAGACTGCTGGGCCAAGAGGAAGGGAGAGCTGTGGCCTCTGTGTGTTTTGAATTTTAGCTAGCACTGTGAATTTTAGATAGTAAAATTGTGTTTTAAAACTGTAAAGCCTTAATTGATCTGTTAGATGTTGCTACAGGTTTCTGGTTGTGCCTTTTCTACACCAGGGGTCTGTCGGGATTGCAATAACTGTCTGCCTTGTAGTCCCATGTTACCAAGAGGTAACTAGATGTGCATGCAGATTTAATTACACAAGCTGGAAAAATTGAATATAAATGACTGCAACTGCGAAGAGTGGAGCAAGACTTCCATACTAAGTATATCAATAATTTAAATAACAAGTGTGTCAGAACGTCTGACACAATCTTAACAGAGATCGAAGACTGGGTCTGACATCCTCGCTGTTTTAATGTGCTTGGTGCACAGATACATTGCAGCTTTTTGTATCCCTGTCTGCAGTTTCATCCTACCTCAATACTGTATCAGTAGTAGCTTAGAGGTGACTGTTTTGTTGGGGTAGGGTTCTGAAAGTAGCACTCCCCCAAAAACGATTGCATAAACTTGAGCAGGTGCTTCTTCAGCAGAATAAAGCGGACACCCCGAACTCTGGTTTTGATGCCACAATGACTAACCCAAGCAAGTGTTAGAGAAGGAATTGGAAAACTTCCTTATCTAATGATTTGTACATTTTGTACTGTAATGTCAGTGTTTTTCTTTTCATTTTACTTGTAGGTTGTATGATGTTTAAATGGTGAGCAATTAACAAGAAAAAAAACATTAATACTGTTCCTTATTTTTTATTTATTTGATTTGTAACTGTACAGTACTGCCTTTTGTCAAGGTTTCCCTTCCAATTGCCATTTGTCAATGTTTCCCTTCCCATTTTCCATGAAGACAAGTCTTGAACCTCAACACATTCTATTTGGAAGACCTTTATTTGTAAGTAAAATATTGATGGTTTCTTAGGGATGAAAAAACACCAAAACATCAAAGAGGCAGATGCAATGTACCTGTTAGTTTTGTTTCCTGTTTTCTGCCATAGAGCCATGTTGCACAATATTCTTGTCATACTAATCATAATGTATGTCATTGTTCTAATCTGGGGCAATTCCAGAACTTTTAGCTTTGTTTTCTTCAGAGCTGACAGCCATATGCTTTGGGTCACTGTCGTGTTGGAAGATAAACTGTCTGCCAATCAGCCTACGAGCAGGTGGTATCGTTTTACTTAGTAGAATGTTTTAATACATGTCTGCATTCATTCGAATGTGTCCAGTTTTGAACCACCTCCATGTTTATTTTCTTCTTGAAGGATTTCCTTTTTCTCCAAACATACTGTGGTCCATTTTATGAGAAAAGTTATATTTTAGTTACATTGGATCAGATAATTTTGTTGAAGAATGTTTCATATTCCTGTTCATATTTTTTGGCAAAGTTTTTATGAGTTTTCTTTAAAAGTGGTTTGCAGTGAGGTCTACATACGTACAACTCTTCTGTGTTCTATGTCCTTTGTACAGTTCTTTTTGTGCACTATTATGTCTGATGCTTCTAAATCTTTTAAGTCCTTGGCTTTTAATCTTGGACTTTTAGCTGCTCGAATGATTCTCCTACTCGCTTTATCCATAATTTTTCTTTTGTATATCCACTGCATTCAAACATTCCAGTTGAATTTGTTCTGTGGTACTTCTTAATTATTGCTCTGATTGTGGATTTTGATAGTCCATATTTCTTTGATACTGTTCTGTTGCCATTTCTTTTATTGTAGTTTTCTAGTTTTCTACGAGTGCTTTTCTCAAACGTGAATCCAACCCCTTTGTCTTGCTGTATTTCCAGTGTTCTTCTTCAGCAGATGTTTGAAGTAATTACCCCTTTTTCTGGCTACTGACTTTATAACGCAGCTTAGTTACTGTATAATTGTTTTCAATCAATCAATATATTTTAAGGTAAAGGTGTCAATGCTTTTGTCATGAACAACTATTTGAAATTGCTTAAGTGCTTTTGTTAATCTACCAGAAATTGTGTATTTTAGTCTTTGTCATATTGTTAGTGGCTAATGTTCAGTAAATGCTTGTAACCATTACTGAAACCTGAATAGATACCAAAGCTACGCACCAGTGCCTGTGACGCAGTCATGCCCGCCCACCGAGGGCATAAGAAGACTGCACGTACAGATACCAACATCATTTTTCCTTTCAGAACTGAACCTCACGGGAGACGCCATATACAGAAAAGTACCTGTTACTGCTATCTGCGTATATATCTCTGTTGTGTATTACACTACAAATGCGATATATAACTAATGTTGTATTATTAGTTCCATTTCAAGTACTAAATGTATCCATTACTGTGATCTTGTGGGTTGCTGTGCGTAGTGAAAGGGTGATGCAGGTGCTCCAAACAAGGACAAACACAAAGTTCACGGTTCAAATTTTAATTCTCCTTAATCGCTTTCACTGATCAAAAATAATAAAGTTGGCTCTACCCAACAATGGGTATTGCCAGCGGCAAAACGAGGGGTTACAGTCCCGAAATAATAATACAAAAACAAACACAACCCAAAACAGACACTTCTCGGGACAGTGCGTGCTCTTAGTGTAGGTGCGGTGCTGCAACAGTGATGCTGGTTAAGTGCAGGTGCGGTGAAGTCCGGGTGAATCGCTGGCCCTAAGGCTGCAGCTCCCAGCTCCGTGCTTGATCAGTCTGCCGACAACAAAACACACACGGTTGCAAAACAAAGCACACACTTAACTCTGTTTTTCCAAAACAGTCATCGCATCCTACCATTAACCACAACAAAGGAATCGATCACAACGTCACATCCCCCTAAAGTACCCATAGCGCCGCCCCCTCCAATAGCTAGTTCAATCACGTCTCCTCCAATTCATGAATGAAGTGGGCAGCGGTGGGCAGCTTTTTAGCTCAGGCTATCAAGCTGGCACACACAGTCTCTGCTGCGGTACTCCTGTTGTTGCTGTGTTTTCCGTGGTCACCGTGGTTTCCCATGCTCTGCACCAGCATCTCTGGCCCGTGCATTGGTCACCGGTACCGTCCGTGCACCACGTCGGGTCACAGCAGCCTCGGTACCGCACTGGCCCCTGCACAGGTACTATGACGTGCACTGGACACTATCACCCTGGCTCAAAGGTCGCACTCTCCCTCTAGAGCAGAGAGGCTCTCCACACCCTGCACATGCTCTGCTTCATGCAGGCAGTGTTCCAAGTGTAGAGGCTCCTCTTCGTCCTCATCATCTTTCTCTTCCTCTCCACCCCATGCAAGAAAGGAGAAGCCTTCTTGGGCCATGCCCTCTGAAGGTTTCAAAAAGCAGATGGACATTATGTGGCAGGCCATCTCTGCGCAGCAGACTAGCCTGTTAGATACGCACACTGCTCCATCTGCCCCCCCCCCCCGCTCCGGTTCCACTGACGGAACAGCAGGTTGAGGACTTAACTGTCTGGCAGCAGGAAAACTGTGTCTCTTGCAGCCTCAGAGGAGCCTAATGGGGACATGGAGCAGGAACTTTAACTCGGGCCTCAGACTGAGGAAAATGAGTTGGAAACTTTTTCAGTTCCCTGGCCCTCAGACTGAGGACAATGAGTTAGAAACTTTTTCAGTTCCCTGGCCCTCAGACTGAGGACAATGAGTTGGAAACTTTTTCAGTTCCCCTTTCATTTTCCAGGGAACTCAAAGACCTGTTAAAGCATGCCACTGCAGTGTTACAGGTGCCCTGGCCTGAGCAGTGTGAGCCCAGGAGGTCAATATTTTTATCAACCCTTGGCTCCGGCTATGCAGACCTTTAGTGAGGTCCAATCCTCGTGAGGTAACCCTGTGACAGCCTGTTCCGCGATCGGCTGACCTATTGTACAACATTTGCTAGTCCTGGCTAAGGACTTGTCCTGCCCGAATAAGCAATGCAAGGTTACTGAGACCATGCTCAAGAAAGCTTATACGGCAGAGGCCTTTGCCACACGCATGGGTAGAATTACCAGCACCCTTGTGGTGTACCAGGCTACATTGCTGCAGGCACTGTCTGTGAACCACTAGCCCTCCCAGCACTGCTGGAGGAGCTGCACCTAGTGACAGATCACCTCCTGCAACTGTCCATATTTAATGGGCAGGCACTGGGCAGAGGCCTCGCGGCGTTGATCGCCACTCGAAGGTAGTTGTGGCTCTACCAGGCACAGGTTCCAGATGAAGAAAAGGCTTCCCTCCTTGACGCTCCTGTCACTCCAGGCCATACTTTTGGCCCAGCAGTGGACAAGCTCTTGAAGAGGTCGCAGCAGGCCAGAGTCCACCAAAAGTCTACAGACCTGTGCCTCAATGGCGACCCATGCTACAGTGGCGGCCCAGACCCCAGCAGCCTCTTATGGGGCATTCAACTGCTCCAGCACAGCGAGGTGCCCCATCCAACAGGGGATATTGCTGCCAGTATCACTGCCCTTTGCAGGCTCAGAAGGCCAGGCGAAACCTGCCATGGCTCAGCAGCCCTGAGGGTTTACTGCCACAGGCCCAGGGCTCCTCTCAGGACCACCTGGCACATTAGTGATCATGCACCAATGACATCTAGGTGCTCAGTTCGGCTACTGGCTCCAGTTCAAACAGGGCCCTCCCCCCTTCGCGGAAGTGAGTTGTTGCCATGGACACAAACCTTCGTGATGCTCTGGTGATGTCCCAAGAGGTGACGACACTGTTACTGTTAGGCGCAGAAAGTTCAAGAAGAGGCGACTCCTACTTCCATGTTCCCATACTACTAGGCCACAGAAAGTCAGAGTGTTATTATCTGGATGACTGGCTCATTTGTGCCGACTTTTTGGCAAGCTCGGTCTTATAGTAAGTGTATCAAAAAGCCAGCTAGTGCTGTCCCAGCTTGTCTTCTACCTGGCAATCCACTTGAACTCAAGCAATATGATCGCCACTTTGCCAGACGAAAGAGTTCATAGGTTCTCGTCCTGCCTAGTGCTTTTTCAGTTTGGCAAGAGACTGAAGGTGTCCACCTTGCAGCAGCTCCTGGCTCTGATGTCAGCAGCTTCCCAGCTACAGTGGCTTGCGAAAATATTGACCCCCCTTAGCATTTTTCATATTTTGTTGCCTTACAACCTGGAATTAAAATTGATTTTTTTGGGGTTTGTATCATTTGATTTACACAACATGCCTACCACTTTGATTATTTAATATTTTTTATTGTGAAACAAACAAGAAATAAGACAAAAAAAAACAGAAACTTGCATAAGTATTTACCCCCCCAAAGTCAATACTTTGTAGAGCCACCTTTTGCAGCAATTACAGCTGCAAGTCTCTTGGGATATGTATCTATAAGCTTGGCACATCTAGCCACTGGGATTTTTGCCCATTCTTCAAGGCAAAACTGCTCAAGCTCCTTCAAGTTGGATGGGTTCCGCTGGTGTACAGCAATCTTTAAGTCACACCACAGATTCTCAGTTGGATTGAGGTCTGGGCTTTGACTAGGCCATTCCAAGACATTTAAATGTTTCCCCTTAAACCACTCGAGTGTTGCTTTAGCAGTATGCTTAGGGTCATTGTCCTGCTGGAAGGTGAACCTCCGTCCCAGTCTCAAATCTCTGGACGACTGAAACAGGTTTCCCTCAAGAATTTCCCTGTATTTAGCGCCATCCATCATTCCTTCAATTCTAACCAGTTTCCCAGTCCCTGCCGATGAAAAACATCCCCACAGCATGATGCTGCCACCACCATGCTTCACTGTGGGGATGGTGTTCTCGGGGTGATGAGAGGCGTTGGGTTTGCACTAGACATAGCGTTTTCCTTGATGGCCAAAAAGCTAAATTTTAGTCTCATCTGACCAGAGTACCTTCTTCCATATGTTTGGGGATTCTCCCACATGCCTTTTGGCGAACACCAAACGTGTTTGCTTATTTTTTTCTTTAAACAATGGCTTTTCTGGCCACTATTCCGTAAAGCCCAGCTCTGTGGAGTGTACGGCTTAAAGTGGTCCTATGGATGGATACTCCAGTCTCCGCTGTGGAGCTTTGCAGCTCCTTCAGGGTTATCTTTGGTCTCTTTGTTGCCTCTCTGATTAATGCCCTCCTTGCCTGGTCCGTGAGTTTTGGTGGGCGGCCCTCTCTTGCCAGGTTTGTTGTGGTGCCATATTCTTTCCATTTTTTAATAATGGCTTTAATGTTGCTCTGTGGGATGTTCAAAGTTTCTGATATTTTTTTATAACCCAACCCTGATCTGTACTTCTCCACAACTTTGTCCCTGACCTGTTTGGAGAGCTCCTTGGTCTTCATGGTGCCGCTTGCTTGGTGGTGCCCCTTGCTTAGTGGTGTTGCAGACTCTGGGGCCTTTCAGAACAGGTGTATATATACCGAGATCATGTGACAGATCATGTGACACTTAGATTGCACACAGGTGGACTTTATTTAACTAATGTGACTTCTGAAGGTAATTGGTTGCACCAGATCTTATTTAGAGGCTTAATAGCAAAGGGGGTGAATACATATGCACGCACCACTTTTCAGTTATTTATTTTTTTGAAGTTTTTGAAACAAGTTATTTTTTTCATTTCACTTCACCAATTTGGACTATTTTGTGTATGTCCATTACATGAAATCCAAATAAAAATCCATTTTAATTCCAGGTTATAAGGCAACAAAATAGGAAAAATGCCAAGGGGGGTCAATACTTTCGCAAGCCACTGTACTTCCTCTAGGTCTCCTCCCAATGCTCCCCCTCCAAGTGTGGTTCAACTACAAGGTTTTTCAGCCTGTGGTGAGCCCCAATCGCTTAGTTAGTGATGCGTCACTGCATGGTGACCCTAAACTAGTGGAAACAACTGACCCATTTGGAGGTTCAAGGCAGGCGTGTGATGATCTGGACGGACAACACTAGAGTGGTGGCTTATGTTAATCACCAAGGCAACCTGTGGTCACCCTGCCTCCATCGAGTAGCCAGCAAACTACTGTTTTGGGCACACGGCAACATTCTATCTCTCACAGCAGTTCAGCTGCCAGGAGTTATGAATGGAGCAATGGACCTCCAATTAAGGAAGGTTGCCTCTAGATTGGAATGGAGACTTCACCCCAACGTGATGAACATGATTTGGGACAGATTTGGGAGAGCTGAGATAGATCTCTTTGCTTCCCTGGAATCAGCCCATTGTACCCTTTGGTTCTCCATTCAGAAGAACGAGGCTCTGCCATGTGTAGACGATATGGCCGACAAATGGCCAAGGGCTCTAATGTACGCCTTTTCACCGGTAGCTGTGCTACCGATGTGCCTGAAAAAGCAGACTCGACCGGTTCTGACACAGGAGAACTTGGTTTTTGGCACTGTCACAATAACTGTGCAACCACCCCTGGAAACTGCCTCTCCGCCACAACCTGCTCAGTCAGGCGCGAGGGACCCTGTTGCACCCCGACTTGTCGAGCCTAAAGTTATGGGTGTGGCACCTGAACTGCTGCATTTTAGGCAGCTAGGGCTGTCTGAGAGAGTTGTTTCAGTTGTAGCATATTATGTTGACCGAACAATAAGTTGGAGGCAACCTGAACAGCTGTTCATCTGCTGTGGAGCTAAGGCCCATGGTAAAGCCCTGTCTAAGCAGAGGCTGTCGTTTGCTTATAAACAAGCCAACCTGTCCCCTCCTATGAAGGTCGTTGGTCACTCCAAAAGAGGTATGCTTCAGGGGGCATCTGTCACTGACATTTGCAGTGTTGCAGTATGGGCCACGCCCCATACTTTAACAAGAGTTTACAGACTAAATGTGTTGAATCTTCAAAACCCTGGCTTTGGGACCAAAGTGCTAGCGGCAGCTTCTATCTTGATACCAGAAGCCCCTGCAAAGAATTGATTCCTGCTATGTAAAAATAAATAAATAAACAGTCTATATTGTGGCAGCCTTACCTTCTGACCCTCTTAGATTTAAGTCGTTCTGCAAGTAATGCACTTTGCGATCGCTTGGGTATAGTTACACATTATATAATGGATACATTTCGTACTTGAAAGGGAACATTAGGTTGTAACGGTCTGAACCACTCTTAAAAGATTAGCCTTAAACAAGAAAACACAGGTCCTCAAATGAACAAATTTATTACCACACACTGTTAGACTGTATACAAACGATTGTGAGAAATGAAAGGAAGAATATCTACAGATAGATGAGGTTAGGGGATAGAAATCACAGTAGTACAGATTTTTAACAAGATGAGGGCAATAAAAGAAAGAAAAAAAACAAATTCAAATCCAGAAAGCAAAAAACAAGCGCATCAGAAAAAAACAAGTCCAGAACAAAAATGAAAGTCCAGCAACAAAAAAAATGTCGAAACCAGAGAAATCTCATCTAACTGTAGAGGTTGTGGTGTATTCCGACGGTGGCAGCAAAGTAGCAATAGGCTGCTAGACAGATCCTTGCTCCAGGGAAACCACTTTGGTTGCCAGTGGTAATTTCCAACTAGTTTCCAAAGGCAACATCCGGAACCCATGCACTACCTGCACACACATACACATACACACACACACACACACCCAAACACAAAATGGAGGGACTGGGGTTATTGTACCATAGTATGGTTTCTGGTTAACTATGTTAACTGTATCAGATTTCTGATTGTCCAGCTGTATGTGATAATTGGCTGGACCGAGTTTATTAAAAATCGTGGCTGGACCTACCCATTTAGGGGATAATTTAGTGAACTGAGTGGAGGCATCAGAAAGGAGATGGGCTCTGACCCAGACTGTGTTACCCACCTGAAACTGAAGGCTTTTACGGTATGCATTGTAATATCTAGCCTGCGTGGCCTGAGCTTCACCTACATTGATCCTAACTTCATGGGCTATTTGCTGTTGTTTCTCTAAGAGGGCATATTGAGGAGTGGATGGAGCTGGAGCGACTAGACGTTTAAGAGGTCCTTTAAGGTTGCTTTCTAAAGCTAGCTCAGCAGGAGTTAGGTTTAGCAGAATTAATGGCATACCTGAACTCAGCGATCCATTGATCGTCTCCAGGCTTTATAGACATCCATCAGCAAGCGGCTTGAGATCCACAGTTGAAACAAGGTAACAAGGGATGCCTCCCCTAGTGATTATCTCCTGAATAAGGAGATTGGTGATCTTGGGAGTCTTGCTGTTTCTTAAGAGAAACAACTCAACCCACTTGGTGTAGTAATCCATTAAAACCAGGAGGTAGACGTTGCCTTTGTTGCTTTTGGGAAACGGACCCATGAGGTAAATTCCCAGCATCTGCCTCTGTTCTGTAACAGAAGTAGCTTGTAGGAGACTAGAGGGTTTAGTATTTGAGGGCTTATATTGCTGACAGATGATACATTCCTTGGTGTGTTTCCAGGTGTCTTTTCTGACCGATGGCCACCAGGCTACTTCCAGAATTCTCAGGAGGGTCTTGAGCCATCCCATGTGGGTTACTGTGGTAGTACAGCAATGTGAAAATCTGCTCAGAGGGTACCACTGGTTGGAACTTGTGGTCTGTTCCAGAGAGGGCAACTTTTCTGTACAGCAATCCTTGTTGTTGTAAGAAACTGATCCTGTCAGAACCTTGTTTGGACATATGTAAATTGGAAATTACATCTTGGATGTACAGATCTTTATGCTGAGCAATGGCAATCTGGTCTAAGGTGGTAGGAAGTTCTAGACTGCAGTCGTATTTCTTACCAGAACACACAGCTACTGTAGATGGTATTGAACAAGGTATTCTGGATAAGGCATCAGGGACAACAATGAGACTTCCGTTCCAATAGTGCACTGTAAAGTAAAATTGCTGGTGTCCATCTGGTCAGCCTGGATGACATCTTGATGGTGTTAAAGGCCCAAGCTAGAGCAGCATGATCTCACCTCGAACTGCTGGCCTACCAGATAGTGTCTCCATTTCTCCACTGCCAACATGACAGCCAGACAATCTTTCTCTGAGGCAGAGTAATTCCTCTCAGCTATGTTGAGGATCTGAGAAGAGTGGGCTATTACCTGTTCATCCTCTCTCATCTTGCTGAAAAAGAACTGCTTCAAGCCCTACCCCACTGGCATCAGTGCTCACACAGAAGGTTAGAGCCATGTTGGGCTGAGCGAACACTGGAGGTGTTAATAAAGCTTCCCTAAGTGAAGACAGGCTTCAGTCCAGTCCCATGACACATATTTCTTTTTTAAGTTGTTCAAAGGGACGGAAAGGTCAGCAAAATGAGGATTGAACTTATGGTACCAGTCCACAAGACCTAAACCCTTCAGATTGGACAGTAAGGATAGTCCCAAATGGCCTTGATTTTTCCTTGTTCAGGAGAGACCCTCTCACATGACATGTCCAAGGAAATTGAGAGGATCTTTGAGGAAGTGGTACTTCTCAAGATTGAGGGTGAGATTGGCATAGAAGATGGTCAAGGACACAAGAAAGATCTTTGTAATGTAATGTTGAGCTTTGCTGGAGGAGTAGATAATTATATCTATGTATACAAAGCAACACTGACCTCTCAAATTACCAAGCACCTGCTCCATCAGAAGCTGGAAAGTCGCGGTGGCTTTCTTCAGCCCAAAGGGCATCACTTTCAAATGATAGAGACCGAAGGGGGTAATGAAAGCTGTCTTCTGAATGCTTTCTGGATCCATTGCCACCTGCCAATATCCTGATTTTAAATCAAGAGTGCTGAACACTGAGGCCCCCTGGAAGGACTCCAAGGTCTCGCGGACCCCAGGCATTGGGAAGGCATCAAAATGGGTCTTGTTATTAAGTTGGTCTCCACCAAGACCACAGGAGAAGACCAAGTTGAAGGACGGCTCAATAACACCATCTTTAATCATCTCTTCAAGGTGTTGTTGCATGATGGTGGGCTTTAAGGGCGACACTCTGTAGACCCGACTTCTCACTATCACTTCATTGATTGTGTAGCTGGAGTGTCGGGTGACGGTCGTCTTTCCTAGGCATGTGGAACAAAGAGTGGTCCATTGGTTCAGGAGCTGTTGCAACTCAGCAGATTGGGGAAGTAGCTGTGAAGAGAAAGATTCAACAACCCTTCTCTGGATTTCACCCTTCACTGATTTCTTCCCCTTTAGGTTCAGCAGGTTTTGTACTTGGCTGGCCTTGGGTCACTAAATACAAATTCACCCTATGGTCTCCAACACACCATTCCAATTCCCACTCAGATTTCTCTAAAAAGTGATAAAAGTGATATTTGCCTCGGTACTTCACTCCATACTTCCTGTGGGCGTAATGCAGCCGCAGCTGAACTCTCTCTAGGAAGTCTAGCCCTAAGACCAAAGGAAATGCCAGATGTTGAATAGCCATGACAAAGATATTTAATGACCCCCCCCCCCCCATGGAATTCAAATGTCACTGTCACCTTACCCAGTGCTCTGTAAGACTGACCACTGTGAAAGCTTGCTCATCACAAGGAATCAAATGTTCATTTGGTCTTTTAATCTTTTCCCATACCTGGTTTTGCATCAAGGTGAAGGTGCTGCCAGTGTCCAAAAGGGCTGGACTCTGCTCTCCTTGTACTGCAATCTCCACCACTAGAAGGGAAAGATGAGAACGATACTCCTTGACCGGGTTAGACTTTTTTAACTGACCAACGTGTTTCTTTTTGTGGTGGCTTTGGTGGTATTCTCAGCCACAGTTTTCACTGTCCCCTAAAGGCTCGCTGCCACCTTGGGGTTGGCATTGTTTAAAATCCTCCAGACTAGGTCAGGTTCCTCTATGTCTGGTCTCCAGTGCACACATAGAACTCGGTGGTCATGAGCAAAGTAATGTATACATTCTCCTGGTAACTGGACACACTGTCTTAGGCGGTCTTTGACCTCAGTTAAGAAGTCAGTTGGCAGGAAAGCTTTAAGAAAGGCTAGTTTAAAAAGGGCCCAGGAGTGGTGTGACAGGGTAGATGAGTGAATGCAGGTGCAGGGGTGATGCAGTGCAGTAATGAAACAAACAGAGACTTAATCCAGTTTGGAAAAGGGGTTATGTAATCCCAGGTCTGGTGACAAGTAACAATAATAACAAAAACATTAACGGGTTTTGCATACCCAAACAATAATAAACCACACATCTCCGCCCCACAATAATACCTACACTGTCACCAATCCTGGTTGAGTGCAGTAGTGCTCTTCGTGGGTGAGACAGTTTAGTTTTCTATGGCAATTAGTGCAGTGAAGTTCCGGCTTTAGTGCTGGCACTTGGCGACAGCACCAGAAATGTGTTAGCCGTCTAGTGCACAAACAAATAAACACAAAATACTCACGATACTTGTTATTTAATTTAGTTTTTTTACTGGTTCTTTCTCAGATTACAATTCTCCATCCCCTTTTACGCTGTCACGCATGACCCCTTGGTAAACGAGTGCAACCGCCTCTCCAATCTGCGACTGCCATGTCGTTTCAATTCTGGGTCAATATTCAGGTGGATATGTTGTCGTTCGGAAATCCACCAACTTAGGTATGCCTGTCAGTGAGTCTTCAAGCTCTGGACTGAGTTCCAGACGGTTGACTGAAGGGTGGAATCTTGTTCTAGGCGTATTAGCTTTTCTAGCAACTTTACTCTCCCACCGGCCGTTCCCGCGCTGGAAACAATCAAACACAGCCCTTTCTGTGGTTGCGGAAACAACTCTCTGAAAGTTTGATCAATGTATTTCTTTAAACCTTCCTCTCTGTTAATACTACTTTGTTGGAAGGAGGTACAATCAGTTTCTAAATCTGAAATGTGTTTTACTCAAACTGGCTCACATAAGTAACATCATCCTCAACATCCAACTCAATCTCAGGTTCACTCACCTACAAATGACTCAACAACTGGGTTACTTCAGGTACAGACCCTCTGTGTGTAACAAATGGACCAGCAGTGAAATCTGGATTAATAATATACTCCTACTGCTGTCTTGGGCCCTATGATGGTGCCATCCTGAATCTCCATTTTATGAAAATATAAATAGTGTGGGATCCAAGTATAAAGAAACACAGGTGTTGTGATAAATCAAATATATGTTTTTTTGTTTCTGTAACGGTCTAAACCAAACTTAAAAGATCAGCCAACAGTGAATTAAACAAGAAAGCTACAGGTCCTCAAATGAACAAATTTATTACCACACACTGTGAGACTGTATACAAGTGATCGCGAAAAATGAAAGGAAGAATATCCAGATACACAAATAGATTAGACAAAGAAGGGATAGAGATGACAATGGTAGAGATTTTTAACAAGATGTGCACAATAAAACAAATCCAAAACCAGGAAACAAAAAAACAAACAATTCAGGATAAAAGGAAGTCAAAAAACACATTTTTGAAACAAAACAAGTCCAACAAAAAATCTCTGAACAAAAGTAAATGTAGAAACCAGAGATCTCACCCAACTATGGAGGTTGTGGTGTATTCCAGTGGTGGCAGCAAAGCAGCAACAGGCTGCCAGACAGATCCTTGCTCCTGAGAAACCAAGTTAGTTTTCAGTGGTAATCTCCTACTAGTTTCCAAAAGCAACACCCAGAACCCATGCACTGCCTGCACACACATACACAACCAAACACAAAATGGAGGGACACCAACCTCCCTTCCTCATTCTTTCTTCTTTTTGGTTAATGGCCACCAAGCTTCCGCTGAAGCTTATTGTTACCACCTACTGTTTGTTTTGATTATCGTTATTGTGAGCACAACACTTTGATTCCTGTTTATTTTTTTTTTTAAGAATTAAATCTCCCTGTTATGCTACTGAATTTCCCTATATACCTGACCATACATCTATTCTATTACCATCCCCTATACCATCCCTAAAAAAAAAATTCTGAGTATTCAAACCCCTCAACTCCTGCCCTACCTCTAATCTCACCTCTAATCTCACTTCCCTATACCTAGCACAACCAACCATCAGGTGTTCCCCAGTTTCCATAACCCCATATCTCATACAGAACCCATTCTCATGTGCTCCAATTCTATATACATGTTCATTTAAAGTCGAATGTCCTATAAACAGCCTTATTAGGTTAACTTACTTCTGTCTATTTTCTCCACACCATCCTTCCCACAAAATGACTTGACTTATATATATTTTGTCCCCCATTCCACATATTCTGCTATTCATTCACTATAATTTTTTTCTATTATTTTATAATATTCCCTTAACCCATAATGAACATCCATACCCACATTCACTTTCTTCACTTCCATTTTTGCTAACCCATCCACCCTCTCATTTACCTCCAGCGTTCCCTCTAAGCTTTTTAGATACTGAGAAACTTTTCGTTTTGACTGACAAAGAGTAAATTATCAGTGAGAACCCTTCAGCCAACATTAACCCTTTTAATGTATTTGTGTTGCATTACACAATTTTGAAACAATTTTACAATATACTTTAAATTTAAACAAGACATTTATTGTGGCTCTGCCTCTGATTTTGAATCATCCTCTCATCCTGTCGGTTGTTATCATAGCTATCGATTGCATGCTTAACTGGTGGCCTGCATAAAACATTGGCATCTGAACTGCCTTCAGTTGTAACCATCTTTAGGGCTACTAATTGTTCCATTCTTGGGATTACCAAATTCCATTATACAAAAATGGCCAATTCCATTTCTTCCCACTTTTTATCAACATATTATTATTAAATATTGCATTTGAACATAATTATAATGTTGGTAGCTACAATAAGTAAATTTAATAAATATTAACACAATTTGCTGTAATAGATAGTAAAGCACCTGAAGACACTTCAAACCTATCATAATGTTTATAGACATCACTTGGCTCATTGCAGGCATTAAAATAAGCAGGACAATCTAAGAATTATATTACAACAGAAAAACAAATGTCCAGCACAGTTGTGAGAATCATATTTACAGACTTCCACTGACAGGGTAGTTCAGTCTACAAATAAAGGTGTTTTGAAAATGCTGGCATTACAATAACAATACAAAATATGAAACAGTTTAGTAACAGTCCAGCAGTGTCATGTGAGAGTAATCCTATGTACAGTACTCCACAAATTAAGTTTAGCGTTTTACTGGCATTATAATAACCAGGATAAAAATGAAACACTGATAAAGGCGTGTTGAGTGACTCGTTGCTCTGAAACAGGTTCACTGCTATGTATTACCCGTTTATAATTTAAATAGCGCCTCTTTTAATGCAAATGTTTAATTAATCCTCTCAATTGTTTCTTTCCTAATTCTGCGGTGTTTTTTGCAAGATTTAAAAAGAGGCGTGTCTCTAAAATAAACAAAACAATAAAATACGCAATTGATTACTTCGGGAAAGCTCCGCCTTGAGCGCAGTACCTTAGGTCTTAGTTTTTCAGCATAGAATGCAGTGCTTTGCTATTGTTGCTGTCTTATTTGCTTTCTTATTCTCTACGTGTTTACGACTGCATTATGATATTTAATGGTATTGACTCGTACATGATCACACAAATTACAGCAAAACTTTAATACTATCGCACCATCCTTGTATAGATAATCCAATTTCTTTTAGCTCTGTCTTATTGAAATATTGTTTTTTTTTCTTTGTTGGTGCAGCAACCATGTTGCGTTTCAGCAGACATGGAGTGGTCACATTATGAATAAATGGACATGGTATGTCTTCTTCAATTACTGTACACTTAAATGTGTATTTTGACTAATTTGCTGAATACATTTTCACCAGTTTCAAAACGCTTAAGATGATTTCTGAAATGGTCGTTTTTTAAAATGGAAATCATCAAAGTGTGAGTATTGTGATTTTTATTTATGTTTACTGGAGTGTGATAGGAAATGGCTGAGCGGTGACGTCAGGCCAGAAGCAGGAACTGAAAACACACAGGAAGCTACTGCAGTGAAAAGACACAATTAAACACAAATAAATAAAATATTTAAACAAAAAATAAACACTGCTCACAGAGCAAAACAAAATATTTAAACAAAAACAAATCACAAACACTAAAGGTCCAGCTGGGCAGTAACCTTCACGGTTCCTTTATATTTATTTATTTATTTATTCATTCCATTCTCTCTCTCTCTCTCTCTCTCTCTCTCTCTCTCTCTCATGGAGAGATGCAGGCATTTTATATACGTGACCATCTCCCGATTATCAAGAAATGAATCACTTAATAAGGGAGATGGCCACCTTCTGCACAAGGTTTTAAATTAGCAACCGGCAGAGGACGGGCTGCCAATCTAGTCTCTGCCAGAACAAGATAAAAACAAAACCAACGCACGACTACATCGTCAAAACAATAACCAAACACACAGCGTTCCGCTGTCATATATATATATATATATATATATATATATAAAATAAAACACAATACAATAAACAAATAAACAAATACAAAATAACACAGGGGCGGAGGGGGAGACCCCGTTTTAAAAATAAACAACCTGAACATGGCTGCTCGCCCTGTTACACAGAGTATATATACTTCTAAATAATGCAGGAAGGTTGTGCTTCACCGATTTTAGTATTCAATTATACAAGTTAAAAACTGTAAAGTTCATAAGCAGTACTCTCTATAGAGGCAGAATTGCCAGATGCCTGCTTCGCCCATTCTGTACCAGTAGATTTAACTCTGCAATAATGTGACGTGCATTTTTACAGAGGGAAATCAGAGAATCAGTCGCAAGACAGACACAAATATGCTTATATTAATGCTTTGTAAGAATGGTCTCAAAGTAATAGGTTTACCTCGAGAGGTTGATATTTATGATAATAACTTGCGAAAGTTAGTAAACTGAGTGCGAAGGTTGTTGCCAGTTACTGCGAGAAATGTGCGCATTTTAGCCTTAGAGGGAACACTGTTCCCCTCTATTCCTGTATGTGCTGGAATCCACACAAAAATAACATACAATCCTAAATACACACATTCTGACACTAGATACATTACTCCTTGTACTAAATCTCTTCTATCTTCATTCTTAATTGCCTGTAGCCTTGATAATGCAAAAATAATCCCTATTAGTTCAGCTGTCATAATAGACAAGTTATCTGTAATACGTTCACATTTTTCTACCTCAAATTCTGGGATGTAATAAGCTGCTTCAACTCGACCATTATCTGTATTTTTAGACCCATCTGTAAAAATCTTACAGTAATTTTCCAATACGCGGTTTGCCCATTTCCCTACCAGGTCACAGAAAACCGCTCTTCCTAATTTTCTTTAACTTTTAATAAATACAGATCAATCACTGGATTATTAAAACATCATGGACTGATGACAGAGAACCTCCCTTCCCTTCCCCCCTCTACATATATTAAACTCAAAGAATGGGAAGTTGCCCTTCTTAAAGGGGAATCATTATTTATTATTCAAGAGAACATGAATGTTACCTGACCAGGTATATTAAGTACTTATATGTAAATTGTGTTTATTATTATTTAAACATTTGGGTGGCTAGTGCCACATGGTTACTAACATAACCCTGGTTTGCTGAAATAGAAATCTCTCCATTACAATCTTCGGTCGCTGTGTACATTACACGCAACAGGCTGATGAAGATTGACTAGCACTGTTCAACCGTCATCATTGAGCCTAGTCTCTTCTAGGAGGGGTGAAGACTGGCATGATGACATTGCCGGTCACTCTGTGACAGCTTTGGTAAGTCTCAGAATTTGAGTTGGCTGACTTGTGTTTATTATTATTACTATTGGAACTGAGTTTATTATTATTGGAACTGTAATATTGTGTTTACTGTTGTTTGTGAGAGTTCTTTCTCTGTTTTTTTTTTTGCAGAAACATGGCAGAGGAAAAGACAGATGGGCCCCAGTGCAGGTTATTATTGTGCCCCCCCCCCCAACATAAAACAGAAAAGTTGCCTACTTACATCAGAATCACATTTTGCATGGCTTCCGTTTTGCAAAGCCATCAATTACCTGCTGGAGGTTCAGTTTTCTGGCTCTGTCATTTTCAATGGATAGCATTCCCAATCCACGAAGTCTGTCCTGTCCCGTTGTGCTCCTTAGGTAGTTTTTTATTAGTTTTAATTTGGAAAAGACCATTCTGCACTTGCTACTGTTACCAGGATGGTTAGAAACAGCATAAGTGCTGGACAAACTTCAGAAAAACTGAATGCTAATGCACTGTTGTCAACAATTAGAACTTTTGCAAACTCTTTCACTGTCAACTGCTTTGAGATTTCAGATTTTAAACATGATCTGAATGAAAGGAGCTGTCCAAGAAAAGCTGGAGAAATGTCTTTTCTGAAGTGACTGGCAAGTTCTTTCGTACAAATTATCATCTCTTGCAGAAATAAGTGTAGTAGGCTGGATTACGCTGAGCCTTTCTGCAATGGAGTGCAAGCTTTGAAATTGATTGGAGAGCTGTGCAGTTATCACATCTAGGCACCTGTAGAACACATTCACTCTGAAAAATCTTTCTCCATCTGCAAGTCTTTCATCTTCACATAACTCTTCAAAACGGCATTTCACTTTCCTCCTGCGCATTTCTTCAGACTTAGTTTTTCCTCCCCATTTTTCCGATAACTGAATCGTTGCATTTTTGGCTTCTTGGAATTCATTTTGGAAGTAACTGTTTCCTGGAACTGTTTAGCAAATGTGCTGCTTTGCAAAGGTCTGTGTCTTTAGACTATAGCAGTTTTGAAACCACATTCACCTTTTCCAGGATCATTTGGAGCACAACTAGAAAAACGAAACAAAATTTCTCCAATGACTTCTTAATGCCGAAGCCTCACTATGTTCATCGGCATTTTTGCTGAAATGTATCATCTTTGTTAGTGCTTTCATGACATCTACATATCGAAATCTAAGAGCAAGGAGTGATTCATACCAGCATGACCATCGTGTAGGACACAGCATTTTCAAAGTAATGCTGGAGCTAGTTTCTGAAGTACACACAAATGAAGCTAGCATATCCAACCTGTATCCAAAAACCATTTACAGTCTCTCTATCACATCATAAAAATGCTTCACTTCTTGTATTCCTCTAACTGAATCATTCAGTGCATGATTTAAGTTGTGAGCAGCACAATGTACATATTTAGCACATGGTTCCTTTTTCAATATTCTCGCTTGCACACCAGAGTACACAGCACTCATATTAGTGGCCCCAGCATACCCCTGCCCACGACACTTTGATAATTCTAACCCTTTCTGTTCAGTATAGTCGATAATTTTTTTTCTCAAGTCCACTAGCGGACTGATCAGATATTTTCTGAAACCCCAGAAAAGAATTTTCACTACAGTTGCCACATTTCTTTCATCCATTTCAACTGTACGTGTCGAAAAATCTGACTCATCTGATCAGTCTTTGAAATATCTTGGGTGATATCCATTATTACAGAAAAAAAGGCTCACACTATATTTCATCAACAATCTCCCCCTCAATATGTTCCAACAAAACATCAATTAGTTCACCCTGTACTGTAGAACTAAGATACTGAATTGAACCACTGGGCCTAGAAACTAGTTACTTCAACATTGGGTCGTAGCTAACAGTTCCACGAAAGAAAGAAAATTCCCACAATTAGCATGTCCTAGACCTCTCGATGTCCCCTGAAAGCCAAATTGCACATTGATAACGTAAGCGTCATGTTAATGAGACACTCCAAAACTTGTATCCAGAAGTTTTTTCCTTTAGTACTTGAGTTTCTAAGTCTTCATCGATTGTTCCATGTAATCGCCACTGCTCATATACTAAGCAAGAATCTAAATGTGTTTTTGCTGTTTCATAAAATTCAATTTTGCCTGTTAGATGATACCAGTCTCTAACTCCTTTTACCCATGCCCCATTATAGGCAGCTGCACTGCAATCAGCAAACAACCAGCAGGGTTCGCAATACGCACAGTCTCATTTGGGCAAGTAACAAAGCCAAGTGCAAGGTAGTCTAACTCCTGCTTTTGTTGTAATGTCATAGTAAGTTGTGGAGAAACAACGCCCTTCTTGATTTTCGTCTTGTGAAAATGGTCCAATGGGTTTACATGAACCTTGAGATATTATGTATTGTTTTACTTGGATGTCTGTATTATCTAAAGGAAAATTACCTTTGTCTGTTCTGTGTTTGTCATCAGTTGGAAGAAAAGCAGGTTAATTAATGTTTATGGCAGCACTTGTTTCGAAACTTTCTTTTTTCTCCAATGCGTTTCCGATGTCTTCCTCAGTTGTTTTAGTTAAGTTTGTTTCAGCACTGTCCATCTCTGCTGGGGTACTGGGCCCAAAAACATTGAATGTCACTCAACACTGTGAAAGATTGCACAGTTCATTTCTGTTCCCTCTCTCAATGCAAATGTAGAGCTGATGCACTGATGCAAAGCCAGTGGACAAAGGAAAGGGACAGCCTGACTGGTGAGTCACTGAAAGGGATTCTGTTCGTACAGCACAACTTCAGCCAAGCATCTTGAGCTACTTCAACCACTGCTGAGAAAGATATGCTCTGCAGAGAAATATGCATGGGCACGAAAAGAAGAAGCACAGTAGGACAGGGATGTTTAATGCACAGATTTGACAGTTATCTTGCAAATACTTTTTTGATTGCTAAGCAATACAGTACTGACTGTAAAACGTTACATGTATGTTTGATGCAGGCCATTATATTTCTTTTTTTTTTTTAAATCATTTTCAAATGTTCAAAGTAGAAATAAACTTTACAGTTCAGTTTAAATTTAGTTTTTCCGTGTTGCACAATGAGAGATTAATCTTAAATAAAAATTGGTCCTGCCAGTTAGCAACCCCCTTCGGTAGTGTCCTCTTTTTGAGGATCAGAAATATGGTAACCCTAGTACTACCCTTCAGAAGGAAGGCGGAAGACAAGACAAGCCCAGCCAGGCCGGGGCCCCATAAAATAAATACATAAATAAATAAATGATTCAGTGCAAATGAATACATTGATTACATAATGATTTAAACATTCAAGCCTGTTACCACCGGGACTCCTTAAGTGTGTAGGCCCATGTGCACCTTCACTGGCTGCACCTGCTATTACTGCATCACTGGCTCTGCGTTAAGTGAGATACACGCATTGGTTTAGATTGCTTGCAGTCTCTTGCTGGAGTCTTGGTGCCTGCTTGCAGCACCATTACAAAGGCTGTTAGGACTCTAACAGCAGGCTTCCCTCAGTCTTGTATTCATTCGGACTGTTTGGGTTTCTCAGAAGCTATATAGGTGGGCATCCCTGTATACTGCTTCTTGCAGTAATGCAAACCAAGTAGACCTGTAGGTCACGACCCGCTCCATTCCCGACCCAACATCTGTCGAACAGGGTTCAAGGTTACCGCACTGGTACCGTACCCACCTGGTGCAAGTCACCGCACGCGTACTGTACCGGAGTCGAGGGTACCGTACCGACTTGCTGCTTGTGTAGACTGAGGCAACAGGCTACACTGTGTTGCTGTCTGCATCATGCCAGGGTTTTTTTTCCTGTGACATATGTAAGTCCAGTCTCCCAGCAGAGGATAAGTACAGCAGGTGCTTTTCCTGCCTGGGGCCAGAGTATGCAAAACAGGCACTCACTGACCGCACCTTCTGCAAGATTTGTGCAAGTTTTTCTCAAGTTTTTCTAAGCACAGCTTTGAGCTTTGCAGAGCACTCCATGTCCACTGCACTTGAGCAGGGCTCTCCCATTTATCTATTGAAGACAAGGGTGTGTCTTTCCAGATGGCTCTGGACCAAGGGAGAGTAGAAAAAGTGCCTGAGGCAAGAGTCCACGTAAGAAGCTATCTTTACAGTCTTCTTCATCATCCTTTGAGGCTTGCTCTGAGAGTCATAGACCCTCACCACAGCAGCTACAGGAGCTGCACTTGGTGAATAAAAACCTGTTCCATATTTCCAAACTGAACGGGTAGGCTGTTGGCAGAAATCTTGCTGCTTTGGTAGCTGCAAGGTGACAGCTTTGACATTCCCAGGCATGAGTGTCTGATGGGGATAAAGCACCACTGTTAGACGCCCCCATTACACCAGGGCATACCTTTGGTCCTGCAGTGGATGAGATGCTTCAGCGCTCTTACTGTGCAAGGGGGTCCACTAAGGAACTGGTGCATCTGCTTCCAAAGTGACCGGTACAGCCAGGGCCCAGGGCCCCTTTTCAGGGAGCCACCTGGAGTATTGGTGTCAGTGGACCACAGACATCTGGATGCTTACTACTGTACAGACCGGCTGTTCTCTCCAATTCAAGCACGTTCACCCTCCTTTTCGGGGCGTGACTACATGGACGCTGCAGTACTGTCTCGGGAGGCGGCAGCTCTGCTACAAAAGCGATTTGTACAGTACATCTTCTCCATTTGATGGAAGGGTTCTACTCCAGATACTTCCTAGTGCCCAAGCAGGATGGTGGCCTCAGACCAATCCTCGACTTCAGACAGAGGTTCAAAATGTTGACCATGCAACAGCTGTTGCAGTCAATCAGGCCAGGCGACCGGTTCACCACAGTGGGCATCATCAAGGACACATAATTTGCACATCCCCATAAGACCAGCACACACGAGGTACCTACGGTTCTCTTTTCAAGGAACAGGGTACGAGTTCCATGTACTGCCGTTTGGCCTCTCTCTAGCTCCTCATGCCTTTTCAAAGTGCATGGAAACTATTCTAGCCCCATTGAGACTCAGAGGCATTAGAGTACTCAATTACCTGAACGACTGGCTCATATGTACACAGTCTCCTATGCAGGCAGAGGCCCATATGGAACTCGTCACCGGCCACCTTCATCGGTTGGGCCTGTTAGTGAATCGGGCAATGGGCCTGCTCACGCCTTTGCAGACAACCTCCTTTCTAGGAATCCTCCTTTCCTTTCATGCTGTCTATTCTGTCGGACGATAGAGTGCAGACAATAGCCACCTATTTGAAGCTTTTTCAGCTCAATACAGCGCTTACAGTAGTGAGATTCCAGAGACTTCTGGGCTTGATGGCAGCAGCTTCCCATTCACCTTTTCCAGGATCATTTGGAGCACAACTAGAAAAACGAAACAAAATTTCTCCAATGACTTCTTAATGCCGAAGCCTCACTATGTTCATCGGCATTTTTGCTGAAATGTATCATCTTTGTTAGTGCTTTCATGACATCTACATATCGAAATCTAAGAGCAAGGAGTGATTCATACCAGCATGACCATCGTGTAGGACACAGCATTTTCAAAGTAATGCTGGAGCTAGTTTCTGAAGTACACACAAATGAAGCTAGCATATCCAACCTGTATCCAAAAACCATTTACAGTCTCTCTATCACATCATAAAAATGCTTCACTTCTTGTATTCCTCTAACTGAATCATTCAGTGCATGATTTAAGTTGTGAGCAGCACAATGTACATATTTAGCACATGGTTCCTTTTTCAATATTCTCGCTTGCACACCAGAGTACACAGCACTCATATTAGTGGCCCCAGCATACCCCTGCCCACGACACTTTGATAATTCTAACCCTTTCTGTTCAGTATAGTCGATAATTTTTTTTCTCAAGTCCACTAGCGGACTGATCAGATATTTTCTGAAACCCCAGAAAAGAATTTTCACTACAGTTGCCACATTTCTTTCATCCATTTCAACTGTACGTGTCGAAAAATCTGACTCATCTGATCAGTCTTTGAAATATCTTGGGTGATATCCATTATTACAGAAAAAAAGGCTCACACTATATTTCATCAACAATCTCCCCCTCAATATGTTCCAACAAAACATCAATTAGTTCACCCTGTACTGTAGAACTAAGATACTGAATTGAACCACTGGGCCTAGAAACTAGTTACTTCAACATTGGGTCGTAGCTAACAGTTCCACGAAAGAAAGAAAATTCCCACAATTAGCATGTCCTAGACCTCTCGATGTCCCCTGAAAGCCAAATTGCACATTGATAACGTAAGCGTCATGTTAATGAGACACTCCAAAACTTGTATCCAGAAGTTTTTTCCTTTAGTACTTGAGTTTCTAAGTCTTCATCGATTGTTCCATGTAATCGCCACTGCTCATATACTAAGCAAGAATCTAAATGTGTTTTTGCTGTTTCATAAAATTCAATTTTGCCTGTTAGATGATACCAGTCTCTAACTCCTTTTACCCATGCCCCATTATAGGCAGCTGCACTGCAATCAGCAAACAACCAGCAGGGTTCGCAATACGCACAGTCTCATTTGGGCAAGTAACAAAGCCAAGTGCAAGGTAGTCTAACTCCTGCTTTTGTTGTAATGTCATAGTAAGTTGTGGAGAAACAACGCCCTTCTTGATTTTCGTCTTGTGAAAATGGTCCAATGGGTTTACATGAACCTTGAGATATTATGTATTGTTTTACTTGGATGTCTGTATTATCTAAAGGAAAATTACCTTTGTCTGTTCTGTGTTTGTCATCAGTTGGAAGAAAAGCAGGTTAATTAATGTTTATGGCAGCACTTGTTTCGAAACTTTCTTTTTTCTCCAATGCGTTTCCGATGTCTTCCTCAGTTGTTTTAGTTAAGTTTGTTTCAGCACTGTCCATCTCTGCTGGGGTACTGGGCCCAAAAACATTGAATGTCACTCAACACTGTGAAAGATTGCACAGTTCATTTCTGTTCCCTCTCTCAATGCAAATGTAGAGTGAGTTTTTTCACTGATGCAAAGCCAGTGGACAAAGGAAAGGAACAACTTGACTGTTGAGTCTCTGAAAGGGATCCTGCTCGTACAGCACAACTTCAGCCAAGCATCTTGAGCTACTTCAACCACTGCTGAGAAAGATATGCTCTGCAGAGAAATATGCATGGGCACGAAAAGAAGAAGCACAGTAGGACAGGGATGTTTAATGCACAGATTTGACAGTTATCTTGCAAATACTTTTGTACTAACTGTAAAAAGTTACATGTATGTTTGATGCAGGCCATTATACTTCTTTTTTTTAAAAAAATATTTTCAAATGTTCAAAGTAGAAATAAACTTTACAGTTCAGTTTAAATTTAGTTTTTCCGTGTTGCACAATGAGAGATTAATCTTAAATAAAAATTGGTCCTGCCAGTTAGCAACCCCCTTCGGTAGTGTCCTCTTTTTGAGGATCAGAAATATGGTAACCCTAGTACTACCCTTCAGAAGGAAGGCGGAAGACAAGACAAGCCCAGCCAGGCCGGGGCCCCATAAAATAAATACATAAATAAATAAATGATTCAGTGCAAATGAATACATTGATTACATAATGATTTAAACATTCAAGCCTGTTACCACCGGGACTCCTTAAGTGTGTAGGCCCATGTGCACCTTCACTGGCTGCACCTGCTATTACTGCATCACTGGCTCTGCGTTAAGTGAGATACACGCATTGGTTTAGATTGCTTGCAGTCTCTTGCTGGAGTCTTGGTGCCTGCTTGCAGCACCATTACAAAGGCTGTTAGGACTCTAACAGCAGGCTTCCCTCAGTCTTGTATTCATTCGGACTGTTTGGGTTTCTCAGAAGCTATATAGGTGGGCATCCCTGTATACTGCTTCTTGCAGTAATGCAAACCAAGTAGACCTGTAGGTCACGACCCGCTCCATTCCCGACCCAACATCTGTCGAACAGGGTTCAAGGTTACCGCACTGGTACCGTACCCACCTGGTGCAAGTCACCGCACGCGTACTGTACCGGAGTCGAGGGTACCGTACCGACTTGCTGCTTGTGTAGACTGAGGCAACAGGCTACACTGTGTTGCTGTCTGCATCATGCCAGGGTTTTTTTTCCTGTGACATATGTAAGTCCAGTCTCCCAGCAGAGGATAAGTACAGCAGGTGCTTTTCCTGCCTGGGGCCAGAGTATGCAAAACAGGCACTCACTGACCGCACCTTCTGCAAGATTTGTGCAAGTTTTTCTCAAGTTTTTCTAAGCACAGCTTTGAGCTTTGCAGAGCACTCCATGTCCACTGCACTTGAGCAGGGCTCTCCCATTTATCTATTGAAGACAAGGGTGTGTCTTTCCAGATGGCTCTGGACCAAGGGAGAGTAGAAAAAGTGCCTGAGGCAAGAGTCCACGTAAGAAGCTATCTTTACAGTCTTCTTCATCATCCTTTGAGGCTTGCTCTGAGAGTCATAGACCCTCACCACAGCAGCTACAGGAGCTGCACTTGGTGAATAAAAACCTGTTCCATATTTCCAAACTGAACGGGTAGGCTGTTGGCAGAAATCTTGCTGCTTTGGTAGCTGCAAGGTGACAGCTTTGACATTCCCAGGCATGAGTGTCTGATGGGGATAAAGCACCACTGTTAGACGCCCCCATTACACCAGGGCATACCTTTGGTCCTGCAGTGGATGAGATGCTTCAGCGCTCTCACTGTGCACGGGGGTCCACAAAGGAACTGGTGCGTCTGCTTCCCAAGCGACCACCTCCAGTACGGTAGTGCATAAACCAGGTAAACTAGCACCCCAGTCCCCAGTCCTGGACCGGTACAGCCAGGGCCAGGGCCCCTTTTCGTGGGTCCCCGGGAGTATTGGGTGTCAGACTGACCGGTACAGCCAGGGCCCAGGGCCCCTTTTCAGGGAGCCACCTGGAGTATTGGTGTCAGTGGACCACAGACATCTGGATGCTTACTACTGTACAGACCGGCTGTTCTCTCCAATTCAAGCACGTTCACCCTCCTTTTCGGGGCGTGACTACATGGACGCTGCAGTACTGTCTCGGGAGGCGGCAGCTCTGCTACAAAAGCGATTTGTACAGTACATCTTCTCCATTTGATGGAAGGGTTCTACTCCAGATACTTCCTAGTGCCCAAGCAGGATGGTGGCCTCAGACCAATCCTCGACCTCAGACAGAGGTTCAAAATGTTGACCATGCAACAGCTGTTGCAGTCAATCAGGCCAGGCGACCGGTTCACCACAGTGGGCATCATCAAGGACACATAATTTGCACATCCCCATAAGACCAGCACACACGAGGTACCTACGGTTCTCTTTTCAAGGAACAGGGTACGAGTTCCATGTACTGCCGTTTGGCCTCTCTCTAGCTCCTCATGCCTTTTCAAAGTGCATGGAAACTATTCTAGCCCCATTGAGACTCAGAGGCATTAGAGTACTCAATTACCTGAACGACTGGCTCATATGTACACAGTCTCCTATGCAGGCAGAGGCCCATATGGAACTCGTCACCGGCCACCTTCATCGGTTGGGCCTGTTAGTGAATCGGGCAATGGGCCTGCTCACGCCTTTGCAGACAACCTCCTTTCTAGGAATCCTCCTTTCCTTTCATGCTGTCTATTCTGTCGGACGATAGAGTGCAGACAATAGCCACCTATTTGAAGCTTTTTCAGCTCAATACAGCGCTTACAGTAGTGAGATTCCAGAGACTTCTGGGCTTGATGGCAGCAGCTTCCCAGACCCTTCCTTTGGGTCTCCTGCACATGCACCCTTTCCAAGCCTGGTTCAACAGCAGGGTTTTTCAGCCCACATTGAACTGTGGCCGCCTAGTGACAGTATCTCGCCATTGTCTAAAGGCTCTACCTTGGTGGACACGCTGAGGCGTAGCACTGGGCAGTGTCACCAGAAGGGAGGTCATCACGGACGTGTCCAGCCTCGGCTGGGGCGCTATGTATAATGGCAGAGGGTAAAAAAAAAACCTTGGCAGGGTCTCCATATAAATATTTTGGAGCTGCAGGCAGTTTATCTGGCCCTGCAGAATTTTTTGCAGGAGGTTCAAGGGAGACATTTGCTTGTCTGGACGACAACACTACTGTGGTGGCTTATATAAACCACCAGGGCGGGCAGTTCAGGTCTCCCAGTCTTTATGGTGTGGCCCACAAGCTGTTGCTCTGGACACACATACAGCTCCTCTCACTGTGGGCGGTACACCAGCCCAGGGTGATAAACTGGGCAGCGTACCTTCTTTCCAGAAGATCCCAGTGTCTCAGAGTGGAGGCTTCACCCTGAGGTGGTGAGCCTCATTTGGGACAGGTTCAGGAGAGCAGGAATCGACCCACTACCACCTTTGGTTCTCCATAACAGGAGATGAGGACCTGGTGGCCAGAGATGCCTTGGCACACCAGTGACCGGCAACTGTTGTATGCCTTCCCACCATTCGCCATGCTCCCGCTGTGTCTAGAAAAAATCAAGCAGGACCGGGAGCCCTTACTAGCCCGGGAGACTCTGGTTTTCAGCTTTGATGCAGCTCCTGAGCTGCCAGCCTTGGAGCCTGCCCAAACACCGCAATCTGCTCAGTCAGGCACAAGGGACATTGTGGCATCCCGATCCATCGAGCCTACGGCTCTGGGTCTGGCTTCTGAACGGCTGCATTTGAGCTGTCTGGAGCTTTCTTAAAGGGTCATTGATACTCTACAAAGTGCCAGAGCAGCGTCCACACGTTCCCAGTACAGGTACAAGTGGGCGTATTTCAATCTTCCCCATGGCAGTTATACAGCAATTTTTGCAGAACCTTTTTGATGAGGAGAAATCCCCCTCCACGTTAAAGGTCTATCTGCCAGTCATTTCAGCTTGCCATGTCAAAATTGACTTGGTCTCTTCAGGAGCTCACTTTCTGATGGGGCCATTTTAAAAAGGAGCTCAATGGCTTTGGCCGCCTCCTGAAGGATATTGTTCCTCGCTGGTGGCTTAATGTAGTGCTTGAGCCGAAATTTTTGTCACTTAAAGCGGTTTTCTTGCTTGCAATCAGCTCTAAGTGGGTGAGTGAGATTATTATTTGTTTATTTAGCAGGTGCCTTTATCCAATGGCCTTTAGGTGACATGCAGAAACTAGGGTGTGTGAACTATGCATCAGCTGAAGACTTACAACAACGTCTCACCCAAAAGACAGAGCACAAGGAGGTTAAGTGACTTTCTCAGGGTCATACAGTGAGTCAGTGAGTGAGCCGGGATTTTAACCGGGTACCTCCTGGTTTCAAGCACTTTTCTTTAACCACTGGACCGCACAGCCTCCAATGCAAGCATTTTCAATTGCAAAAGCCTGCTGAAGCCAGGACAAAGGTCACATTTCATTTCAATCCTGCTTTTTGCAGAAAACTATCTTGCCATTCTAGATCAACCAGTCTGTGGAATTAGAGGCTTTCCATCCACCTCCTTTCCAGTCTGACAGAGCTCCATACACGCTGCCCTGTGTGGGCACTAATATTATGTGGACAGGACACAAAGTTGGAGGCAGTCCCATGGTCAAGCCTTGTCAAGACAGAGGCTGTCCAAATGCATAACAGATAGTCAGGAATGCCTATGAGCGAGCCAACTTGCCCCCTCCAGAAAAACTCACTGCCCCTTCCACCAGGGGCATGGCAACTTCGTGGGCTTTGTTCCAGGGTGCATCTGTCAAGGACATTTGCTGCAGAGGTGTGGGCTACTCCACATACCTTTACAAGGTCCTATAGACTGAATCTCATGAATCCCCAAAACCCTGGCTTTGAAACAAGAGTATTGAGGGCGGTCATAGAGGGGAGTTTCTCCCTCAGTTTTTTAGCCCTAGGTACTTGTTACTGGTGTTCTGAATGGTAATGCACAGGGCAGCCTCGGTTTAGCCTTGTACCATCCCAGAGGTTCTACAATATTGCCCTTGCGACGGCTTTGGTTTGCTCACTGTGGAAAAGCAAAGCTCTGCCCTTTTTAAATTGGCAGGAAGGGGGTTAGTTTCCCCTACCTGCCTGGGTTTATTATGTTCAGGTGGCTGGGGTTGATTAGTTGATTAGGTTAATTAACGATCAATCAGCGCCCAGCCACCTGACATAAAAGGAGGCCTCTGCTTCTCATTTGGGGGAGGAGGGAGTTGAGGAAGCAGGTTGGTAGTTTTTTTGGTTTGTGTGTATTTTTGAGATTTGTGAATCCAGTGAAGGCATTGTCCAGCCTGGAAACCTTTATTTTTGTAAGTTTGTTTTTGTACTGTTTTTTTTTTTTTAAATCTCGATAATTTATCATTACCATCACTATTATTATTTCCCATCACCATCATTTATACAATAATCTACTAACATGCAACAATTAACACACCAACAATTATTAACCCCAAGGGCTTCTATAAGGGGGCACCCATTCAACCCCACTTACCCCCTAAATCCAATGTCTCTTCACGGGGCTCCTCTCCAGAGGATTGACCCATCTCCTTCTGAGACGATCCCCCACAAACGACAGGTCCTCCTTCGCTGACGCTCGGCAGGCAGTTCCTCCCGCTGGCGTCCGGGCAGGCAGTCTCTCCTCCTCCCTCGCCAGCTTCCAGGACCGGAACTCCTCCTTCTGCAGCTCTCAGGAATGGACCCTCCTCGGCCTCTCTGGCGTTCGGGCGGGATGTCTCGGCTCCTTCGTCGTGCCTTTAAGGACAGCGGCTCCATCCCTCTCCTTCAGCGGCCCCTCAGGGTTACCTGCGGTCTGCCCTTGTCCCCCCCAAAAAATTTCAGGGGTTTACTCCTCCTGTCTCTCTGTAGGCATCTAGCCTTGCTTCGGCAGGATGCAGCGGCAACATCACAGTCCAGAACAGAGAAGAAGCATGTATTCGAGAGATAATAGAAAAAGTAAACCATTCCAAAGTTCTGGTTTTACTTAGCGGTGGTGTGGATTCCACAGTGTGCACAGCCTTATTGAACAAGGCTTTGAATCAAGACCAGGTGATAGCTGTGCACATCGACAACGGCTTCATGAGGAAGAGAGAGAGCAAGTCTGTGGAGGAGGCACTCACAAAGCTGGGCATCAATGTTAAAGTGGTAAATGCAGCCCACACATTTTACAATGGCACAACCACGCTGCCGATTGCAGACGAAGACAGAACTCCCAGAAAGAGAATTAATAAGATGTTGAATATGACCACAAACCCAGAGGAGAAGAGAAAAATAATAGGAGACACCTTTGTCAAGGTTGCTAATGAAGTTATTGGGGAGATGAATCTGAAGCCGGATGAAGTTTACCTCGCTCAGGGAACATTACGACCTGATTTAATCGAAAGTGCTTCAGCGATTGCCAGCTGTAAAGCCAAAGTTATTAAAACCCATAACAACGACACAGAGCTTATAAGAAGACTGAGGGACGAGGGCAAGGTAATTGAGCTATTGAAGGACTTTCACAAGGATGAGGTGCGAACACTTGGCAGAGAACTTGGTCTTCCTGAAGATGTTGTATCCAGGCACCCATTTCCAGGTCCTGGTCTGGCTATCCGGGTGATATGTGCAGATGAACCTTACATCTGCAAAGACTTTGCAGAGACTAACAACATCCTGAAAATTGTAGTAGATTTTTCAGCCAGTGTTAAAAAACAGTACAAAAACAAACTTACAAAAATAAAGGTTTCCAGGCTGGACAATGCCTTCACTGGATTCACAGATCTCAAATATACACACAAACCAAAAAAACTACCAACCTGCTTCCTCAACTCCCTTCTTCCCAAATGAGAAGCAGAGGCCTCCTTTTATGTCAGGTGGCTGGGCGCTGATTGATCGTTAATTAACCGAATCAACTAATCAACCCCAGCTACCTGAACATAATAAACCCAGGCAGGTAGGGGAAACTAACCCCATCCCTGCCAATTTAAAAAGGGCAGAGCTTTGCTTTGCCACACTCACCCATTCAGTAATGGTTACATTTCATATTTGATAGGGAATATTGAGTTATTGTCATTATCAGAAGGAAAGATTATGCTGGTGTCTGTGCATGCAGTCTTCTTACGCCCTCTGGGGGCGGGCATTACAGCGTCACAGGTGCTGGCACCCAGCTTTGGTATATCTATTGAGGTTTCCGGCTCTTTACAGGTAAATACCAATTAGGTAATTCGAATAGGTGAGTTTTGAGAAGATGGCGGAAAGCAGTAAAAGACTGAACAGTCCTGAGGGTAACCAGTAGCTGTTTCCACCACGAGGGGACAAGGGGAGGAAGGAGAGTAAAAAGAAGGCACGTCTTAAATTAGATGCAAGCAGAGATAGGTGACTAGTAGAGAGTGGAAGCAGAGGGGTAGCATGAGAGTAGCGCGGTTGGGAGAATACCAGACGAGTAGCAGAATGTTGAATAAGTTGAAGAGGATGAACAGCCAAAGCAGGCAGACCAGCGAGGAGAGATTTACAATAGAAATGCTTTGGACTGATCTGAAAAAAGCTGTACCAAGCATTGTGTATCCAATCTGTCTGAGCTGAAGGAAATATGCAAAACAGAATGGGCCCTATATATATATATATATATATATATATATATATATATATATATATATATATATATATATATATATATATATATATATACAGTGCCTATAGAAAGTCTACCCTATTGAATATATTTTTTTCACATTTTGTTGTATCAGTGCCTCATAGTTTCATGCATTTAAATGCATTTAAATTTTTGAAATGCATTTACATTTTTTTCCCCACTTATCTACACACCATACTCCACACTGTTACGGAGAAAAAAAATTATTGAGAAAAAAATTATATATTAAAAATACAAAACTACAAGATCTTAATTGGATAAGTCTCCACCCCCCTGAGCTAGTACTTAGTGGAAGCACCTTTGGCAGCAATTACAGCTGTGAGTCTGTTGGGAGAGGTCTCTACCAACTTTGCACACCTAGATTTGACAATATTTGACCATTCTTTACAAAACTGTTCAAGCTCTGTCACGTTCCTTGGGGAGCATTGATGGACAGCAATCTTCAAGTCATGCCACAAATTTTCAATTGGATTTAGGTCAGGGCTCTGACTGGGCCACTCAAGAACATTTACCTTTTTGTTCCTTGGCCACTCTAGTGTAGCTTTGGCTGTGTGCTTTGGGTCATTGTCATGATGAAAGGTGAACTTCTGTCCCAGTTTCAGCTTTCTTGCAGAGTGCGGCAGGTTTTCCTCAAGGACTTCTCTGTACTTTGCTCCATTCATTTTCCCTTCTATCCTGACAAGTGCCCCACAACCGCCGAGGTGAACTGATTGACATACTTGATCTGTTGGTTATTGATCATGATGGGTTGCTGTGGTGTAGTGCTGTTGGTCATGACTTTGGTCATCGGCATAGTCCAGATCCTCTAACGAGGGGAGGAGGGTCCACCTGATGCCTGTCTGTTTATAATGGGTTGTGTTTTCCATGACGCAGGTCAATGGCCATGGTGAAGAGGAAAGCTGACATGACAAAGCCCTGACAGATATTAACATATTCGCTGACGCGATTCTGATGGGGTCCCAAATAGACAATTGAGCACTGCGGTAAGACCCACTTAAACCAGGTTTATTTAGTGGTTCAATCAGGAACTTTAAAAATTGAACACATTAAAAGAAGCAAAGTAGTCCTAAGCAGCAACTGTGTGCGTCCGGACTGACATAGAAAGAGGAAATCAAAGAAAGAAAAGTAAACAAAAAAAAGAATTTTCCAAAGCAGTTAACTTTCTTGTTTAGTGTTTACATTACAACAATGTTTTAATCAGCCTATCAGTGTGTCTGTACTGTCTTTTCTATTACCTATACTGTACAGTAAGAGGTGAGACAAAGTCAGTGTTTCATTGTTATTTTGATTTAAATTGCTAAAATCTAGTTTTCAGAATTGGAGGTAAAATACCAGAAATGGACGACAAAGCAAAAAAAGCAAAGTATATTTCGGCTGAGGTGTCAAGAAATTTCCCAAAGAAACTTTGCATGCAGATGGAGGTAAATTGTTTTGCATATAACAGCCTTCAGCAAGTAAACTTGAAAGTCAGTGCAGACAAAAAGTATTCCTGTCAGTTGTTTCCAAGTTAAATCAGGAAACACTCATGTAGCAATAATGTAGGGCACAGCTAATAGCCATGACCAGAAGTAATGGACAAATAAATGTTAACAGATATTAATACAGCAGTCTCCTGTGTCGTAAAGCATGGTTTAGGTGTTCTCTCGACACGTCACTTCCTGTTCTGACGTGCGCTGTTTTTTCTTGCTCTGTGCTACTACCGCTTGACATGATCGCAGCTTCTACATTCAGAGTATTCAGAGATCTGAGCCATGCAGTGAAGCAAGCACATTCTGTCTCTTAAAGGGATTGTTCCCTGGTCCTGACTGGATAGCAGATTCCTCAACCTACTCAGCATTGGTTGGCTGGGCGCTGTCAGTGCACCACTAAAAGCACTTGCACTGGGTTTTTAATTTCATCAAAATCACACTTTTGGAGAAGCCACTCCATTGACTTTAACCACTGTGTTTGCCATTGCACTCATTTCATGAGAAAATGGCACTTAGTATTTATTAAAATAGACAGACAATGGCTAGTGCTTAGCATTTAAAAAATTCAAACACATTATTATTATTATTTAAATTGAATGTACACCAAACAAACACAAATATACATACAATTCACAGAGCTCACGCATAAAAACATGTTTCTATACAACAAAACACAACAAAACACCTGCTTATTATAGTTACTTCAGCCAATATAAACATACCAAGGCTCCAACAAGGCAGCATAACACAACAGCTTACACTATAATGAAAAAAGACAAAGCTTGCATGTAACACAACATTGCAACCAACATAACCTGCTACTTTATGTAAATCAATCCAGCCACAATCAAATCAAACAGGCTTTCAGATATTCAATACCCAATACTAACTGCCTTGATATTTATTTTTTTACTGTGTTTTTAGCCTATAATTCAGTTACTTATTGTGGCAGAGTGGTGAGTGGATACAGTTGAGTGCAGTGCAGAGCGGATTAATCATACAGACAATTGCTTTCAGGTGCAAGAGTGTTTTATTAATAAATGACAATGTCCAGAGCCTGAAGACAAACACCAGCAAATAGTAAATGTTGGAGTGATACAGCGGCGTGTATCACTAATATTTGTAATCCCCTGGTTTGACCCACAACCAAAAGTTCAGGTTTTACACACACCCACACTAAACACAAAACACACAAGACAGTGAGTGAAATTAGGTGCTAGTGGTGTAATTACAGTACTCTGTGCAATGCAGGGGTGAAAGAGATGTCCGGGTTGATGCTGGTTTGCGCTACAGCTCCGGATCGTGTTACTGGTCTATTGAGACAAACAGTTACAGCCGACACTAACAAACACAAAACAAACACTTACAGTTTCTAGTACAGCACGGTATTCCTTCAAGGTCAAATCCAACCATTTATAAAGGAACAGATTACTTTACTATGCCACCATTTTATACGTTCCCTCATGACCCCTTGGTTAACAAGTGCATCCGCTTCTCCAATTCACGGATGCCACGCCGTTTCAAGTGTCATGCCTTTTAGTCAAGGGTACTCTGTTCACTTTACCTAGTGCCCTCACAGATCGGGAGGGAGATCTAACACCAAGCGTCATTCGATCTCTGTAACACTTATAAACAATGCAACATATAGTTTTCTTATAAGTTTGGTATACCAGTGATATTTCACTTTTTTAACTTGTAGCTCATCTAAATCCATGTCTGAGGCAGATGAGAATGATTTCGGATGGCTTTCTTCATCAGAATGAATTTCTGAAACCATCTCAGCAACGATCTGAAAAAAAAAACAACTTTCGTCTCTTCGCCGCATCCATCTTTGCTTATATACACTTCAAACATGGATAGCTTTAAAAGTTCAAACATGATCATACGTCAGTTCCACTTCCAAGTGAATCCCTTCTGTGTATATGGAGATTGATTTGAGTATGTTGATGCAATAATGATTATTTCAGTGCCTTTAAAAAAACACACCTGGTGGCAGGCGTTCCAGTAATCTACAGGACGGGCACTGGCAGGCATTCCAGTAATCTACAGGACGGGCGCTGGAGGGCGTTCTGTGGTATTGAGGGTTAAGCAAGTGATCTGCTGTTAAATCTTGTTTGCTTAAGGAAGCTAGATTCAGGCTGAAACATTTCTTACCACCTGAGGTCTGTGTATCCTTATTTACGGCTTGGTCAACAGAAGTGGAGCCAAATGAATGTTGTGATTTTCCTATTTGATCAGCAAAGCTACACTGTTCCTTGTATTCATTGACCCTGGGATTTTCAGATGGCACGTTTACCATGTCTATTGCAGTGTCTGAAAAAAAACACACCCGCTGGTGGGTGTTCCAGTAATCTACAGGACGGGCGCTGGCAGGCATTCCAATAATCTACAGGACAGGCGCTGGCAGGCGTTCCAGTAATCTACAGGACGGGCGCTGGCAGTCGTTCCAGTAATCTACAGGACGGGTGCTGGCAGGCGTTCCAATAATCTACAGTAATAACATATCTGGTTATTTTTCAGTGCATCCTCTTCTATCTCCTGATAGTCAAGCTGAATCATTGTTGCTTGTAGTGGTGGTCCTTTTTAGCATTGTACACTGGTATGTGTTGCTCACCAATATCAGTACTTCTTTGATTTCTTTTGATTTCTGCACTTATGGTACTGTTCTGGGAAGCTGTGGACAACCAACAAGTGGTTGAACTGCAAGACCATTCACACTTTGGGAAGTCCCGCCCCCTGACAACGTCTCTTCCCACCTGTCAATATTATCCCAGCGAAGGTGGTGTATACATGTGGTTTGATGCTACCTGGCAAAGGCACACTGATTTCAGGTAATAATGCTAACTTTTGCATGCAGATAGCTGTGTCTGTCTCTGACAACTGAAAGTATGATATGCTGTGACCAAATATTCTTGAAACCCCTATTCTGCATGAGATTTTTTTGGTAAATGCACAGACGACCAAAAAAAAAGCTGAATGCACACTGTGCAAGTGACTGCTGTTGTATCATGGAGGCACAATCAATCTCTGGGGTCACTTGACAATTACTAGTATTATTATTCATATTTTGAGTAGTAGTAAAATGTGACTGACTGATAGCCTGCTTGGAACGATGACTGTTAAAAAAGCTTTGTTTTGCCTAAGTCTGCTGTAGTTGGTGCTGCTGCAATGCAAGCTTACTGTATATCGCAAGCAGCATCAATTACGTGGAAATGAACAATGTGTATTTTTATTTAAAATATAAAAACATGATTACTGTTCTATATAACGTATTAAGCCCTTTGTGATGGTGGTCCACAATGAAAGGCGCTATATAAAATAAAGATTGATATTTAATCAAATATAACCAAGTAGCTATGGTGATGTCACCAGTAAATTATGCAAATTAGTATCTTCGAAAGTCAAAATGTACCCTTCATTGCAGACCTAGTAACAGGATTAAGCTACTGGACTAATACAATGCAAAACAGAAAACTGTGGCATTCAATTTTATCCTCAAACTCACCTCTAAATCCGACCTTGTGTGAATGAGGACAGCAATCCTGGTTTGCGGGATTGCTGCCCATTCCTCGCAAAGAATTTCTTGGGGAGTCCCGGGAAGTAGATTTAGTGGGATGCTTTCGCAGGGATGAGTTGAGGATTACGGCAGAGTTGTGATCTTCACGTTGTACAGGCAATGGTCGGTCACAGGTGGTGGTCTGCGAAAGATCTTAAATAAATAAATAAAAATACTTTGTACAGATATGATGGCGGACACAAAAGAACACAGGCCTGAAGAAAACAACTATAACCCTAGACAGAAAGCTAAAAAAAAGAAAATAAAAAGTGTGGGGTATTTTTGGTTTTTATCTAAATGAAAAAAGAAACAAGCTTGATACAAGGTTTGTAAAATATGCTGAACAGAAAGTAAGTATGCAGGGAATACAAGCAATCTTTCCTCCCTCTTGAGAAGACACCACAATATCAATGTAGATTGCAATTTGAGGTGTTGCCACTAAAACAAAACGAGAAAATGAGAAACATCCCTCAGATACATCGAATTCCCTCACTGCCTTTTTTCAACAAAAACTTGGTCGAAGTTCTAAATAGGCTGCTCCTCCAAGCGTCAGACCAGGAGAGGGTTTGTTTTGTCAAAAAAAAAAAAAAAAAAAAAAAAAAAAGCGCACATGCCACAACAAAAAAAATAAAGTAAACATGGAAGGCAAGCAATTAGATTATCCATTGCCTTTAAGCAGAAATACTTTAAAATGGTGGAAAACGTATGAATCTGAATTTCCACTGCTATCAAATCTAGACAAGCATTATTTGTGTATACCTGTCACCAGTGTGCCATCAGAGTGTTCAGTACAGCAGGTGATATAGTAAATGCACAGAGAAGTGCTCTAAAGGACAAACCCGTTAACCAGTTGGTGTTTTTGCAATTTGCAATACAATGGTCAAATTTTGTAAAGTAATGTGTTTTAAAGGAGGACTATCCCACACAATTGTATTTATTTTGACATATATCATGCTGGAAATATGAGCTCTACAGAACAAAAACTAGGGTCTATTTACTTATCTCAACTCTCTCTCTCTCTCTCTCTCTCTCTCTCTCTCTCTCTCTCTCTCCTCTCTCTCTCTCTTTGTATAGCTAATGACCTCAATTTCCTGTGATGGGGTGTAACAGGGCGAGGAGCCCTGTACATGTTTTATTTTTAGAACGTGGTCTCCCCCTCTGCACCTGTGCTATCTTGTATTGAGGTATTATGATTTATTTATGTTTATTGTTTATATATAAATGTCTGAGACCACCGTGTGTTTTGTTATTGTATTTATGACAGCTTAGCTGTGAGTTTTTGTTTTGTTATTGTTTTTATTTTGAAGTGTGTTCTGGCAGAGGCGAGGTTAGTAAACTCGTCCTCTGCCAGGAGTGATTAAAAACCTTGTGCAGAAGGTGGCCATTGTGTAATTGTTGCTAATCGGGAGATGGCCACCTGAATATAAACCCACAGCTCTCTGCACTCCGGGTAAGTGTGCTCTGCGATCAAGTGTTTTTTGTTTAATTATTTTATTTATTTTTGTTCTTTAATAAATGGTGCACAGTGTGTCTTGTCACTGCAGTACCTTCTGCTTGTTTTGCTTACTCATTCTGGCCTGACATCACAACTCAACCTTCTCGTGTCACATGGGGTGTTTTGTATACTTTACTGAAATTAAGATTTACTAATTCAAAAGTGTCTGTGTGTCAATAGCTTTTGATTGAACTCTATAAATATATAGAACACTCCTAGTATATACAGTGTGCATGTTTCTATAAAACATATTTTCAGAGAATAGTACATTACATAGAAACATGTTTAGTACAAGTAAACTAAATAAATAAATAAATAAATAAACATTTACAAAAACATACTTAAACAAAATCCACCTCTACCATTATAAAAGATACAGTGCAGCATATATTTTAACCGCCCAAACAAAACAAAACAAAAAAACAACATAATAACAAAAAACATCCTTAAAATGGGATACCTTTAAGAAACGTGGTAAATCATATTGTGAAAAGCATCCTTTTTCCTGTTGTCCCCACACATCACGCCACATAAACTGGTCGATATGATGAGGCAGTATCACCAAAGGGCCTTATCACCAAGGGCTGGTAGTCTACACTGTGGTAGTTTACACAAGGTCAGGTCTACGTGGACCGGCTGAAAAATGTTCTACCTAAACATTGAACTGAAGGTTCCAACTCCAGACCAGGTTTGCATACATTTCTTTCTTTTCTTTTTATGAATGCTCTCTCTCCTCCTGCACCTGTCTGTTTTCACTTCCTTCTCAGTACCACCCTCTAACTAGCCATTCCTACTTCCTTTCCTCTACTGCTCCCTACCATGACTAACTTTAATAGCCCAGTAATCCTCTCCTCTCGTTCCTGTCCTTCTCCTGCGTTTCTCCCTGCCGCCACAAATCGAACTCCTCTAACCATCTCTTTACTTCTCCCCCCTTTCCTCCACTCAACCCCCCCACCCTCTTGTGCTCTCTCTCAGGCACCTTCTGGAATTAGTCGCTTGACTTCCAACAAAGCCTACTTCATCTCTGCCTTCTCCTCTTACCTCTCTTGACTTTGTAGCTCTCACTGAAACCTGGATCTCCCCTGATAATACTACCACTCCGGCTGCCCTTTCCTGTCTCTATGTCCTCTCCCACTCTCCTCACCCCTCTGGACGGGGTGGGGGAACAGGACTTCTGCTCTCTCCCTCCCTGTTCCTCTCTGTCCCCCCTCCTCTCTCCTCTCTCTCTTAGCACTTTTGAGTTTCACACTGTTGAAATCACCTCCCTTTGTCACCTCCTCATTGTTCTCTACCGCCCTCCTGGACCCCTGTGACGGAGTGCCTGCTCCCCCTATAATTTGTGTTATTATCATTTTTACTGTTTTCATTATGATTTTCTTTGTAAGTATTGTGGTTTCCATTGTAAATAGGAATTGAACGATTGCTTTCATTATTATTGTTGATTTGTAATCGTTTGGTGTTTCTGTGTTTGAATTAAATGTATTATTGTATTGTTTATATGGACGGATGAAAGCTGCCCATCATTATTATTTCTGGCAGGGATGGGGTTAAATCCCCATCATCAGAAAACTTGTGTATAATGTGGCCAGGAGTTAGTTGGCCATCATATGGTAATTTAACTCCTGGCCACATAATATAAAAGAGTCCAGCTCATCTGTGTTGAGGAGAGAGAGTTAGGAGAGTGTTAGACCAGGGGTGTCAAACTCCAGTCCTCGAGGGCCTCAGGGTCTTTTGGTTTTCATTCCAACCTAAGCTCTCAGTTAACATAACTGATATAATTATTTGTTCAATTGGACATATTTCATATTTTTCAAGGTCTTTTACAGATGATGATTTAAAATGCACTTGATTCAAGGTACACAACCTATGAACCATTTTGAGAAGTGTTACATTTCTCCAATTAATCAAACCAATTAAGTAATTGAGAGCTCGGATGGAACAAAAACCAGAAGACACTGCAGCCCTCCAGGAACTTGACACCCCTGGTTTAGACAATGAGCTACTACGATTGCTACCATCTTAATATTCTGAAAGATACTTGTGATTTATTTGTATTTACTTGTGTTTTATGTAAATCTTTTATTTGGCCCTCGTGCCATTTTATTTTGTGTTTTGGAAGATATTAGTTTTGTTTCATTTAATGTAAATACTGCACAGCAAAGCAGTTTCACCCTGCACTGTCTGTGTGCTGTTTCTCGATTTCTGACGTCACCATCGGCCAATCTGTGACAACCCCTTACTCACTTTCTTGATGAGCTTGGCTTCCTCCTCTACTCCCTCCCCTCTCCCTCCACCCCTGTTCTACTAGGTGACTTCAACATCCACCCCTCCAACCCTAACCACTCTGCTGGATTTCTTCCCACTCCTTCGCCTTTTGTCTCTTCTCGTCCCCTCCCCTCACTCATACAGTGGGCTGTCATATGAGTCTCATCTTTGCCAGGGACTGCTCTCCCTCTGCCATCTCGGTGACTCCTCAATATCTCTGATCACTACTTCATCTCCTCTCTGCTGTTCCCATCCCTTCCTGCTCCACTGACCCCCCCTGTCACCTTCTGTTGAAACCTCTGTTCCCTCTCCCCTCTGTTTTCTTCTCTGTCGCTCTATCGACTCCTTCTATTAACTCTCTGTAGACTCGGCTCTACCCTTTTCTTGTCCCTCACATCCTGTCTTGACTCCCTTTGACCCCTCTCCACTCAACCTGCCCAACTCTTCCAGCCCTGGCTCTCCTCTGTGATCCACTCGGCTCGTATCGAACTGTGCTTTGCTGAAAAGAAATGGAAGAAAATCTCCCTGCTGCCTTGGATCTCTACCGTTTGCTCCTCTCTTCTACAATCACCTCTGCCAAATGCTACTAATTCCACTCTGTCATTCAGTCTTCCACTAATAATCCATGTAAACTTTTCTCTACTTTCTCCTCCCTCCTTAGCCCCCCTCCCCCTTCCACCTTCCTTTGTCTCGGCTGATGACTTTACCTCCTTCTTGTCCTTCACACTCCTCACTACCTCGTCTCCTTCCCCACCCACACCCTGTTCGCTGCTCACCCACTCCCCATCACCCTCTACAACTCGTACTATTCTACCCTCATTCTCGCCCTCTCAGACTGTGATCTTTGCTCCCTACTCCAGAGCCATAAATCCACCATGTGTGCTCTGAATCCCCTCCTCACACACCTTTTCCAGGCTGCTACTCCCTTTCATCTCTTCTCTCCTCAACACCTCTCTACTCTGGCTGATTCCCCTCTGCCTTCAAACAGGCCTGCATCACCCCATCTTAAAAAAAAAACCCTCCCTTGATCCCTCATCCCTCCAAAACTACCTTATTGTCTCCCTTCTCCTGTTCCTCTCTAAAACCATTGAGCGAGTGGTACATCACCAGCTCTCTGCTTTCCTGTCAAAGCATTCTCTGCTCAACCCTCTCCAATCTGGTTTTCACCTGGCACACTGCACTGAAACTCTTCTTCTCTCTGTCACTAACTCTTTATTCTCTGCCCATGCAGCCTCCTTCTCTGTCCTAATTCTCCTCGACTGACACGGTAGACCATTCTATTCTCCTGTCCTCCCTTGATGACCTGAGACTCTCCGGCACTGCTCCTACCTTGCTGATTGCACGTACTGGGTGTCCTGGCATGGCTCACCCTCTGCCTCTTGTTCTCTTCTGGCAGGTGTCACCCTCTCCAAGTCAGACCTCCTTTTCTTCCCCTTTCTTCCTCTCTATTCCTCTTGAATCCACAACCCTCTCTCCCTCTGCATCCACCAAGAACCTCAGTGTCACCCTCAACCCCTCCCTCTCTTACTCTCATCACATCTCTTCTCTGGCATGTTTCTGTCTCTTCTTCCTCAGCAAGATATGCAGAATTCGCCCCTTCCTAACCGACTACTCCACACAGCTCCTAGTTCATGCCCTGGTATTGTCTCGCCTTGACTACTGCAACTTCCTCCTGGCCGACCTCTCTACCTCTGCCATCCGTCTGCTCTAGCTCACCCAAAACTCTGCTGCTCGCCTTGTCTTTTCCCTTCCTCATTTCTCCCATGCTACACCACTGCTCCGCTCTCTGCACTGGCTCCCTATTGCTGCTCACATCCAATTCAAAACTCCTCCTCCGCTTCCTCCTCTCCTCCACCACCAGCAGATTAATCTGACATACTCCCCCCCCCCCCCCCCCCCCCCCCCCCCCCCCCCCCCCCCACTTCCAGAGCCTGCTTCTTCTCCACCCTTGCCCCTCATTGGTGGAATGACCTACCCGTGGCCTGACGACCTTTTGGTGTCTCCTCAAGACACACCTATTCACACAGCATCTTTAAACCTCACAACTCTCGAGTATACTGGACTACATGGCACCCAATTGTACGAGTAATTGCATCACCTTGTACTTGCACTGAACTGCTCCATACCTTGCCGTATTCTACTACTGCTCTTAATTACTTCCTGTATCTTGTATTTCGCTTTACTCTTATAGGTATCTGTACTCATGTTTTTTTTTTTTTTAATAATTGCTCTTATTTGAAATCATTCTCATCCATTCACCCATTCATTGCACTTAATACATGCTAATAAGCATATCGTTTGGTTGTAAGCTAACTGCTCTTAGTCAAACCCGTAATTATTTACTGTATTTTCTATTTTTTGCTCTTATTAGTAATATGATACTCTTTAATGTGATATTTTGTAATGTCATACTTTGTACTGTGAATTTGTAACAATTGTAAATCGCCCTGGATAAGGGTGTCTGCTAAGAAATAAATAATAGTAGTAAGTACTCTGCATAATGCTCATCTTCCTGCAGAACCTCTTCAGTCTCGACCAGTAAGCTTTGATAGCGTTTGTACACACCCCTGCGTACGGGTCAACAAAGTTCTCAGTGTCACTGTGGCAAAGTGCCCGCCCTTGTGTGTATTTTGTGTTGTGTGTTAATGTTGGTGTGTAGTCATTGGTACATGGGATATAAATGGGGCTGTGTAACACGAGTGTTTAAAATGTATATTTGTATTTAGGCACGAGGATTGCACAGCACTTCATGTGCAAGTAAAACATAGTAATATGTGAGCACGGGGAATTGCCCTTTATTAATTCATGTGCAGTTGTACCGCGACTCCAATTGAATGATTGATCAGCAATCGAGTCACGGTATATCTGTATAAAAGCTGCATGTTTTCACCCACTCTGGTTTGTGTGTTCAGTGAGTGGAGAACGGTTCCTCTTGGTTATAACTAACTTATCTATTTGAGCTATATGTTCTACAATTGCTTCTCTCTTCAGTCCACGGAAATGATTGAACTGAACACCGTGTTAATCTCTCATTCAGTTTACCTTAGTTACTTTATCAATTACTATATCAACACCATTTATTTGTCCGTACGCAACTTCAGTTAATATTATTTCAACACGGCGCTGTCTGAGCTGTCTGAGATCCGACATTCACGTGCAGTAATATTTTGACATATATTTCATAAATATCTTTATAATTTCTTTATTTTCCTCAGTCCATTTCTTAAAATGACCTTGGGACAGAAACCTGTGTGGGTAACAGCTGTTTAAGCAATACAGAGACACACGTTACCAGTGATGGTAATGCACAGAGGACAATTACAGCAAGCTGTACAAAAGGCAAAATAAAACACAGTACAAAAACTACGAATAAAACGTGCCACACAGGGTGAGAGCTAGCCTTATAAATGAGGCATCCCACTCCAGGAACCAGCTACGTAACCCTCTCTATACATTACGTAAGATCACTATCCCCTAAACTAACCTACTGATTACGACGACTCCTGCTGCTTCATATGGCCTTGGCTGGGTGCTTGCAGTTTCAGGGTTGCGTAGCGGACGCTCCCTCTGAAGCATGGCGTTGCAGTCGCCTAGAGCCATATCCACCGAATGTTTTTATGCTGATGGATACTCGGTCATGACCCGCCCACCTACTGATTGAGAACCATCACAGCCAATCACTTGCTGCCCTTCCCCTCAACCAAGTCTATGCAATTATAATTGTACTTTATTATCATTCACTATTATTATTTTCCATCATTATCATATCAGTATTTCCATCACCATAATTCCGTATAATTTACTATTATCATTCACCATAATTAATATTACCGTCATGTGGCAAAGTGTCTGCTGATTATTAACAGGTGCAGAGGTGATGCAGTGCAGAAATGAAACAGACAGAGATTTGTATTTTTGGAATCCTGGTCTGGCGACCAAATAATAAACTCTGGTTATACACAGCAATGCGCAAAACATGGAGGACAGTAACAGGGGTTTGCAGCCCTAAACAATAAACACGGGTATCTCTCCCGCAATACATAAGCACGGGCACCAGTCCTGGATGCGGCTGTAGTGCTCGTGGTGGGTGATACAGTTTATAGAGTGACAATGGTGTGCTGTTCCAGGTTTAATGCTGGCCATTAGCGACAGCTCTGGAATGTGTAAGCTGTCTATAAAACACAAGTAACAATTATACAAGATGAACAAACAAACACTCACGATATTTTTACAGGTTACTCCACGGGTCCTTCCAGGTTATATCTCATAGCCAAAACGAATTAAAAGGTTTACGATTCTTCGTCCCCTTTATGCTATCACACATGACCCCTTGGTAAACAATTGCAGCTGTCTCTATTCCCTGCAGCTGCTACATCATTTATCTTCTGGGTCAATACATTCCTGCAACGGAATCTCGCCTTCTTCCAGGCTGACTGACTTCCCGATCCCGGAAATGAACTATCAGGCCAGCCTGTCCAAAGACTTTAGCTACTTAGTGCCTTCATAGGTTGGGAGGGAGATTTACATCCAGAACTCCTATTTCGGTCACACATCACCATAAGTGTCACTATAATTTAATCATAATCATCATTTATCATTATTACTATTACTGTTATTATCACTATAACTATTATCATGTATCATTATTTCCATTAGCAGCACCGTAAGAAATCACTATAATTCATTATTATGAATCAACCTTATAATTTATCATTCCTATAATTACCATTACTAACATCACTGCAATAATCAGCTAATATTTACCAATCACCCCTGGGCTTCTATGAGGGACCCCGCTTACACCCTAAACCCAGTGTCCCTTTACGGGGCTCTTCTCTGGAGGATTGCCCCGCCTCCTTCCGACATAATCGCCCACAAACAACTGGTCCTCCATCGCTGACGCTCTGCAGGCAGTTCCTCCCTTGGGCTTCTGGACAGGCAGTCTCTCCTCCTCCCTCACCAGCTTCCAAGACCGGAACTCCTCCTTCTGCAACTCTCGAGAATGGACCTTCCTCGTCTTCTCTGGCGTTCGGGATCTCTCGGCTCCATCCATCTTCAGCAGCCCCTCCGGTGGCTGCTGAGGGTTACCTGCGGTCTGCCCATATCTCCCCCCAAAAAATTTCAGAGGTTTGCTCCTCCATGTCTCTCCATAGCGATCTAGCCGTGCTTCGGCAGGATGCAGCGGAATCCACTTCTGACACCATATGTGACCTGGTGCTTGTGTCATGTGTGTGGGTTACCACTGTTTAAGCAATACAGAGACACACAGGAGCTGAAATTACAGCACAGGTGAGCAGGATTTATTCACAAACAAAGGTGGTCATGTGACATTACCAGCGATGATAACCCACAGAGGCTTTGAGCAAAAAACAACTCCTTATAGGGAGGTTTTCAAGACTGTTCAATTATATTGTTGACGTATTAGGCTGCTCAATGTTGCTATGCTGAACATCACCTCATCTTAAAACTAAGAGAGAGTGTGTTTGTATTGTTGCTGCGATGTGTTCAGGTAACTGCTTCTCTTCCCTTGCACGCATTGTAATAAACTTCTTGAACTGCTACCGATCAGAGTCATCAGTCATTTCATACAACAGGATATATTTTCCCTACTAGAGATACATATAGCTGTACAAAAGGCAAAATAAAACACAGTACAAAAATTACAAATAATAGCTACAACAAAGGACGAGTGCTAGCCTTATAAACGAGGTGTCCCGCTCCAGGAACCGACTACACTACGTAACCCTTTCTGTACATTACATGGGATCACTATTCCTTAAACTAATCTACTTATGAGCCGGTATTGATACTCCTGCTGCTTCATACTGCCTTGGCTGGGCATTGCCTTCATAAGCACCACTTGCAGTTTCAGGATTGCGTAGCTGTCGTTCCTGCAGAGCGGACGCTCTCCTCCTGAGTATACGCTGCTCCCCTCTGAAGCATGGCATTGCAGTCACCTAGAGCCATCTCCACCAGATATCTTTAAAGTGACGGACACTTGGTCAAGACCCACCCACCTGCTGATTGAGGACCAGCACAGCCAATCACTTGCTTCCCTTCCACTCAACCAAGCCTACCAGGCAGCAAATCTCATATGAGTCAACTCCAAAAAGATACACAATAAACCCATTTCCACATAGAAATGACCAAAACTAATTCCCCAACCTATTAAAGCTTAAGAGCAACACATTTGACAGAACTGTTTATTAAGTGTGTGAGTTAAGTGTACTGTAACCAATAATTGCAGCAGAGCTTGCATACCATAAGTAGGATAGTCAACAGTATTTTTAGATTTCAACAAACAAAACCCCAAACAGGTAATTATTAATAGTTTTTTTACTTAACTTAAACACTTTCCCCCTCCCTGATGTAATGACGAATAGTTTATACTACTTTTCATGTATTATGTTGTATTTTTGTGCAATTGCCCTGGTGCCATGGGCTCAAAGAATTGGGGGTAATTCTATCCATAAATCCAGTGTTTTGACAGCATTTTAAAAATTATATACAGTGGTTTGCAGAAGTATTCACCTATACCCTACCAATAATGTCATATTTTGTTGAATTACAAATAATGTGTGCACACTTTTTCAAACAAACTTTCTTTATTCAAAGCTGTAGTGGTTAAAGAGGAGGTTAACTGTCAGAAAAAACTTGCAAAGAATGTACAAAATGAAATTTACTGGTTGCTTAAGTATTCAGCCCTTTAAGTCTGTACTTGGTAAAAGCACCTTTTGAAGCAATTATGGCAGAGTCTTTTTGGATAGGTCTGTACTAGCTTTTAAAAGTAGGATGGTGAAATTTTTGTCCATTCTTCACAAGAAAATTGCTCCAGCTCTGATAAGTTTGTTGGGGATCGTCGATGGACTGCAATCTTCAAGTCTCGCCATAAATTTCCAAATGGATTTAAGTTCAATGGGGTTGGTTTGCTTGTCTGTCGCTTCGACCTAAACTCCCGACTGATGTTTAGCCACGCTATTTATAGTTTAAAAACTGTGAATTAAAATGATCCATGATTGGGAATGTTAACTTTTTTTTTGTAAAAAATATAGCATTGATTACACGGTGCTTTATGCATGGTTAATTCATGGTCAGTTGCATTTTTGCTTCACTATATATGTATTATAGAAAGGGAGTTATTTTATTTTGTATTTTAGTCATATGTGTGTTATGTGTCCCACCGTGCCCCCCCACCCCCTCCCCCATTTATAACGCTCTTCGGTTATAACGCTCACATTGTGTGTGTCCCCGCATTATAGCGAGGGAGCACTATGTCATAAATATCTTTCATTTCTTTATTTTTCTAAAAAACATCTTTATTTTTAAAAAGCACCTTTCAAAGTGGACCACCACAGGGTGTGAACTGTGCATTATATGCACATTGTTCTATTACTGAGTGTGTGAGAAATGTACTGTAATCTGAGTTTAGATACAGTGCTGTATGAACACATGTAGCATTCTTCAAAATAGCAGCAAGTAGACAAGATGCCAGAACAGAAAAACCTGCTTGGTTGTGTTTTGAAATGTTCATGTTTTTAATGATCGGGCTATGCAATTTAAGAGTATTCTGTACAGTTTCCTAAAAAAAAAAAGTGTGCAGCTTGTTGGATGGAAAGGTAAAGAACAAGTAGACAAATGATGAATTTAGTATCATTCAGCTCAAGGAATATTCAGCATGGGTTCTGTAGCTATTTACTCCCCTAATCCCCACCTGGCTACACTAGACTAGCTCTTCTCTGCCCTGTGTAATAGGTGTGGCCCAGTTCCAGGATATGCATCATTCCTGTCAAACCACTTTAAGTAAATAATGGTTAAAGTCAAATTTATATATATATATATATATATAAATAAAAATAAATAAAATAAGGATCCGTGAAGGCTACCACCCAGCCGGACCTTAATTCATTATTTGTGTTTGAGATTTATTTTGTTTAATTGTTTTATTTCTGCTCTGCGAGCAAGTGTTTATTTTTGTTTACATATTTTGTTTATTTTTTCTTTAATAAACGGCGCACGCGCCACTGCACTGTATCTTTTGTTTTTGCTGTTCCTCCTTCAGGTATGGGTCACCGCAACGCCATTTCCTGCCACACGTGGTGTCTAGAGTGGGATCACCAGCGCCTCCTGGACTCAGGCCAGAAGAGGTACTGCAGAGGGGTACTGACGTTTAGTTTTTTTAAATTAATCTTTATAAAAAAAAATTTGGAGTGAGGAAAAGGAAGGATGAGAGGGAAGAGGAGGAGCTGCAAGAAGCAGCAGCAGAGGCAACCGCAGCAGCAGAAGAGGTGGTGGACCCAGGCTCCAACTCAGTTTGGACCTCTGGACTGGGCAGCCGAGCATGAAGAATGGAGGGCTGAAGGGGCCCCCATGTACGGAGCCTGTGGTGAGTTTGGGCACTTTCGGGAGGATTGCTCTTATGGCGACCCCCAATATGAGGAGGCCTGGAACCAGGGCCTGGTTGGGGATGCGGCAGAGTGGTTCTGGGTGAGAGACCAGACTCCGCCAACGCCCAAGAGGGAGGATCCCGAACAGCCACAGCCCAAGCCTGCCCCAGCGGAGGAGGAGAGCCTGCTAGTCCCACCACAGCCACAGGAGGAGGATAGCTGGGAAGCCCTCCTCCACAGCATGGGCGTAGAGTATGGTTGCTGCATCTGAGGGGAGTGGGGCTATTTCCCAGATAACTGCCCCCTCCCACCAGAAGAATGCCTGCTGCCTCTGCATCCACCACTGCCACCAGCAGAGGGAGAGAGCCTGCTGGTTCCCTTTCAGCCAGTAGAGGGAGCATGCCTGCTGGTCCCCCTGCTGCAGCCAGGAGGGGAGGAGCCCCTGCCGCCTCCGCAGCCAGGAGGGGAGGAGCCCCTGCCACCTCCACAGCCAGAAGGAGCTCCCACCACCAGGAGCGGAGCAGCAGGAGCTGACTCTGTCTCCACCACCAGGAGCGGAGCAGCAAGAGCTGCCTCTGTCTCCAACCCTGCTAGAAGGAGAGAAGCATTGGAGGGACCAGGGCAGGATGCTGCCGGACCTCTGCAGCCCCTGTATAGGTTGCTGAGGGGGGCACGGGAGAAAAACACACGGCCACAGTGGCTGCAAAGAGGGCCAAACCCTGCACCACAGCTAGGCCTGGCTCTCCTCCCGCCGTTGCCTACCAAGAGTCCGCTGCTGCCCTGCCTCGCACCGCCCAAGGATGCCACATCTGGACCGCCCAAGGATACCTGCCTCCCACCACCCAAGGATGCCACGTCCGCACCACCCAGGGATTCCTGCCTCGCACCACCCAAGAATGCCACGACCGCATCGCCTGGGGCTGCCTGTCGCTCTGCATCACCTGGGGCTGCCTGTCGTTCTGCATCGCCTGGAGCTGCCTGTTGCTCTGCACCAGCTCCCCCAGCTGCACTTTCGCGGCAGGATGTACTGTGGTTGGAGCCTCACAAAGGGGAGTTGCTGGCCATGAAGGAGGGGGGGAGGTCAGGAGACCAGCTTCCCCCAGCCGCACTTTCGCAGCAGGAGGAACAGTCCTGGAAGAGGGAGCTACCAGCCAGAAAGACATGAGGGGAAGAGGACCTAATATAATATGGGTTATGAACACATGTATAAAATGTATATTTGTATTTAGGCTCAAGGATTGCACAGCATTTCACATGCAGGTAAAATGTAATAATATGTGAGCACAGGGAATTGCACTTTATTAATTCACGTGCAGTTGTAGCGAGACTCCAATTGAATGATTCATTAGCAATCAAGTCTTGGTACAGCTGCATAAAAGCAACATGTTTTCACTCACTTGGGGTTGTGTGTTCGGGAGTGGAAAATGGGAGAGAGAGAGAGAGGAAAGAAATGTAAAGTAAAATATAACAAGATAAATTGCTACTTGTGCTGGAAGGACCAGCACCGTTTGTTTTGTGTAGCGTTTGCCCACCCTATTTTGTTAAGTGTCTACTCGTTTTGTTAGTCTCTTTATTTTTGGAGTTAAGCTGTGTCCTGTGTTTTTTGTTACAATCTTTATTTTCTGTCTGTTCCTTTATTAAATGCTGAGTGTAAGCAAGCACTCAGCTTCACCAAACTCCACCTCTCTGTGTCTCTTCTGTGTTGGTCCCTGTTTCTGGTCTGACGTCACCCACAACAGCCGTCTTTGTGACACACTGCCAATCATTTCCACTCCCTTTGAACGCATTGCAATGGACATAGTGGGCTCTTTGCTACCTTCTGATTTCACGTATATTCATATATTAGTGCTGGTAGATTATGTAATGCGATACCTGGAGGTAGTTCCATTGAGGTCCACTAGTGCAGCTGCAATAGCCAAGGAGATACTGACTGATCTTGGAACTAAATTCTTGTCTCAAATGTTACAGCAAGTGTATAAAATATAAAAATACATCCCATCCGGACATGTGTTTATTATTTACAGATGGACAGTTTGGTGGAACGTTTTAATCAGACATTAAAGCAGATGCTGAGATGGTTTGTGAACAAAGAGCAGAAACATTGGGCAATACTTCTTCCCTACCTCCTTTTTGCAATGAGAGAGGTGCCGCAGAGTTTGACAGGGTTCTCCCCCTTTAAGCTCCTGTATGGCTGACAGCCTCGCAGCATTCTAGATCTGTTGAGAGGGGTGGGAAGAGCACAAAGGCTTGTTCAAAAATATGGTGCAGCATGTGCTCCTACTCCGTGATGGCCTGGATTTGGTTTGTCGTTTGGCCCAGGACAATCTAAAATCGGCTCAGCACCGGCAATGGCGGAATTACAAAGAAAATGCACGTGTTCAGACCTTTCGATCAGGAGACAAGGTAACGTGCTTCTTCCCACATCAGAATCCAAACTGTGCGCTAAATGACAGGAGCCATATGAGGTGATTCGGGCTATAGGGAAAGTCAATTATGAAACTGGGCAGCCCGATCACCGCAATGAGCAGTACCTTTACCATGTCAATTTATTGAAGCCCTGGCAGGCAAGGGAGGCCTTATTTATAGCCCCAGATGAGGTAGATGATTTTAAACCCTGTATAGAGGCCCGTAGCACTCAGAGCATTCTGATGGGGGAACATTTACTTACAGATCAGCAGAGAGATCTGTGTAAGTTAATTAAGGAGTTCAATGATGTTTTTTTTGACATGCCCAGCAGAACTAACCATGTTGAATATGACATTATCAGTCCACCAGATATCACGGTTCGAGAGAGACCTTACTGGATCCTGTAAGTTGATGAAGTGGAGTTAGCAAAGAGGTGTGGGCATGCTCAAACTTGGGGTGATTGAGCCTTCCAGGTGTGAGTGGTGCAGTCAGATTGTGATAGTCACAAAAAAGGATGGCACCAACCGCTTCTGCACTTATTTCTGTAAGGTAAACACTATTTCCGAGTTCGATGTTTACCCCATGCCTCGGGTCGACGAGCTTCTCTGCAGACTGAGAAAGGCAAAATTCATCTCAACTTTGGACCTGACGAAGGGATACTGACAGATCCCCTTAACCTACAGATCACGTGAGAAAGCTGCATTTTCCAATATATACCAATAATAACCAATATTTATATCCTGTGTATTTTATACATAAACACCAACATTAACACACCACATACAACATAAAACACTTAATAAACATAAAGGGGCGGGACACTCCGCCACACCATGCCATTTGGGCTACATGGTGCTCCTGTTGTCTTTCAGAGACTAATGGACCAGGTCTTACACCCACATCATGAGCATGCAGCAGTGTATGTTGACTATGTGGTTATTTACAGCTCCATCTGGTGAGAGCATCTGGCTAGGATCATGGCCGTAAGTGTCCTGTGGTCTCTGAGGGTAGCTTGGCTGACAGCCAACTTGGATAAATATGCATTTTCCAAAGTAGAAACACAATATTTGGGATGTATTATGGGATATGGACAGGTGAAACCCGTTGCCACCAAAGTCCAGGTCCCAGGTGAGGTCTCTCTTGGGGTTGACCGGTTATTACCAATGATTTATCCCCGAGGATGCCACAGTTGTCAACTCTCTAGTAAGCCTCACTGAGAAAAGTGCACCAAATTCAATTAAATGGACAGGAGAATGCCAGGGGGCATTTGATACCATTAAGCAAAGACTCTGCCAAGCCCCTACTCATATCACACCAGATTTTGATTAGGAATTCATCCTCCATACCAATACTTTGATGTTGGTCTAAGGGCAGTCTTGTCCTAGCAGATTGACGGAGTAGAACATCCCATCCTAGATTTAAGTAAAAGAATGCTCCCTAAGGAGCATAACTACTCCATCATAGAGAAGGAATGTCTGGCCATTAAATGGGCCACTTAGACCTTATGCTACTACCTATTGGGACATTCACTAATTCTCGTGATGGAATCTCCACTCTGCGCCGCTTCTGGATCCCACTCAAGAGGAGTCCGCAGCCCAGTTGATCACCCCCGGCAGGTGAACTGCACGGAGTGAGAGGAGGTTCGCTTGTGCTCACAGCAGATGTTTGAGGGCCACACGGTGGAGACTTGCTGACCGCAAACCACCCTGGTGATTTATATAGGACACCTCAGTCATGTTGCCTGTGTGGATGAGCATGTGTCTCCCCCGAACCTGCTCTAAAAATTCCTGCAAGGACAGATACACAGTCTGCAGTTATAAAATATTGATGTGACGACTCTCCCACGGGGGCTGCCACACCCCCTTGTACGTCCCTGACATTCCACACTCTGCCCCAACCCAGATTGGATGCACCTGTGGTGATGACCACTCTCATGGTGATGCTGCCCAGCGATATGCCTAGGCGTAGATGGGCTGGCTGTCTCCATCAAGAGAGTGCCTGTAGACAGTGTCAGGACACTGTCAATAGGGGGTTGCGGTTCAAAACCGGTTGACAAACCGTGCAGTTGAACCAAACCTATAGGGGGCGCATATGCTAAAGACTCAGTGGAAGGGTATTTGATGCTGCTGCCATCAAGCCCAGAAGCCTCTGGAAAATCACTACTAGTAGTGCCCTCCCAAGCGCTCTGTCATTGGACAGCGTTGCCGACATGTGTTAGCTGGCTCTTTGCATGGTTTACCTTCAGGCCCAACCAATGTAGATGGTTGGTGATGAGCTCTGTGTGTTCTTGTGCTCTTGGTGGAGATTGGGCTCAGATGAACGAGTCGTCCAGATAATTGAGGACTCTGATGCCTCTGAGTCTCAACGGGGCTAGTATAGCCTCCACGCATTTTGTAAAAACGCGTCAGCTAGAGAGAGACCGAACAGTAGAATACAGAACTGGTGCACTGTTCCTTGAATGGCGAACCTCAGGTATTTCCTGTGAGCTGGTTTTGCTGGGATGTTAAAATAGGTGTCCTTCAGGTCCACTGTGGTGAACCAGTCGCCTAGCCTGATGGATTGCAACAGCCATTGCGAAGTCAGCATATCTATTATGCAAATGACCCACTGCAGCTTGCGGGTCCGTGACAGTTGTTATTGTCACGCCCCAGAAAGGAGGAGGGCCGTGTTGGAACTGGAGCGAGTAACCAGTTTGCACAGCTGAGCACGTCTGTGGTGCACTGTTTCCCGTAGTCTAAGTGGCTCCTGGAGAAAAAACAGCAGGCTGTCTCCGGATGGGGCTGCCCAAAGAAGCAGCAGTCTTGTGCTGCAGGCTTGCATGGTGGGTGCTTTTGGAGAAGGCACACCAACTCCCTGGTGGACTCCCTTACACACTATGACTGCTGTAGCATTTCGATTACTGCCGGACCAAATGTGTGGCCTGGGGTGACGGGAGTGCACACAACGCACTCCATGTGACCGTCCTGTGCAGGCATCTTGGCCTTGCAAGTGGTACATGCATGGAACCCAGACATGTTAACAATGCAGTGCAATAGTGTACAATACACTAAAAAGTGGATTTATTTATTTATTTATTTTTGGTATTGTTTATTAGTACCTGCACACTGCACTTCGTGCACTAGGCACTCGCTACCTACATTTGGTGCCAATATGTCACTCGGTACCGATGCTCGGTTCCTACAGTGTACTCGGTGCCGACGCTCGGCGCTGACATAGTACTCTCTCGGCACCGACACTCCACGCCGACTCGATGCACTCAGTACAGATGCCCGATAGCAAAGCAATAACCACAAACTCACAAGCGAGATAGAGGGCGAGGAGTTGCAGTTACTGTATGTGGTGAATCAACAGGGATACTGACCTGCGAGTCAGCCACTGGCTAATTCTAAATTCACACACGAAAATAGAAAAAGCCCTTGTAATAGTACTGCAGAAGCATATATATATATATATGCTTCTGCAGTACTATTACAAGGGCTTTTTGTAATATATACTGTGTGTGTGTGTGTGTATATATATATATATACAGTGTCTATAGAAAGTCTACACCATATCTTCAGACAATAAAAGCAAATGAAAAATATCTAGGTATTAGTAGAAGTTACAATTGCCTGTGTATTTTAAAAACAGGGGAGCTGTATTAGTCCCCAAAGCCCGAGAGGGAGGAGCTGACATCCCCAGTACCAGAGGGGAAGGAGCTACAGCTATCACGAGGTCCAGAGGGGGAGGAATTTCTGCTGGCATCTGTGCCAGAGAGGAAGAGGAGCTGCTGCCATTCCACAATCAAAGGAGGAGTGTGTGCCGCTGCTTGAGTGACCAGAGCCAGTGCTGTGCTCATGGACTGGGCATTGCTACAAGAGTGACCAACTCTGTCACTGCTGCTACTGCAATGTCCAGTGTTTGAAGCCTTAGCCACTGCCAGAGAGGTCTACAGCATTGCCAGTGGAGCTGCACCTAAGAGAGGAGCCCCAAGAAGAGAACTGTGGGGACACTGGGTATAGGAGGTAGCACCTGGAGGTTAAATTGGTGACCCTGAACAGAAGCCCATGGGGGTTGAACGTGCACTCCCTTGCATAAGTTCCAAAGGAGGTAAGAAAACAACGTTGAGGCTCAGTCTTTGTCAAAGACCAGACAGACAGGGCCGTCTTTACCAACCCACAAAGATGGGGAGAGGAGAGGTTAGAGGTGGGTGAGGGTTTTGGGTTGGAGGTGACAGAAGGGGGGGGGGTCTCTGGATAAACAGAAGCGCAAGCAATATCGAGAGGTGAGTGGCAGATTGGTAAAGACACTTATGTAAGGGAGCGCATGATCAACCCCCATGATTTCACTTGGGCTTCTGTTCCGGGTCACCAGTTTCACTTTTAACCTGCAGGTTTGATCTGTTTTTATTTTAAATCCCATGAATGAATGAGGTGCTAAATATATTAGTCTATAAAATGGGAGCAATCGGTTTGTAAACAATGTTTCTGTTCTGTTGTGCTATTAGAAATAAAGTTACATTCATGAATGCACAGTATATGTAAATGTGTGATTTTAGCAAGCATTCATTTCTGTGTCTATGGTTTAGAAATATGCTGCAATTGACAACATATTTTAATACATTTCAATAGTGTTATTGCAAACAGTAATTTTCAGTGCTGTTATTGTTATTTGTTATTTGTTTTATATATACATACAAATATGTATTCTGGTAACCCTAAAATGACCCAAATGTATATGATGTATTATTTTGTTTTGTTTACTAGCTTTCTGGATGACTGAAATTCATGGCTAACATTGGACTTTTAAGGAAAGGATATTTTTCTATTGTTTTTTTTTTTTGAGACTGGGGAAGGAACTAACCAGGCTTTCTGACTCCATATTTGTATTATATTTTATGGATTTTATACAAGATATATTGTCATATATATTATGATGTATTACAGTATTTTGATAGGGTTACCATACGTCCTTTTTTGGGCTTCCGATCTCTGTCCGGGCGGATTTTTTAAAAATGAACGAATGTCCGGGATTTCGCCTGCTCGCCCCTTTGCTGCTGCTGATGCTTGCAGAACTGCAGTTCCCGGCGTGTAATGGATTTAGAAGTGAGTAGTTTTTCGAGATTTACGATTATACTGTAAATTTACAGTATAATCGTAAATCTCGAAAAACTACTCACTTCTAAATCTTTTGTAGTCATTTTTGTATTACTTTAGTATAAATACATGTTAATTTGGATTCATATGTTGTTTTCTTCTGACTTTATGTGAACGAAAAGACACACATTTGCCCGTTTTCCCACTGGAAATAGTGATATTTTGAAATGTACCTGTCCTGGTCACAAAAGCAAAGTTTGTGGGAAATAATAGCAATTTTCTATACTTTTGAGACATAAGCAATTAGGAAATAACACTTACTACCCAGTAACAAAAATTGTGTTACATAGTGTAATGTAATCAGCACCGAGCTGCAGTGAGTTCCAAACTTAAAACGTTTTCTTGTTGTTTAGGTAAGTGCTTTGATCAGTTCAGCAATCTCAAGAAATTTGTGGAAGGTTGCAAAAGTGATGAAGAGTTCAAAACCTTGCTAGCACTCCAAAAATGGGCTAAATATTTAGACAGGTCAAAAAACATGGAATGTCACTCAGCACTGTGAAAGATTGCACAGTTCATTTCTGTTCCCTCTCTCAATGCAAATGTAGAGTGAGTTATTTCACTGATGCAAAGCCAGTGGACAAAGGAAAGGGACCGCTTGACTGGCGAGTCACCGAAAGGGATCCTGTTCGTACAGCACAACTTCAGCCAAGCTTCTTGAGCTACTTCAACCACTGCTGAGAAAGATATGCTCTGCAGAGAAATATGCATGGGCATGAAAAGAAGAAGCACAGAAGGACAGGGATGTTGAATGCACAGATTTGACAGTTATCTTGCAAAGACTTTTGTACTAACTGTAAAAAGTTACATGTATGTTTGATGCAGGCCATTATACTTCTTTTTTTTAAAAAAATATTTTCAAATGTTCAAAGTAGAAATAAACTTTAAAGTTTAGTTTAAATTTAGTTTTTTCCGTGTTGCACAATGAAAGATTAATCTTAAATAAAAATTGGTCCTGCCAGTCAGTAACCATCCTGAAGGCAGTGTCCTCTTTTTGAGGATCAGAAATATGGTAAACCTATTGCATTATATGTTATGGATTTTATATGATATGCTTTTTTGTAATGTAATTATAGTGCGGTAATTTATTATGTACTTTTGAAATTATAAGTTATAAATGAATACTGGAAAGCAATCTTAATAAAGGTTTCATTTAGAAACTGATACATATTAACAATCCTGTCCTGTCTCAAAAGGTCCGGTTTAATTACATACATTTCGTGTGAATGTATAAAAAACATGATTCCAATAAGTATTAATTTCTACTGCCTGGAGTTTAGAAATGCGAAACACATTGTAAGAGTAATTTACATCCTTCGGGGGTTGTGACAGGTGCGAGTGGTGTGGTGAATAAAATGATTGTCCAGACGGTTACGTTCCCAAAAACGTAAGTGTTTTTAATAATCAAAACCAAAAAGAACCAAAAAGAACCACCCCTCTACCAGCAATGGTATTGGGGAGAACACGACTGGTTTACAGACCAAAACAAAAGAAACAATAACAATCCAACAGTCCCGTGCACAAAAGTGTGCTCTTTAATCCGCAGGGTGGTGCTGGTGTCGTGTGGTGAGGGTAGTGCTCTGGTGATGCGGGCTGGCTCCATGGCTGCAGCCGCTGGCTCCTTACTCCTCCTCTGCAACACACAACAAAACAACACGTAACAAAAACCAACAAAACTACAGGCCGTCAGATTACACTTGTACACTTGTACAACTATGTGCTCCCCCTAATGTGGTCACCTTCCGGTTTCCACCTACAGTCAAGGCGGTCCATCTAGGAGGCAACATACCACCATCCTTACACAATGCCCGTTCTGATTGGGAGGGAGATTTACCACATCGATCTTTTCTCTCTTTATCACATATCTCACCCCTCAGAGTGATGCCGAAGGAACACCCGGCCAACTCTACATTTCCCAATGGGCCCCCTCCTCTGTTGAAAAAAAAATCTGCATTTTGATGCTCCTCACCCGCACGATGCTTCACAGTGTAGTGGAAGGGTTGCAGCGCCAGATAACACTGAGTTATCCTGGTGTTAGTGGCCCATTTGATGGCTAAGCACTCCTTCTCAATGACGGAGTAGTTAATTTCCCTAGGAGCCATTTTTTTGCTCAATTAAATGATAGGTCAACTTGTTGGGACAGGACCCCCCCCCCCCCCCCCCCCCAGACCAATGTGGGAGGCATCAGTCTGAAGGATGAACTCATTGCTGAAATCTGGTGAAATTAGAGCAGGAGCTTGACAGAGTCACTTCTTAATCATATCAAATGCTTTCTGACACTACCCTGTCCATTTAACTAATTTTGGAGCAGCCTTTCGGGTGAGATCTACCAGGGGGTTGACTATGGTGGCATACTCGGGGATAAAACGGTGATAATAGCCGGCTAACCCCAATAGTGATCTCACCTGTGACTTGGTTCTCGGAATCGCCGGCTCCACCATCGCCTAGACTTTGAAGGTGATTGGCTTTACCCGGCCATTACCCATAATGTTGCAAAGACATTGGGTCTCTTGTTTGCCAAATGCACACTTGCCCAGCTTGGCTGTTAGCCCCACCTCCCTTAGAGACTGTAGGACGGCTGAAAGCCTAATAATATGTTCCTTCCAGGTGGAGCCAAAAATCACCACATCATCAATGTCTGCTGGCGGAGGAATAATAGCATGAGAAATAACATTAGTTCTGATAGGCAAGTCAGAGAAAACATCACTAAACAGTTCCACCAACTGGTGGAGCTCACATTTCTGTTCTGGAAGTAACTGTTCCCCTATCGGAATGTTAGTGGTAGCCAGTAGATTGACAGTGGGACCAAAATCCTCTTCTAAACTGTCACAAGCTATAAATAGGGCTTCCCTTTGGCTTCATATGGCTCTGCCACTTAGCATACAACTTAGATTCTGATGAAGGAAGCAGCAACAGTACTTTATCACCTGGCCGAAAAGTCAGAATTCATGCTGTTTGTTGTACTGCTGCTCCTGGCGATGCTGAGCTAGATTTTCTTTTTTAGATTTTCTTGTGCCAAACAACCAACTGATGCTAGGCGGTCTCTTGACATGATTACATACTTGACTATGTTTTTGGAAGTTTTTGTTTGTTCCTCCCACCCATCTTTCACAAGATCAAGGATACCTCGTGGCTGCCTCCCATACAGCAGCTCAAAGGGAGAGAACCTGGTTGAGCTCTGAGGCACCTCTCTCACTGCGAACATCAGGTAGGGGAGGAGTGTAGCCCAATGTTTCTGCTCTTGGTTGACAAATCGTTTCAGCATCTGTTTTAAAGTCTGATTAAAACGTTCCACCGTCTGCGGGTGATAAACGGAGGTTCAGATGGACTTAATTTGCAACAATTTATACAATTCTTTCAAACATTGTGACATGAAGTTTGTTCCGTGATCGGTGATGATTTCTTTTGGAATCCCTACTCTCACTATAATCTGCACTAACTCTTGAGCAATTGCTGCACCATTTTTCAACCCTTTGCTCTCTTTTTGTTGTTTTTTGGACGAAATCGGGAATGGAACAAATCAGCATGTAGCAAGAAGATTTTCCCAATAGTTTCTCCCGCTGCTCCCATGATCTTACTGGAGACTGGCTTCACCATTTTGTTAATAACTGTTTCAAAATATGGCCAGTCAAATAACTGGATATGGCAAATTTGCAGCCATGGCCACGATTATGTGGCAGGTATGACATACAACAGTCAAATCTAATTTAGTGAGGGGGTAATCCTTGTTATCCCCATAGAATACAGAAAATGACCACAACCCCATGTGACCATCAAGGTACCCCCGTTAACAGAGCTTCTTCAATTAAAGTAATTGAAGAATGCGTGGGTACTCACTAATGTGTGGGTACTCACACCACCAACCAGTACATCAATAATGCAAGGCCCCTCCCAGTCATTACCCCTGGAATTACCTTGTGCTTTTAGTATGTAATGGGAGGCCGCACCACATTCCATCGCCGCCGGACAATTCCGGGCAAGGTGGCTGACCTCATGGCACCGGTAGCAGATGGAGTGAAAGGGCTCCCACGGAGCTTGTATGTCCCGTTGCTGGTTTGCAAATGGGGAGGGGTTCTCTTCTCTCACCCCGCTGGGAGTCGACCTCACCCTCCATTGTTGTGGGTGTTAGCGGACGGTTATCCTCTACATCCTTCCCCTCAATAGACCGAACCTGCCCTCAGATGTGTGCCAGCGAAGGATCGTTCTTTTGTTCCAACGCTAGGTCCACATCTCGGTTCCAGAATTTCGGGATATCAAGTATCGGGATATGGAATTAACTAAAAATAGCTACAGTTGGATAATAATTTTTTTTTATAGCTGGCAGCTCCCTCTGGTGGGGCTCCGCATGGGCTGCTGAGGACTGCCAGCATCTAGTCCTGGTCCTTCTGGTGAAGGGAGAGGCAGCTCCTGCTCCTCTCCCCCTGATGGGCAGAGACAGCTCCAGGTCCTCTCTTCGTGATGGTGGGGGAAGTGAAGTGATAGTGGTAGACGGGGACCCAGCAGGCATTCACCCTATGCTGGTGGAGAGGGACCCAGCAGGCATTCACCCTCTGCTGGTGGAGGTAGCAGAGACAGAGGCAGCTCCTGCTGCTCTGCTCCTCGCGGTGGAGGTGGCGAAGGCAGAGGCAGAGGAAGCTCCTGCTGCTCTGCTCCTGGCGATGGAGGTGGCGGAGGAGTGTAGTCTACTGGTGATGGAGGTGGGAGCAGCGTGTAGTCTCCTGGCGACGGAGGTGGGAGTAGCATGTAGTCTCCTGGCGACGGAGGCTCTCCCTCACTTGCAGGGGACTGGTGCAGCTCTCCCTCACTTGCAGGGGACTGGTGCATTGGCTCCTCTCCCTCTGGTCCTGGAGACAGCATCAGGGCTTCTCCTGATGTAACCCCTCTCATATCGGCAGCCAGGTAGTTGAACACCATGGCTGCGATGTCTCTGAGGAACATTGGGTGGTGTTGCTGTTCCCAAGTTTCCCAACACTGCCCATCTCGGGCCCACAGCATGTTAATCACCTTCGGGAGGTCTCTTTCCAGGCCACCATCAGGGTCCATCAGCCAGTCCCAGATCTCCCTCGATGGAGCTCCTCGAACAAGCAGGGCTTCTCCCACTGACACTGGAGACGGAACCAACAGACGCTCCCCCTCTGCTGGTGGAGACTTTGGCTGTGGATGCTCTGACTCCCCCTTTGCGTACTGTGGGCGCACTGACTCCTTCATCTTGGGCTGTGGACATTCAGCCTCCTTCCACGCAGACTGTGGAGGTGAAATCAGCAGGCATTCTTCCTCTGCTGGTGGAGACTTGGGCTGTAGATGCTCTGCCTCTTCCCCTTTCCCCTTCTCTGCCTCCTTCTCCTCACCTTCCTCTCCTGGGCAAGTTCCTCCTCTCCCTCTTGGTAGGGGCAGACAGCCACAACGTGTCCGTACACCCTGCAAGCAAGGCACCAGACTTGGTCCTCCAGACACTGAGGAGCTCCTCCAGCTCCATGAAGCCATCTCTCCAGCCTTCCATTTTTGGTGTTTTTTTTTTTTTTTTTTTTTTTTAAAAGATCACTGCGGTTCCCGTTCTGGTCTCCGAATGGAGGCGTGAGTTCAAATCCCACTTGTAATACCACGTGTCACAAAGACGGCTGAAGTGGGGGACGTCAGACCACAAACAGGAACCAGGAAATAAATAAAGAGATCGAGTTTTGGGGCAGCTGAGCGTTTTCTTGCGCTCAGCATTTAATGAAAGAACAGAACAGTAAATAAAAATGCTGTAACAAACAAAACACAGGACACGGCACTGGTAGCCAAAATAAACAGACAAACAAATCGGACTAACACTAAACAAACATGGTGAGCTGATGTTTTCTTATTATTACTATTATTATTGCCAATCCCGTTCTCCACTCATCGAACACACAACCCTGAGTGAGTGAAAACATGCAGCTTTTATGCAGCTATACCAAGACTCGATTGCTAATCAATCATTCAATTGGAGTCGCGGTATAACTGCACATGAATTAATAAAGTGCAATTACTTACATGTTAATTACTCCAATCAACCCCAGCCACGTAGCAAACCCAGGCAGGTATGGGAATTTAACCCCATCCCTGCCAATCTATACAGGGCAGAGCTCTGCTCTGCCACAGTGCCCTCTAACTTCTACTTCTGCGGCTCCTCCCCTCTGGGCTCTGACAGCGGCGGCTCCTCCCCTCTGGGCTCTGGGAGCAGCGGCTCCTCCCTCTCTGGCTCTCATGACGGCGGCTCCTCCCTCTCTGGCTCTCGGGATGGCGGCTTGAAAAGGAAAAATTAGATTGACTCGGGATTGTGGAACTGAGCTTTCAGGAGTCCTGGAGCTAGAAAGAAAGGAGTAGAGAGATTAAAAAGAGATCAAAGGACTGCGAGGCAGACTTCACGTCGACAGCTGAGAAGGAGAGAGACTCCAGAAATTAGTATAGGGAAAGCGCATGAGCTGTGACAGGATAGAAAGTGTGGCCGGGGGTCCCCTCTGGTTCGACGCAGAACCTCCAGCTCAAAAGGCGTAGCCCAGGGAGGCTGGGGAAAGTGAGCCTCACTATCCCCCCAGATGGGACCGGTGCAGGGCTGCTGAATCAGAAAGGAGAAGGAGGGGAGGAGGTTGGGTACAAAAAAACAAACACATGCTAGAGAGGGCGGAAGAGGAAACAGAAGACTTATATAGAAGTGGGAGAGTGATTGACAGGGAGATTGGAGATAGGGGAAGGACAGACGCGACTCACCAGCGCCCCCCAGAATTCAACCTAAAGGTTTACACTTATTAGAAATAGTAGAAAATGATTGTGGTTGAACTCCTAAATGGCATTTGTGTCTATAAAGAGTATGCCGATGTATTACAAAGCATCTAGCAATACTTTGCCAACTAAATCCAAGTGATTAATTTGTTCAGACGAAATGCTATATCAAGGACAACCCACAGTACCAGCTCGGGGTGCAGGTATGCAGAAAGATTTGTTTGTAGACAGAAGACGAAAAATGCTGCAAATCCTTTCCAGAACACTGATTACTTGTTGTGTGTGTGTCCAGATTCATCAGTAAAAAAATGGCACAAAGAAAGCATTGAACTTGTTATTCTGGTATGGTCTTCCAGATCTCTGTAGAGACGTTCCAAATTAATGTTTTCATCACTGAACTTGTGTCTACTTATTTGTTCAAGGCAACGGAGGACTCCACTGAAGTAATGCCTAATATCCTCTTCATTGCTTTGTACATTGTTATTCAAAAAGGAACTTATGAGAACACAACTTAAGTAAACAACAAACAACTTAATTTTTAGTTAAAATAATAAATGCAAATGAAAATTGACACTGAACTTACTCCGCAATTTTAAAGTTGATTTAATCATGTAGTGGGTGATTTCTTTTGGAGTGTGTAGAGCACCTTCGCAGCCAGAAGGGGAGGAATCCCTGCCATCTATCCAGCCAGAAGCAGAGGAGCCCCTGCCACCTTTGCCACCAGGATCAGAGTAGCAGGAGCTGCCTCTGTCTCCATCACTACCAGAGGGAGAGAAGCAGGAGCTGCCTCTGTCTCCACCACCGGCAGAGGGAGAGAAGCAGGAGCTGCCTCTGTCTCCACCACCGGCAGAGGGAGAGAAGCAGGAGCTGTCTCTCCCTGCACCCATAGAAAGACCAGGACAGGGGGAAAACCACCAGCCGCAGCGACTGCGAAGAGGGCTAACCACGGCACCATGAATAGTTCTGGCTCCCTGTGGCAAAGTGGTTGGTAAGGGGAACAGGTGTAGCGGTGATGCGATGCAGGAGTGATGAACAGACAACAGTGATTCAGTGAACAAGTGTTTATTTGTGCTGTTTCCAGGTCTGGCGACCGTCAAATAATAAATCCCCGGCCGTACACAACAATGTGTAAAGCGCGGGGATGGCGAACACAGTACAGTCTCACACACAAACAAAGGCACGGTCACCAGTCCTGGGTGATATTCAAACGTGCAGGTGCTCTATGCAGTGGTGCTCCGGATAGTGCTTTACGTGGCGACAGCTCCGTGTGCTCCGGTGTGCGTTAACTGTCTAGTGGTGCGAAAAAGACAGACAATTATAAACAAACAAAGACAACACACAACACGTAATACACTCTGAGAGCTCCTCTCTCAGTCCTTCTCTCCTCATGTTACCCAAACGAAGGAAAAGATTAGCGTTACCCTGGCCCCTATATGTAATCCCGCATGATATCTAGGTAAACGGTTGCAGCTGCCTTATTACTTGCAGCTGCCTCTCGTTTACCTTTCAAATCAATACGGTCTTACAACAGAGTCTCGCTTCTTTCCAGGCTGACCCACTTCCCTGACCCGGAAACGAACTGTCAGGCCAGCCCTTCCAGATACTTCTCCTCTCGTTCTTTAGTGCCCTCACAGGTCGGGAGGAAGATTCATCACCAGAACTCATCTTTCCGTCACACTCCCTCACAGGGAGAAGTGGAGCTCCTGCAGCCATCACCTCCTGAGGGTCCGGTGCCACTGTCGACTCCCAAGGGTCCACTGCCGGCCTCGATACCCGCTCTTCCAGGACTCTGAGACTGAGGGGGGAGGTGGCCGTTAGGGCCATGTGTCTTTGCACAAGGGGGTGGGGATATGTAACAGGATGAGGAGCCCTGTACATTTATTTAATTTTAGAACGGGGTCCGTCCTCCACCCCTGTGTCGTATTTGTGTTTGTATTATGATTTAATTATTGTATTTATGATAGCGTAGCCGCGTTTTTTGTTTTTGGTTGGGTGTGTTCTGGCAGAAGCAGGTCGGCAGCTTGTCCTCTGCTGGGAATAATTAAAAACCTTGTGCAGAAGGTGGCCATCTCCCGAATTAAGTGATTCATTTGTTGCTAAATTGGGAGATGGTCACCTGCATATAAACTTGCAGCTCTCTGCACTCCGAGTGGGGAGTACAGAGGGGAAGTATGGGAGAGCAAGAAAGGAAACTGAAACTGAAAACGAAAAAACAAAGATTCTAGGAACAGTGACAGCAACTGGCCATCCTCACCTAAGATTGTATTATTGTTTGTGTTCGTGATTATTTTGTTTACAGTTTTATTTTGCTCTGTGAGCAATGTCTTTTTGTTTAAATATTTATTTTATCTTTGTTTAAAAATAAACGGCGCACTGCGCGTCCCTTTGCATCTTGCCTTTGCTTTCTTCCTGCATTTGGCCTGACGTCACCACCCGGCTACCCTGTCACACGTGGAATTCTTGTGATCCTGTCTACCATCGCTGGTAGTCAGGCCATGGACAACAGCACCTGTGAGGTGTTTTGCAAATACACTTTTCTATCTCCTGTGTCAGTGAATACCCACACCCTTCCACATGTGGTGACAATGTGATACAATGGCATTGCCCACACAAAGCAGTGTACCAAAAGAAGGAGCAGAAATGGATGCCACCCAGTTTAAAGCCATGATGGATCCCCTATGCCAGACCTTAATTGTTGCGGTACAGGGGCCTGCTAGGCCAGCAGGACCAGATCCCAGGTTACAGAGGCCAACCCAGATGACGACAGAGGATCGACCCAAAGCCTATCTGGAAGTATTTGAGGCCATGGTGACCTCTAACCAGTTGGGCCCAGGCACAATGGGCTAGCTACCTCCTGCCATAGTTGACAAGGGAGGCACAAGCAGTGGAGAGGATGTTGTGCCCCGAGCACATTATGGATTACCCCACACTGAAAGCGGCTATCCTTAATTGCATGGGGGCCATGCCGGAGGGCTATCGGCGAAAGTTTTCGAGAGGAACGTTTCTGGGTGGAGGAGCATCCCAGAACCATCGCACATCAGCTGAAGGATTATGCTATGGTCTGGCTGAACCTGGATGCGAACACCAAAGCCAGGTTGGTGGAGGTGATCGTAGCCCAATGGTTTCTGGCGTGCTTGGTCCCGGGACCTCGGCTATGGGAACAGCGCCAGTCACCTCCACTCTGGACCGGGCCGTCGAGTTGGCCGGGCAGTATCAGGCAGCGAAGCCAACAGCAGCTAGACTGCCTCTAAAGAGTATGACTACCAGATCACCCCCTCTACTGGCCCCAGAGAGGGCAAAGAGATTGGTGGGAAGGGGAATGGCGATGGTAGCTCCCACTCCGAGAACTGGGGCAGAGTGGAATTATCCACAGGCTGCTGTGGTGTCAGACCAGGGTCTTGCGCGGCCACCTTATCGTCAAGCCTCTTTGATGGCTACGGTATTTCCACCTCTTGCTGAAGCTCCGGGGCAAGAAACTAGTTCACCGAGGTGTTGGACGTGCAGGGAGGTGGGCCACATCACTCGGGATTGCCACGTGATGGATTGTGAGCTCAGCCAACCAGGTAAGCATGCTCAATTACCTCAGTCACTTCAACAGACAGGTTTTGTTATTCCTGTGTCAGTGGATGGTACAAAAACCCAAGCTCTTTTGGATTCAGGGTGTGGTCAGTCCCTAATACAGGAGAGCCTAATCTCACCAGGGCATAAACAAATATTGGGATGGGTGCATATTAAATGTATTCATGGGGATGTCCACTCTTACCCCAAGGTTAGTATAAATGTAAAAGTTGGCACGCAGGTGACACAGGTACAGGTAGGGTTGTGTCCTCGATTGCCAGTACCAGTAGTTCTGGAAGGGGACTGTGGGCAGTTCAAGGATTAGTTAGCTGCGCTAACGGCCCCGTCCTTCCTATTGGCTAAGAAAGAGGAAGTAATTGGAGAGATCTTCCCCTTTCATAAACCCTGTAAAACTAAATGGGAGCGCAGGGCCGTTGGAGAGGAATGCTGCGGGATACACACACCCATTGGTCATTCTGGATTACGCTACGTGTTATCCCGAGGCCATTCCCATCCACTCCACCCCTGCTAAATCTGTTGCCAACGAGCTTGTGAAGGTCTTTAACCGAGTCAGAATCCCCAAAGAAATACTAACCGACCAAGGCACCAACTTTATGTCCTGACTAGTCCTCAGAACATGTAAGCTTTTGGGAATTAAGACCATTAGGACATCAATGTTTCATCCTCAAACCGATGGTCTGATGGAGCATTTTAACAAGACCCTTAAGAACATGTTGCACAGATTTATTGATAGTGATGTGCGTTATTGGGAGATACCCCAGAGTGTGCTTGATCTGGTCAGAGAGATGTGGGAGGAACTGCAGGATAATTTGACCAATACCGTCCGGTCTATTTATAGACTTTCTCACTCTGCTAAATAGACACTTTCATGAGATAATTTGTGTATCATGCCTTTTTTTAAACTCATAGTCCTTTGACGTTTTAATGTCCTTTTCCACTGGGACATCGCTAATTTATGTCTTCCTTGCGTCAAAACGATTGTTGTTGCACGTGTGAATTATCTGTACATAATTCAACTATCCGCTCAGCCTAATCCAGTTCAGACGCCAGTCCTCTAATCTGTAGGTCACTGTGAGGCGTGTGAGTAATTTTCCAGACAGCGATTTACGTGTAAAAAAAATAAAAATTTTATTTAATATTACACGAAAAAGAAAAAAAAACAGTAAAGAAGGATGTGAGGGAGGGAGTGCTGGAGTAATCAAAAATAAAGGAACGGAAGCCTCTTAGTCCTCTTCGTGATCTGCTCAATCCAAAATGAAACAAAAAGGAATAAAAACAGAAAAGAGCAAAGTTAGTAAGGCCTCCGTCCGTAATTAAAAGTAAATAACACAGTCCAACCCCGCACGTACTTCCCTCCAGCCTTTTTTTCCCCGCCTCTATTCCTCAGGACCAACACCAAACACAGTAGCACGTTTCCTTTAGTATGCAAACTCCGCCCCGGTAGTCAGTGGATCACCAATCCCAGACTGACAGGTATCCTTAACTTCACTTGACTCCAGTGGCTGGAATTTACATACTCATACTCCTGCCCCTCACCAAGGTGCTGCCCCTCATAAAGATGACTTTTGTCATGGTCACAAGACCCTGGTAAGGGAAGTCCCGAGTTGGTTTGATGCCTTCTACTGTTGGGAGGCTGAATTGCAAACCGAAACCCCTTTGACTCATCACAGTCACATAGTTCAGTGTGTCTGCAGGGCCCTTTTTCTTAAGACACAGCAGTTTGCCTTGTTTCTCAAGACACACAGGTTCATTAATGAATCCAGTTGTATCATTAATACATATTAATGTATTATCATATTCAGGGAATATGTCTCACATCTACAGTGCCGGGAAAAAGTTTGTGAACCCTTAGGATTTTCACATATTTCACATATTTCAAACCTTAAAGATTTTAGATCTTAATCTAAGTCCTAATAATAAAGATAACCTGATTAAATAAATTACACAAAAACATGATCCTTTTTCAACATTTATTTATCCACAAATGATTCAACATTCAATATCCATGTATGAAAAAGTATGTGAACCTTTAGATTCAGTAACTGATGGCACCGCCTTGACTTCAACTGAGAGTTTCCTGTAACTGTTGGTCAGTCTCTAACATCGGTTTTGAGGAATTTTGGCCCATTCCTCCTTACAGAACTGTTTCAACTCGGTGACCTTTGAGGGCTTCCTTGCATGGATAGCTCACTTCAGGTCCTGCCACAACATTTCGATGGGGTTTAGGTCCGGACTTTGACTAGGCCATTCTAAAATGCAGACTTTCTTCTTCTGCAGCCATTCTTTTGTGGATCAGCTTATATGTTTAGCATCATTATTTTGCTGCATCACCCACTTTCGGTTCAGCTTCAGCTCACCTGACATTCTCCTCTAGAATCTTCTGATACAATGCAGAATTCATGGTTGTGTCAATGATGGCAAGCCGTCCAGGTCCTGCAGCAGCAAAGCAGCTCCAAACCATTACACTCCCACCACCATGCTTAACAGTTGGGATGAGATTCTTATGTTTGAATACAGTGTTTGGTTTTTGCCAAACCAAACGTTTCTCATTGAAGCCAAAAAGTTCTACCTTTGTCATCTGTCCAGAGAATATTGTTCCAGAAGTCTTGTGGATCATCTATGTGCTCTTTGGCGAGTTTCAGATAGGCAGCAATGTTCTTTTTAGAGAGCAGTGGTTTCCTCCTGGCTATCCTTCCATGAACACCATTCTTGTTCAGTCTTTTTCTGATAGTTGAGTCATGAACACTCACATTAGCCAAGGCGATTGTGGCCTGCAGATCCTTAGATGTTACTCTGGGGTTCTTTGTGACTTCCTTGATGATTTTCCAGTTTGTTCTTGGAGAGATTTTGGTAGGACAACCGCTCCTGGGTAGAATGACTATGGTCTTGAACTTTCTCCATTTGTAGACTATTTGTCTGACAGTGGATTAGTGGAGCCCCAAAGCCTTAGAAATTGTTTTGTAACCCTTTCTAGACTGATGAGCATCAATAAGTGTTTTTCTGAGATCCTCAGAGATTTCTTTTGATCGTGGCATGATGTGCTTCCAAATACCTGTATGGTGAAGACCAAACTCACAAAGTTTCTGATGTTTATATAGGGTGGGGTCTCCCAAACTCACCCCTGAAGAACTACCTAATTATTTAAACACCTGATTCTAATTATCCCCTTAATTGAGCTGATAAAACCAGGGGTTCACTTAATTTTTACATAACCATAAACCTGAACCTTAATTACTTTTTGTTTGTCTAATTCATACATCATTTTGTTTCAAAAGACATGGAATTGGTTAATATAAACCCTATTGGATATTAAAGAAGGCGATCATGGTAAAACTGTGGAATTTCCATAATTATCATTGGGGTTCACAAACTTCTTATCTGCACTGTATGTATTGATGGACATTACATAAGCAAATGAGATGTCCTTTCTTTGGAATACCATGTTCCTTCTCAAAAACGTGTTTTAATATTAACCTTTAATAAAGGAGAATGTCTGCTTTAACTAATTTTCATGTATCTATTTCAGTGCAGTGTAGTTTCTTCATTGTAATAAAGAAATATGCTTTTTAAAAAAAAAAAAACATTTAAATTTCATTTTTGTTTCTTCATAAAAAAATAATGTTTTCTGTGGACAGTACAAACATACATGAACTTTGATTGATGTACTAAAGTTATCTAGTTCTGGTGTACATTTTTATTGTAAACTAAATATGTCATCTGTAACAGCATAACATCCCCAAAACTGGGCTGAACTTCGAAATGCAGAGCAGATCAAAATTTGGGACATCATATAAAAACCAAAGTGACCCAGAATGTGGGACATTATCTGAAAAGCAGAGAGTCCGAGAATTTGGGACAGGGCAGTCGACATGTAAAACTGTGATTAAATTACATTAGAGATAAACTAACGTAATGTGTAACAAAACTGTAATAGTGGGCAGGATATACATTTGCAATTAAAATAAATCACGCAAAAGATTACAGATATATGCTTTTTGAAAGAAAAAAGTACATCACCACAGAAAGCCAATTTGTGCATAGCATGATGATTTATATCAGTACTGCATTACTTCAATTTGGCGCTGCTGCGTTTATTTTAAATTGATCAAAATGACTGCAGCGCTTAAAAGAGGGCAGCCTTTATACGAGGGTGGCCTTTATTAATATCTCTACGATTTTCAAACGTTGTAATATTTTATTACATATTTTATGACATTTTAGAAGTATCGCGGTTGCTTATTTTCTGTAATAGAGTAGCCCACCTGTATGTAGCAGCATGTGTGGCTAACCTACTTTGACTACAGCACATTTATCAGTGACAGTTACCGAGAGCCTATTGTGTGAGTTGGAAGGTCAGGGGAGTATTATACCAGCAAATCAGGAGTGTGTATTTGTTGTTAAGGGGCGGGACAATGCTGGTGTGGCAGTTAAATCCAAGAGTGCGGCGTAGATGTTTTGCTGCACCAAAAATTACCTCAGAATATAATTTTGATTTCTGGAAAAACTACAATATATCCTTGTGGAAGGGTGTGGGTATTCACTGACACTGTAGACAGAAGGGTGTATTTGGAAGCACGGCACAGGTGTCGGGTTTTATTTTCTTGGTGCAATGCTTTATTTTAGCCCACAGAGGGCGATGCTGTCCATGGCCTGGATACTACCAACAGTAAACAGGACCACAGGTTTACCAATCTAGGTACAGGGTCCAGTGCACATGCAAGTGCAGAAATAATAATGAAAACAAAAGGCGAAAGAGAAAGGGAAAATAAAACACAGTAATAAAACTACAAAACTCAGCAGTGTCACCCCAACCATCGCTATCCGTGCGGCCCGGGGCTCCGTTCTACACTATTATGTTCCCTCCACCTACACACATTCTCGTCTGCCCAGGAATTCCCCGGTCTCCACACTCTTTCTCTTTTCAACCTATTAATGGTTCTCAGGTTCGTTTATTTGTTTTTGTTTCGCCGGCCGTGCTTGGTCTGGCAGCCCAGCCTCCGCCAGCTGGCTCGTTTCATCTTAAAAGGGGCAGCCCGAGGGAACACAGAACGTAATCTTTATAGGGCCAGCAATCCCCCAAGGCCCTCCTCTCAGCCACTCAGAGAGAGGGAGAGCCACACACTCTGCGACATCAATACGAGGGCATCTTTATTTAGAGGGCGGCACCAAATTGAAGTAATATGGTAATAGTCACCCATAGTTTGTTATATTAGTACAGCAAAATACCATATTATATTTTAATTGAAAGGTTCTGGAAAACAGGTCTCTCTCTCCGATCACAATATTTAAATGCCTTCAAACTTTCCCACTTGTGTCATATTCCTCTTACAAACACGGACCAATCAAAAAACGAGACTTATGCGGTTCCATTCCAAAAACTGAACCTTTGTCATACCTCAAGGAATTTACTGAAGCAATTCCTGTGTTCCAAAGCCGCCATCTTGACTCCAGGTCAACGGTAAAAAAAACTCCTCTGTCACTCAGCAATGTACCCAGGCTCAAGCAACAGCTTCTGCAGTGCCAGTGCTCCCCCAAGCGGATCCTGAGCGAGCTTCATTGCCAGAAGGCTTTCTGTCACTTGACAGATCCCAGACCACACCAGCTGCCCCTGAAGCGCCAGGGATCCCCCTAGCTTCACTGCTGAAAGGCATTCATCATCTAATAGCTGAGAAAAGATTTAATGCAACAGGGACAAGGTGGGTCTTTGCGATCTTCCCTCTTCCTCAATATCCAGCTTGCATTGTGTTTGTTAACATATTGATCCAGCGTGTGTGTGTTTGTTAACATACTGATCCAGCATGTGTGTGTGTTAACATGCTGATCCAGCGTGTGTGTGTGTTTGTTAATATGTTGATCCAGTGTGTGCGTGTTAACATGCTGATCCAGCATGTGTGTGTTAACATGCTGATCCAGCGTGTGTGTGTGCTTGTTAATATGTTGATCCAGTGTGTGCGTGTTAACATGCTGATCCAGCATGTGTGTGTTAACATGCTGATCCAGCGTGTGTGTGTGCTTGTTAATATGTTGATCCAGTGTGTGCGTGTTAAAATGCTGATCCAGCATGTGTGTGTGTGTGTTTGTTAACATGCTGATCCAACGTGTGTGTGTGTGTGTTTGTTTGTTAACATGCTGATCCAGTGTATGTGTGTGTTAACATGCTGATCCAGCGTGTATGTGTTTGTTACAATTACATTTTACAATGCTGAGCTTCGATCTTTGAATTGTTTGTTTCAGGTGAAATAGAAAATTGTTGTATACACTGCACTTTCATGTGTGTATGAAGTGTATAGCATTTCAAGGTGAATACTAGTATTGGGACATTTAATAATACAATTCAGTTGTACAAATTAAAGTTGTATGTGACTATTAAAGAGTTAACACAAGTCTCATGAATTCCTGATGAAGAAATTAGCTTCCTACAGAATTAACAACAGCAACAACCCAGATTTCTACAGCCCCTTAATTCCTGCTGGGCGGACAGTTTGACAGGAGGGGCTGATTGAAGGCCTCCAATGATGACACTCCTATCAAAAGGGGTGACAACTGAGGTCTAGTGGTGTATGGAGTAATTCAGAAATATAGCTAGCACTGACATTATGTAGTGCTTTGTAAATTAGTAGGAGGATTTTAAAAGACATACAAACCTTAACTTTACAAGAACTGACGTAATGTGTTCAGTGCACATTGTGGCAGAATTCTTGCTGCTGCATTCTAATAACTGCAGCATCTAATGTATGAGGAGGGAGGTTGAAGGACACAGCATTACAATAATCAAGACAAGCATTTCAGCATTGTCAGTAGACAGGTGTTATGTTCTTTTCTGGTTAGGCATCAGAAAAAACACTTATCAGAAACTTGTAGGTGTAGAAAATATGAAGGCAGCACTTATTGACAGCCAAACACTCATCAGAAACTAGATCGTGTATGAAAAGTGATTTAAATGTACATGCTCCTCTTTTTGATAGCTGCAGAGCACTTGTCAGAAAGTGGTACACAAAGTGATTTAAATATAAACAAATCACAAAGTGCTTTACAAGGTACAAGACTAGGGTGTGTGAACTATGCATCAGCTGCTGAGTTACTTACAACAACCTCTCACCCAAAAGATGGAGCACAAGGAGGTTACGTGACTTGTTTAGGGTCACGCAATGAGTCCTTGGCTGAGCTGGGATTAGAACTGCAGAACTCCGGGTTATAAACCTATTTTTTTTAACCACTGGACCACACAGCCTCTTGATGTACATATTTTTGACAATAGTGAAAACAGCGATCAGATAACAATCGATTGCACAAGTACCAAAACCTAACCGTACTATTTCTGACATTACACAGTTCAAGCTTTGGTACCTGTACCACATTCTAACACCACACCGGTGCGATCTGGCGCCAGAGATTGAGATTGTGCAGTACCTCTCTTACCAGGAAGGGGGGGTCTGCGTGCCAGGTACCCAGAATGCATCGGCAGGAGCCTTTGCCTAAACCAGGCCAGCCCTCCTCCAACAATGCAGCTGGAGATCTGCACATAGGCTTTGCTAGGTACCAGATTTAATCACAGGCACAGTAAATCAACGAACAAATAATTGAATAGATCAGATATATGACGCATGCAGTGTTTCACAAGTTGGACGTGTTTTACATTGGATTACCCGGACGAAAATATTTTCGGTGAGTGAGTCGAATTTTGTCAGTGCTTTTTGCTTGGTTGGTATGTTTTCAGTGTGAAATTAGCCAAATATGGCCCTCTGCTTTTTCCACAGTGTTGTTCTGTTTGGGGAATTGTTACATTCAGGTTACACACTCATGTTGTTTTATATTGAAAATATGTTTTGCAGCTTATTCACTTAGATATATTTTTTAGATTCTATAAACCTAATGTTATATTCTTGCTGCACAAAATCGCATGCTGCCATTTTACTGACATCTCTTTCACATATTTCCAGTTCCGTCGCAAGCAGTACAGTTGTGAATGCCTGTTTACATAGCTTTGGGGATTTCCCATCCTTTGTTATATTGAGTAAATAATAATTGTTATCTCATTTGTACATTTGTTCCCATTACTCAAAAAAACAAAAATAAACACGTTTTCCGTTAATGGGATTTTTTATTATTATAAAATACAACCAAGATACATTTTGTACGACATGTTTTGTAGTTTTTTCTCAACAGATTAGTCTCTGACCTGCAACTTTTTAAATATATATGTCGACTCCAAATATGCAACTTGGTGATTCATTACGCTGTCAGAAAAATTGTTATAATACCACATGTTAGCTATATTCAGCTTATAGTTGTCGTAGATTTAGTACTGTGAAATGTTCTGTCTATGAGTCATATGATCTTGATTTTTAAAATGACTATTTGTAAAATGTGCTTGCAAAGCGTTGACACCAAGCATAGGCATTGTAAATGTAAATCTCAACATGTCTCGCTCGTCATGCAGTGCTTATATACTGTCCGTATATATGAATAAGATACAGTTTTTATCCTGCTTAACCCTTTACCCTACTAATTATTTAGGGTATAACAGCTATCAAAGTGTAAGAGGGGTTGTCCACTGGTTTCACATCCCTGTAGATGTACTGCAATGAAGCTTTATCACGATGTACATCCTTATATTTTGGTATTTTTGGCAATGAAATTAAATAAAAAATACATGCTTGATGTAAATAGCAGAGTGACAGAACAGATAATATAATGGACAGTTCTTCTCTGAGCATTTTCAGTAAAGTATGTATTCAGTCTTTTAGATGTATCTTATTAAGTTATTACAATTAAGTTATAACAATATAGGAAAACATTTCGTGAAGCATTCAAAAGGACCTGATTACCACCAAACTAGTGTCTGACACTATACTGCACAAAACAGAGAACAGCTAATGTTAACCCAATAGGAAGGCACTTAAAAAATAAATAAAACAAAAACCAAAAAAATTCTGGAACGTTATCAGAAAGCGGTGAGTTTTACTAATTAATTGCATATATTTGTGTTTTTCATCACGGGGCTGCCGTCCTCACCTAAGGTAAACTTGTAGATGGGCTATTAAATATTTTTTAAAGAATATTTTCCTAAATTCCAATACATTTTATTACTGCAAGATCAATTGCAGCACTAGTTTTATCTCTACCGAGCTGCTAACACAAAGGGACATTCCTACCCTTACCATCCACCATGTAGACCATCTTTTTAGAGAAGACACAAAACCATGGGATAATGGCTATGTTTACAGCAAAAATAGAGGCAACATGCTTTCATAGTAGCACTATTATCCCTGAAAACCTTGTTCTTGACCTTGGTTTTATTTCAACAGTATAGCCCCTTTCACACTGGCACTCCTAACCGGGGCACGACCTGGGTTCTGGCTACACAGGTAACAATCCAGCATAGTGTAAAAACACGTACCTGGGTCAAGTGAGACAAAATGCATGATGGCCGCTCGCAAGCAGACACAATAACAAACGGTCACATCTGCATGAAGGTTTCACTTCTGCAGGGAACATTTCTGTTTATTCAGTTTAGTCATATTTTTGTTGATTGACATGTACCATGAGTCATATTGCAGCAGGGGTGAAGAAACATTTGCTTTAACACTAGAACCGCCATGGCAATCATTTTGACGGTTTGATGTTTTCAAATTTAAAATACTTTGCGTGTCTGAAAGTTATGCTGTTGTCCATTTATGACTTTTCCTAAATATGTATTAAATACCCAGATGGCGTTTAAAAAGCAGGATCATGAAAATAAAGATTAGCATTTCTGAACTCTGCAGGCCCGAAACCCCCCAGGTGAATTTTTTTAGCAAAGTCTGAGACGGTTGGACAACAAAATGGCCCTTTTCTGGTTCAGTTGTCGTGGAATGACCCAAATGCATCTCGACAGTTCTTGCTGTAGCTTTTTAATTTGTCCAGGTACAATGGTATCCTCACATCTGCTGTACCCATCATTGTTTTAAATTGTTTCATAACACAGACCCAGTAGTTCTCAGTGTTTCCAGCTGTAAACTACAAAGTCTGTTTGATAAATAATTCCATCAAATGACTTCTTTCTCTCCACTGTGAAGAGATAGCAAAAATCTGGTATGGATACCTCCTGTTGTTACCCCGGATAAAGGACGATTTAAAAACATAAAAAATTTAATTAATAATTAAATTAAAAAAACAGCCCTTTCACCTGATACTGTTGTTGGTCTGCATGATTTAACTGAGTAAGGGTCTGCATGATTTAAAGGCAGTCTCATTTGTCAAGAAGTATAACAACTCAAATACAGAAACAGCACTTTCAATGGCAGTGTTCAATTCAACACCTATAAATTGCTTTTTTTTCATTAATAAATTCCTGGTTTCATTTTTTTTTTTGTTATATGGAACTATAAGCTCATTTTTAGACAGAAGTATATTTTTTAAAAAAATGACTTTTCTGTTAATTAAAAATGTTTTAAACTTTTTTTTTCAATTTAGTTTGTTAACCCATTTTATAAGCGCAATAAGGAATAAGGGTATACTCTAATATCACCACCCCCCGGGCTGCTTCGCCTCGTGATTGCAACACACCAGGGTGTATATCACACACCCTGTTGTGCCTTATTGCTTACGTAACACACTCATGAAGGTTGGGAATATGGGTTTTGAGTTTAACATACTGTAATAGGGGGTCTTAGTACCTGCTAATTTTGTTCTGGGTGTCCGCTGAATGATGTGAGAGACAGAGGGATGCAGCTGACCACGCCACTCAGGCGTCTAGGTTTTATTCAAGTAAACAAAGTTGCAGTGACAGGTGGCCGCCACTAGGGTACCAGCAACAATAGCACTAGTGCAGGAGGACATACACAGACAGCGTATAATCTAAATAACTCAAAAAATGCAAAACCAAAAGGTGAGATAACAGCTAAAAACACAAGTTTGCCAAACACTGGCTTAGCGCTGCTCCCACTAAAAGGGAGGTCACACTCCAGAACCTAGTCTGTGACACACTAAAATAAACTGTTGTATGACCAAATTCCCAAAATTTAATCCCTACACAACTCATTCACCCTGGCGCGCCACACAGTAGTGAGGCTGCACGCTTGCTGGAACTAGAACCAAAAGAACTGGCTTTTTTATACCATGTGGCTGGGTTTAATTGATCATCAGTTAGTCAATTAAGCCCCAGCCACATTCAACACATGGATTTGGCAGAGTTGGATTTAAACCCATCCCTGCCAAACTTAAATTCAAGACATTCCAAATTAATTTACAACTGCAAAAACCTACCATATGTAATACACACTTGAATTCAATATTGTATTTAAACTACATATACACAATACATTATTTACACGTGCAGGGCTTTTGCCCTCTCACACATACATTTTTCTTTATTCAAAAATAATATGGGAGTGAGGGGGAGTTATTTACATTGCAAATGAGTGAAAAATAATTTGTTTTTTTTCAATGCTTTTTATTGATTGAAAAGTGATTTTGGAAGCTGTATAGTGTGGAAAAAATTGAGGTACACATTCGTTCACTCAGATTAAAGAAACAGTAGATACGTTACCAGGTATCATTGAAAATACTGTGCTGTTAAGTTAATACAAAAACTGAACATTGGGATCTTACTGCCAGAGTGGCTGCGAAATTCCCCCTCCTGTCCTGAGTTCATTACTGCAAAAGCGCCAATCTGAATGAATTGAGCATTTTATTTTTTATTCCCGCTGACCATGTGTCTATTCCAAAATGCAATATGTTTTGTTGAAGGAAAAAGTGTTAGTTTTTACAAATTGCGTTTGTGTGTGACCAATTCCCTATCAAGTACAAAATGTAACCATTACCTTATGGGTATTTAAAGACCCTGTAACCTGAATAGATATAACAAAGACTGCTCGTCAGAGCCTGTGACGCAGTCGTATCCAATCCCGAGGGCATAAGTAGACTGCACACACAGATCTCGCCATCATTTTTCCTTTAATTCTATCTGAGTCTAAGGAGACTACGAACAGTTAAGTATCAAAGTTATCTATAACTACTTTTCGCTTGCGTAATGATGCAGTTTATGTGGTTTTAATTATTATGTGCTGATAGTAATTGCTACTTACACGTATTGTGCACTCAGCCGTGGTTTTTTGTCAGTTCCCCAGTGGCCGGCGACTCCGTTGCCCCCTTCCCTGGGATTGAATAATCTACTTGTGTTATCTCTCGGGCGTTCTTCGTTTTGAAGTTTAAATATAAAATTGTTTTTTAACGAAACATATATTAAATTAACAGTTTTAACAATTTGTTTCTCAGTTTTTACTCAAGTATCAAAGCAGTTAAGGTCACCCTCTTAGGGTACTATACCTGATTAACTTTAAGGTGTTATTGCCTGTCACAGGCAGCATTGTTGCTGGCAAGGTACATTTTTGGTTACTGTATTGTAGATTGTACTTGTTGCCGTAAGTACCATTATAGTTTTACAGCTGAGTTGTTGTTTTACACCACTGCTGTTACACTATGCCGTGTTTTCATTCTTGCGATCTACGCAAGACTGGTCTCCCCATGGAGGACAGATGCAGCAGGTGCATTGCCTGCTTGGATCCAGAGCATTCCAAGGAGGCACTCCATCAACCACAACTCTTACGAGTTCTGTGCGTCCTTTTCTGCACGTTGGAAAAGCGACTTCCTTGAGCTCTGTGGAGCGATCTTCGTCCAAAAAACCCTGCTTTTGGACCAGGCTTGGAGAGAGAGCATGTGCATTGAACCTAGGCCGTCTGCTGACAGTGTGAAGGTGCTTTCTTAGTGGACTCAACCTGCTCACCTGCGCTTAGGCATAGCACTGGGCAGCGACAGGTGAAGGGAGGTCATCGCCAGGGACACGTCCAGCCTCAGCTGGGGTGCGGTGTTGAGTAGCAGGGTAGTGCAAGGTGTATGGAAACCCCTGTGGCAGGGTCTCCGTATAAATATTTTCGAGTTACAGGCAGTGTTTCTAACCTTGCAGATTTTCTTGGAGACACTTCAAGGGAGACACGTTTTTGTCTGGATGGACAACACTACTGTGGTGGCTTATATAAAACACCAGGACGGCCTCTGGTCTCCTAGTCTCCATCGAGTGGCCCGCAAGCTGTTACTCTGGGCTCACAATCACTTCCTCTGCCTGGGAGCAGTACACCTGCCCAGGGTGATAAACTCAGACCCATTCATTTTGGGGCGCCAGCGCACCGAAAGTTACGTGTGCACCTTAAAAGCCTCCTGCCTGGTTTGTTTAAAAGTACAGACTCTGGGCTTTCCAAAGACTTATTCATTGTGTGTATGCGACGCTCCTAGCCGGAAGCCCTAAGTTAAGCCTCTCATCATATGACAGACATGGGGTTTTCATGCTTGTCAATTTACACTTGAAGTGGCGATGTGCATGCCCATTTAGGAGAATTACTCGGGTAAATCAGGTTTGTGGCTGAAGAAAAACGGCCAAAGGGAAGGATAGGGTAAATCTCATTTATTTGTGTAAATGACAAAATGTACAATAAAATCCACGCCCAGTTTCACATGGAAACCCGCATTTCATGTGTAAATATTAATGAGCGTGTTTATACTTAACTATAAATATTGCATGGGAGCAGGTCAGTTGTTACTATGGATTCCAAGACGGCAGAAAGTAGTGGCTGATGGGCGATTTTTGGTTAGCAGTGGTATAGTTCACCTTAATGATAATGTGGGTGTTTTTTTTTCTTTTTTTTGTTTTCTGCTGTCTGGTCTGTTGTGTTGTATGTCTTTTGTGGGTTTACAGTTCTGTATAAACCCCCTTACCATGAAGTGCGTTATGACCTTGTTATAGTATTAATGTAGCTGTTTGAGAATACCCTTTCTGCTTAAATGGCTAACTGAATTAATTCCTGCCCTTTTTTTTTTTTTATCCCAGCTATGTCCAAAGACAAAGCATGTCTACCCTCCACGTTAGTAAATATAGTTGAACTAGATGTTATGAGCCAGCTTGATCGCCCAAAACAGCACAACAAAATCCAACAAGTTGTTGATGCTCTCTCAGAACTGACTAAGTAAAACTGCAAATGAATGCATTGACTGTTTTATTTCTTTGCATCATTAATATTTAACACAACAGTAAATCCAAAACAACTTTAAAAGAAAGGGCAGACTCTGACAGCACGAGCCTCCTCAGATCGCTGCTGTCCAGTTGAAACTGACAGCTGGGGTAACCTTCACAGTTGCCAAGTCTGCTTATAATAAGTAGAATTGGGCATGTTTTTGAGAGTTGCTGGTTAGAACTAGGGATGGGACGGTATGGAATTTGCACGGTATGATAACCGTTACAAAAAATACTGTGGTAACCTTGATATCGCAGTGTACAGTGCGATATATATAAGTTATCAAATAAATACTCAAATGAAGAAAGACTAATGTAAATCATTTAAATTACTGTAATTCACAAAAATAAAACCAACAAAACACACTTCCTTTCATGGAATGATTTAAACATTTGGTATTTAGTATTAATACCAAATTACTTGGTACATTTCTTTTTTATAAAGACAATCATAATAATAATAATAATAATAAAAAAAACTAGTTGTACACTCTCAATGTTAAACTACAACAGTATTAAGAGCTAGTATTATTTTCTCGAAATAACGTGGTGCTGTCATTTGTTAAAACATTTTAACATATAAAATTAAATAAATAAATAGATACTTTGTTTAGCTGAAGGCAAACAGAATTGGGAAATTATCAGTCTTTTGCTTAAAACATAAACATGTACCCGTACAGGTTATTATTTAAGAGCAGAGATGAGTCATTTATTTTTTTCAACCGGATAAATAAAATATGTATATCAAAAAAAGTATTTTAATACTAAAACGTGTTCTTGGATTTACATTTACGACATTGCACAAGTAAGCTTCCAATGATTATTACACATGTTGAGTTTGTTTAAGAAAAAAAAAAATTCTTCACTTAAGAAAATTTATATACTGTTACAACTAGTTTAAACAAAACTACATTGATAATAAGTAGGCTATCCTGCAGCAGTCGTGGGTCTGCTAGTTTTGTTTGAGACATCAATCGTGTTCTTTTAGCGCAGATTTCCACAGTTCTGCAGTGCTGCACAGAATCTGGGAGATGCGCTGTAGACATCACTCAGCACCCACAGAAATCTGCGCAGATTCTGCAGAGCCCAGCGCAGCTTTGAAATGTTATTGCGGGAGGCTGGCTGCGGCTGTGAACCAAAGGGACGATGCAAAGATCACGAGTGACCTGCTAATCGTAATTCAGATAACCACTGCCATCTTGTTAGCAGAGGCGAACAACATTTTATCATTATACAATGAAACCGTGAACAGCGTTGTCCACGCTATATTAAATAAATAAATCCATTATTAAAAAAAAAAAAAAAATATATATATATATATATATATATATATATATATATATATATAATGTACTAAATCCATGGTATGTATAATTTTACAATAAAGTTAATGTTTATCTATGCTTTAAACTGTCTGTTGATAATCCAGACAAATATAGCACTTTGAAAATGTGTGCTGAACTGCAAGGTTTGGAGAAGGCATTTCTCTAAAAGCTCTGTGTGTCCTCAGAAAGATGGCAGACAAGAGCAGCCGGCGAGACTTTTGGGATTTTAAGGGGAGAGGTGGCCATTGAGGCCATGTGTGCAACGCTCAAGGGGGGGATATGTGGCAGTGTTTCTCAGCCCCTGTGTGTATTTCGGTGTTGTATGTTACGTGTAGTGTGTTAATGTTGGTGTATAGTCATTGGTACGTGGGATGTAATATGGGGTATGCTCACCAGTGTTTAAAATGTATATTTGTATCTAGGCACAAGGATTGCACAGCACTTCACGTGCAGGTAAAATGTAATACTATGTGAGCACAGGGAATTGCACTTCATTAATTCACATGCAGTTGTACCGAGACTCCAATTGAATGATTGATTAGCAATCAAGTCTCAGTACAGCTGCATAGAAGCAGCATGTTTTGACTCAGTCGGGGTTATGTGTTCGCTGAGTGGAGAACGGGATTGGAGATGGAGGTAATAAGAATATGTGAGCAGGATGGCTTCACAGGGGTGACGTCGCACTCCACAACAAGGACTGCCGGTGAAAACTGAGTTGTGGCGCTCAGTATATTTATTAATACACAAGTAAAAGACATAAACAAAAAAAACACACACAAAACAAAGGGCGCATTGGCCAAACAAATAATTCCAAATTACAAGTATCGTGCTGGTTTTAGAATCTGCACCTCTAGCAATTGTTACCTCCGGTCTCCTCTCTCGTTGAACACTGAACTCCTCTCCACCCCTGAGCGCAGACAGCTGCAGCCTTTTATAATTTGTGACCAAGGGATTAAACTAGCTATTAATTATTGAATTATTCCTCGGTCAAATTCTGCACGGGATTAAATAAGTCAGCTAGCTAAACAATCAGTAGCTGATCAGCTGTAGCTGACGCAGCCCCACAAGGTCTCCAAAATAAAAACTATAACCTGGCGGACAACGTCTCGTTTGTCCGGCCAAACAATAGGTAACAATAATAATAATAATAATAATAACAAATATTATTATTATTATTATTATTATTATTATTATTATTATTATTATTATTATTATTATTATTTTATGTTTCTTCTTTTTCTTCTTCTTCTTCTTCTTATTATTATTATTATCATCGGACGGCTTTCGCCATCGCATTAACACAAATCATAACAATAATAAACAAAGGGGCGGGACACTCCGCCACCTCCACCTTTAGTCCCCCAGGTCCCGGTTTATAGTCCCGGCCCAGGAACAGGGACAGCAATGAGCCAAAGGTGGCAGCCACGGTGGGAGGTCCTTCTCCCACCCCAACAGTTGTAGTGGCCAGGCCGAATGTACACAGGCTTGCTTCTCCGACCAAGGCAATCCTGGTCGTCGCCCGGCTGTCTGTGGGGGTGGTCTCCTGACCTTCTTTCCCCTTCTCTGTAGCCAGCAGCTCCCCCTTGTGGGGCTCCGGCCACCAAATTCCCTGCAGCGAAAGTGCTGCGGGGGGAGGTGGTCTCCTCGTCCCTCCTTCTTCATAGCCAGCAGCTCCCCCTTGTTAGGCTCTGGCCACAGTATTTCCTGCGGAAAAGCAGGGCTGACAGCAAGCCCAGGCGAAGTAGTTCCAGCAAACCCAGGAGAAGCAGAGCCGGCGACGGTCGCAGCAACGGACCCTCAGGACGGCAGCTAGCAGCAGCGATGGCAGATAGCTAAACAATCAGTAGCCGATCAGTCACGCATCCCCACGAGGTTTCCAAAAATAAAAACTATAACCTGGAAGATCACTAATACAGATCATAACAATAGTAAACAAAGGGGCGGAACACTCCGCCACAGAATAGTTAAAGTAAATCATAATATCAGCACACCGTGTTTGTCTGTGTAGTCCATTTTGTTTGTTTCTTTGTTTTGGCTAAAGTGCCCAGTCCTGTGTTTTGTTTATCTTTACAACCTTTTGTTTTCTGTCGTTCAGTTGTTAAATGCTGAGCAAAAACAATCGCTCAGTTTCACCAAACTCTACCTCTCTGTTGTTCATTTGTTGGTTCCTGGTTCTGGTCTGACGACACCCACTACAGCCGTCTTTGTGACACCAGTGTATGACCGAATTATGATAATTGTGGTTTAGAATAAAAGAAACAGTATTAATACCGTAATGTACCTAAACCGCAGTAAACTGAAAAACCTGTATACTGACCCATCCCTGGTTGGAACAAATAAACGCCCACTCTAACATGGGTTCGCTTGTTTTAAAAAAGGCAGTGTCGCTTTTTTTTTTCTTGTGAGACTTGGTAACACTGGTAACCTTCCCTGTCTGTCTCACAGGCAGCCACTGATTCCTGAACACCTCATTTTGCTGTTGACAAGAGTTTGTGCAGGATACAGCAGGCAGTGGCAATGTTGGGAATGAACTAATGCTGCACTTCAGTCCGTTTCATCAGTATCCGCCACCTCCCTTTCAAGTGCCCACTACATGTATTTGCCCAAGCGTGGTGTTGAATTCTTCCTTCCTACTAACGACAAATACCCCAATATTATGATATATTATAATATTATAATAAATTGAAAAACAATTAGGGCAAGAGCAGTAAAACACATTATTAACCAACCAGGCACAAGGTATTTTGCTTTATTACATCAGCTTAGATTCACTCATGTACCAGTTCTGTGCGCATGGAAACCACATTTTCACAAAATTTCACTAGTAATCTTCAAAAACAGCACAAGTACTTTACACATAGCTAATTTAAATATCAACCTCCACCTTTCCCATTCATTTGCATGACGTCGGGTGAAAAGCCTGGTTTACTCGAGTAAAATAAACTGAGTGAACGGAAACCCAAAAAAGCATTTTACACGAGAGATTTTCTCGTGTTTACACGAGAAATGTCTGAGTTTAAAAAAAAAAAAAAAAAAAAAAAAAAATGCATGGAAACTCCGTGAGAGTTAACAGCTAGGTTTTGTTTTGCTCCGTCATTTAGACTGAAAGGGGCGGTATCTTTGGAAAGCTTAGAAGTTCACTCCGTCCCGTCCCGTCCCGTCCCGTCCCGTGTGGTCCCATGTTCATTTCATATTGAGGTTCAATGGTGGTTTGCCATTGCCCCTAAAATTTTGGAATCCCCCCCCCCCCATTGGCTGCAGCATAATGGGGGAAACCACCCCAGCCCACAAAAATGAAATTCAAGCCCTGTATTGTACTATTAATCGATGGTAGAATATAGTACAGTCTTCAAAGTTAACAGACTAGTAGAGACCAATGGGGTGCTATGTCACAGGGGAAATATGGTCATAGGTCAATAGGTCTGGCACTTGGCCCCCGGTCATTGCTGCTTGCAGCTACTAATAATGATAATAATAATAATAATAATAATAATAATAATAATAATATTCTGAAAGCTTCTCGCCCCTTTTCCAAATGATTGATCGCAGTTAGTTTAAACTCCTGCTTTATATGCCATATTTTAATCTTGTAGCCTTCTTCATTTTAGTTGGCTACTTGTATCTGTTCTTTTGTTTATTTTTGTCCTGTCTTTGGTTTAGTGTAAAGTTTGTCTCTTTGGATCATGCAGTTCATAGTGACCAAGCATCAGACTAAATTAGATATTATTTGGGGACATACATTGTGTTATGCATATACAAATGTACAGCATACCGGTGTCTGTAATAGTGAGGTATTACTGTATACCTAAACCAAATAATACTCATAGCTTATTAATCCCAAAATTTAATAATAACTCTGAACTCAAACAAGTTATAGTATTTCAGTAGTTTGACAAATAATGAATTAATCATAACCTCCTTTGTAACAATATGCAATAACAGTTTAAAGCAGTATTTCCTTTTGGTATTTAGGTCTTTTAACCCCCTTTTAATTAAAAACAAGTGAATTTAAAAAAAAAAAAAAAAAAACTCTTTAGTTCAATTAAATCCAGTAGCGCAATTTTTTCCAAAAAAAGAATAAATGTTAAAAATAAAAACTTAAGTTAAAAGTTCAATGCAAAACTCTCTCTCTCTCTCTCTCTCTCTCTCTCTCTCTCTCTCTCTCTCTCTCTCTCTCTCTCTCTCTCTCTCTCTCTCTCTCTCTCTCTCTCTCTCTCTCTCTCTCTCTCTCTCTCTCTCTCTCTCTCTCTCTCTCTCTCTCTCTCTCTCTCTCTCTCTCTCTCTCTCTCTCTCTCTTACCTGGTCACATCCAAGAAACCACTTCCCCTGTGCTAAGCAGGTCAAAGGGCCTGGTGTCTGTTAGCATGTTAACCCCCCAAAACCAATGCACCTATTTCCACATAGACACATCAAAAGTTATTTATTTATTTATTTATTTATTTTTTACAATAGATGTATTTTGTGGTGATGTAACCAAATAAACCGCAAAAAGTTGGCGCCTATAGAAACAGAGTCTGACCAAAAAATATATATATATATATATATATGGTTTGACAGGGGTATCTGAAAAGGAACATATACTGAACAAAAATATAAACTGGGGCTGTCAGAGTTAACGCGTTAACACGTCCGATTCATTTTAAATGCTTAACGCCGTTAATTCTTTTTTGTCGTAATTAACACATTTTCTTTTTTGAGCCTTAGAACCATCCATCGTTCAAATACAATTCCACGCGCTCGTGCTTGTTTGTCAACCGACTGCTTGAATGTAGATATAGCTTTGCTGACGAAGCAAGCTGGATTGATGGAGAAAGCTCCTAAACGGCTTTTAAACAGCCAGTTTTATTACAAACCCCTTACAGATGGGTCTTTGGATAAAAGCAAAGTTATTTGCAGCTACTGTAAGGGTGAATTTGTGTATCACCGAAGTACATCGAGTCTGACGTATCATTTACACAGTTGACACCGGAAGCAGTAGTGAGAGGGCTAGCAACGACTCAACATATGACTTGCCATCGAGAACCACCATTGTTACGAGGATACACGAGACCACTGGACATCTGAGTAACCACAACTTCCTCGGGGTTACAGTGCACTACATCGATGACAATTGGAAACTGCATTCACACGCTTTGACCGTCATGAAAACAGAAAAGAGGCACTGTGCTGAAACATGGGCTGAGCATTTCATTGATGTAGCAAAGCAGTGGAACATTGAACAGAGTTTACCACACTTGGAACAGACAGTGCGAGACACTTGCCTTTTGAAATCCTGCCTTGCACCGCGCACAGTCTGCAAAGGTCAGTCACAGTGTCCCTACAGAACAGCGGGTTTGACAATGCCCTAGCCAAATGCCGAAAAGTAGTTGGGCATTTCAAACACAGTCCACCAAACGCTGCAGATTTAGAACCACAGCAAGTTGCAAATGGGCAAAAGGAGGAGTCACTTGCTCACGACATCACAACAAGATGGAATTCCACTCTGGAAATGATCAACTTTGTGCAAAGAAACCAGCAACCACTGAGGGATGCTCTGAGGGGGGGGTGAGTGAGAGAGCGAGAGAGAGGTGTGAGAGAGAGACGGGGGTGTGTGTGTGTGTGTGTGTGAGTGGGTGGGTGGGTGTGTGAGAGAGAGAGAGAGAGAGAGAGAGCACACGTGTGTTCTAATTTTGAAAACATTGCTCAGAGGAAGTAGGCCTACTTTAACATTGGGGGCATGAAAAGCTGTAAATTACAGTGAACTTTGGTTCTAAAATAAATGCTTTAAACATTTCTGATGCAGATTATTTTGTTTTTCTTTCCTTTACAATAAAACACTGTATGCCTTTAACATAATGCACTGCTGGAAAATTGTTTATTTAGGGCCAAATTTGAGCACATTAAAAAAAATTGCAAATAACTACAGAAAATCATGCGATTTTAATCATGATTAATTATTTTAATCGTTTGACAGCCCTAATATAAACGCAACATGCAACAATTTCAAAGGTTTTACTGAGTTTCAGTTAATATAAGGAAATCAGTCAATTGAAATAAATTCATTAGGCCCTAATCTATGGATTTCACATGACTGGGAATACAGATATACATCTGTTGGTCACAGATACCTTAAAAAAAAAAAAAAAAAAAAAAAAAAAAGGTAGGGGGCGTGGATCAGAAAACCAGTCAGTATCTGGTGTGACCACCATTTGCCTCATGCAGCGTGACACATCTCCTTCGCATAGAGTTGATGTCCTGTGGAATGTTGTCCCACTCCTCTTCACTGGCTGTGCAAAGTTGCTGGATATTGGCGGGAACTGGAACACGCTGTCTTGCACGTCGATCCAGAGCATCCCAAACATGCTCAATGGGTGTCATGTCTGGTGAGTATGCAGGCCATGGAAGAACTGGGACATTTTCAGCTTCCAGGAATTGTGTACAGATCCTTGTGACATAGAGCCGTGCATTATCATGCTGAAACATGAGGTGGTGGCGGTGGATGAATGGCATGACAGTGGGCCTCAGGATCTTGTCACGGTATCTGTGTGCATTCAAATTGCCATCGATAAAATGCAGTTGTGTTCATTGTCCGTAGCTTATGCGTGCCATTACCATAACTCCACCGCCACCTTGGGGCAACTCTGTTCACAACGTTGACATCAGCAAACTGCTCGCCCACATGACGCCATACACGCTGTCTGCCATCTGCCAGGTACGGTTGAAGCCAGTGGCCATCGAAGGTGAGCATTTGCCCACTGAAGTCGGTTACGATGCTGAACTGCAGTCAGGTCAAGACACTGGTGAGGACGACGAGCATGCAGATGAGCTTCCCTAAGATGGTTTCTGACAGTTTGTGCAGAAGTTCTTCGGTTGTGCAAACCCACAGTTTCATCAGCTGTCCGGGTGGCTGGTCTCAGACGATCCCACAGGTGAAAAAGCCGGATGTGGAGGTCTTGGGCTGGCGTGGTTACACGTGGTCTGCGGTTGTGAGGCCAGTTGGACATACTGCCAAATTCTCTAAAACAATGTTGGAGGCGGCTTATGGTAGAGAAATGAACATTCAGTTCTCTGGCAACCACTCTGGTGGACATTCCTGCAGTCAGCATGGAAGGTTCCAGCATGACATTCCCTTGTCACGCAACACAATGCCACAGATGTCTTAAGTTTTGAGGGAGCGTGCAATTGGCATTCCTGATGGGTCTCCAAGGTGGTTTTACCAAGTTTCCCTGCTATCTTTGCCTTTGGGACAGCAGGGACACCAAGGCGCACTACCACAGGCGGGACTGGCCACAGCGGACCGAGTTCTCTGTAGGGAGGAACAACGTCAAGTGGGAGCCACTGGTGGACCCCCGGAAGGTGCTGATGCCACCACTGCACATCAAATTGGGCCTTATGAAACAATTTGTCAGAGCTCTAGATAAGGAGTCGGCAGCCTTCAAGTACCTTCAAGACTTCTTCCCTAAGCTGTCTGAGGCAAAGGTCAAAGGTGGTGTCTTCTTCGGACCACAGATAAAGAAGATCTTGGAGTGCAATGAATTCCCCAAGAAGCTCACTAGTAAGGAGAAAGCTGCTTGGAACAGCTTTGTCACAGTGGTTCGGGGCTTCCTGGGCAATCACAAGGCCGAAAACTAGAGCTGGTTGAGACTCTGGTGAAGAACTACGGCACAATGGGCTGTAGGATGTCCCTCAAAGTTCATATTCTTGATGCTCATCTTGATAAATTCAAGGAGAACATGGGAGCGTACTCGGAGGAGCAAGGCGAGCGCTTCCACCAGGATATACTGGACTTTGAACGCTGCTACCAAGGACAGTATAATGAGAACATGATGGGAGACTACATTTGGGTGCTGATTCGTGAAAGTGATTTACAGTATAATTGTAAATCCCGAAAAACTACTCGCTTCTAAATCTTTTGTAGTCATTTTTGTATTACTTTAGTATAAATACATGTTAATTTGGATTCATGTGTTTTTTTCTGACTTTATGTGAACGGAAAGACCGTTTTCTCATTGGAAATAGGTACATTTCAAAATATCACTGTCCTGGTCACAAAAGCAAAGTCTGTGGGGAATAATAGCCATTTTCTATACTTTTGAGGCATAAGCAATTAGGAAATAACACTTACTACCCAGGAACAAAAATTGTGTTGCATAGTGTTATCTTGGCAAAGGAGAAATGCTCACGAACAGGGATGTAAACAAATTTGTGCCCAAAATTTGAGAGAAATAAGCTTTTTGTGCATATGGAAAATTTCTGGGATCTTTTATTTCAGCTCATGAAACACCTTACATATTTTTGTTCAGTGTATATAGTAATTTTGATGTAAAACAGGATAGTCACAAATTCACAAAATGCTTGTAGCACAGGGCATCACCAGGGCCTCAGCAGAGAAAGGGTTAAGTATAGGCTTGTGGTTTTATCGTTGAGCAGGGTAAAAAATAAATATCTACATTTTATGAAAGGTATATCAATTGTTGTAATTGGAATTACATTACTAGTTGTTCTAAATATTTAACTAATTATATTTTATGTAAGGATACGGCTGATGCTGTTTTGTAGTCAATACAAGCAGCTGTCATTGTACTGTGATTTTTTTTTTTTTTAAGTAACAAGGAACGTAAACATCAGGTGATAAAAACAAACAGAGATTTATCTAACACACAGCCAGGTTAATAGCATTCAGTTAATGTGAATATCTCATGCATGTCCATTCTTAAGTGTTACTAAATATCTGAATTTAATACCCATATGGTGTTTCAGCTGAAGAGTCATAAAAATTAAGTTTTATAAGCACTTGTTTCTTCAACCACCAGACCCGCAGTTTATGTGGCATATTGAAATCTGTACAATATAGCCGACAATTTAGTCTTGGCTTTGTAATAAAATCGAAGTCATTGTGAAAGAATGTATTATAATCCTGCTGAGTGCTTTAAACACAGTCATTCTACACATCCATATATTACTATTATTATTATTATTATTATTTACACTACATTTCTCAGGTAGAATGACTGTGCCACCCTGAATGTGACGCTGCAAAAACATAAAAATAATGTGCGTATTCTAAGCTCTCTGCACAGATCAGTGACTGTCGGGACTTATGCTAAACGAAAGCCAGAGACTTGCATTGTAAAATGCAACAAAGTACGGTGTGGATATACTGGATCAAATGGCACGGCTGTATTCTCTCAGAGGTGGTAGTCACATGTGGCTGTTTTTTATATAATGTTTTGGACCTGGCAGCCATCAACACTTTGGTTTTGTACAAGGAATGCACCAGCAACACAATCACTTGGGGACTTCATTTTGCAGCTAGCCCTGGAGATATGGCAGAAACATTTTGATAATTGACACGAAAGACGGCTGGCAAATGCCCCTCAACCTTCAGCCAGCGCTGCGCTCACTGGCACACGGAATAAGACAGTGCCAGGTTGCTAAATGCAATAAAAACAGAACTTTTGATGTCTGCGCCCGTTGTGAAAAGGCAGCCTGTGGCTTATGCACTGGTACAATTGAAAAGTGTGTTTTCTGCGTAGGTTGTACTTAGAAATCTGTAGTAAAACAGACAGACGGAGCCTTTTGAATTCTGTTTCACTCAAAGCACTTTCACATTGCATAACATTTTATGTTATTTTTTTGTTTTATGCTATTTTTATAACTACTGTGGCAGTGTGCTCCGCCCCTATGTGTATTTTGTGTTATGTTGCATGTGGTATGTTAATATTGGTGTTTGGATATTGCTGCATGGGATATAAAAGGGTCTGTGTAGTGATAGTGATATAGTTGTATCTAGGCACAGCGATTCACAATCACTTCACGTGCATTTAAAGTATGTAACAGTACAGTGGCTCTCAAAAGTATTCACCCCCCTTGGACTTTTCCACATTTTGTTGTGTTACAACATGGAGTCAGAATGGATTTAATCAGGAGTTTTTGCAACTGATCAACACAAAAAAAAGTCCATAATGTCAAAGTGAAAAATAAAATCTACAAATTGTTCTAAATTAATTACAAATACAAAGCAGAAAATAATTGACTGCATAAGTATTCACCCCCTTGAGTCAATATTTGGTAGATGATAAGTCTCTACCAGCTTTGCACATCTGGACACTGCAATTTTTGCCCATTCTTCTTTGCAAAATTGCTCAAGCGCCGTCAAGTTGGATGGGGACATTTTGGTGAACAGCAATTTTCAACTCTTTCCACATATTCTCAATTGGATTGAGGTCCAGGCTTTGACTGGGCCACTCCAGGATATTGACATTTTTGTTTTTAAGCCACTCCAGTGTGGCTTTGGCTGTATGTTTGGGGTCATTGTCCTGAAGGAAGATGAATCTTCTCCCAAGCCCCAGGTCTCTTGCAGACTTCAGCAGGTTTTCCTCCAGGATTTCTCTCTACTTTGCTGCATCCATTTTGCCCTCTATCGTCACGATCTTTTTAGCCCTGATGCAGAGAAGCATCACCATAGCATGATGCTGCCACCACCATGCTTCATGGTAGGGATGGTGTTCTCAGGATGATGTGCGGTGTTAGGCTTGCGCCAAACATAGCGCATAGCATTGAGGCCAAAAAGCTCTATTTTGGTCTCATCAGACCATAGAATCTTCTTCCACTTGGTGTCTCCCACATGCCTTCTGGCAAACTCTAGCTGAGATTTGATGTGAGGTTTTTTTTTATTTATTTACTTTTTCCAACAATGGCTTTCTTTTTGCCACACTCCCATAAGACCAGTTTTGTGAAGCACCGGGGCTAAATTTCCCATATGCACAGTGTCTCTCAGCTCTTGGTGGCCTCCCTGACTAGTGCCCTTCTCGCCTGGATACTCAGTTTTTGAGGACGGCCTGTTCTAGACAGATTCACAGTTGTGCCATATTCTCTCCATTTCTTAATAATGGACTTTACTGTGCTCCGGGGATATTCAGTGCCTTGGAAATGTTCTTATATCCTACCCCTGACAGGTGCTTTTTTGAAGAACCTTATTCTGGATCTGCTTTGAATGTTCCTTTGTCTTCATGAGGTAATTTTTGTTAGGAAATGTACTATCCAACTGTGGGTCCTCCCAGAGATGGGTGTATTTAACCTGAAATCATGTGAAACACCTTAATTGCACACAGGTGGACTCCATTCAACTAATTAAAGACAATTGGTTGCACCAGAGCTTATTTAGGTGTGTCATAGTAAAGGGGGTAAATACTTATGCAATCAATTATTTTCTGTTTTATATTTGTAATTAATTTAGAACAATTTGTAGATTTTATTTTTCACTTTGATATTATGGACTTTTTTGTGTTGATCAGTGGCAAAAACTCTAAATTAAATCAATTTTGATTCCATGTTGTAACACAACAAAATGTGGAAAAGTCCAAGGGGGGGTGAATACTTTTGAGAGCCACAGTATGTGAGCACTGGGATTGCACAAATGAGTTCATGGGCCAAGATTCAAGTTAATAGTTACTGAACGTTGCAGCGTCTCCACTTCACCTGCCAGTACTGCCTGTCTGTGTATTAATTTCTGTCCTGACATCACCCCTACAGCCAGCCTGTTCACACTAGTTGTTTATGTTTTATAATTTGATCTGTGCATACAGCTTTCTATACCTATTTACACAAGTTTAGTGCATAACATTTATTTTATTAGTTTTTCATGTTTTATGTATATGTGCTCTTTTTGAAAAAAATAAGAAAGTTTAATTTTCAATGACCAAAAATTTAAAACCTGCATTTACCTTGAACTTCTGATATTTCACCGGGTAACCTTATGCTGAGGAAAATAGTCCCTAACATAATTAGAAAAGAAAAACCACATACAACAGTTTTTTATTGTTACAACATTGTCAGATAAATTAACTGTAGGATTGTTGAATAACCTGTGTAGTATGAGTTGGACTCGAAACTTCTTTTGGAGGCGGGCGGGGGGGATTGGTCATTCAAGCTTGAAGGGAGTGGATTGGCTATTTAGTTATCCTGAACAGTTTCTGTAAAGTCACTTAGTGCTGAAACGTTTCTAACCCTGTATTTTTGTAATTCTTTTTCAGCTGTGAATCCTTGAATATCTACTCCTGCTCAAATGGCAAATCCATTATCCTTGGGCCTGTTTCCATGATGCTGTTTGCCACTGCTCAGGATTGGCAGCTTCTGTTTTGGCCACCCTGTTACCATGGAAACTCGCACTCCTCCATCTGCTAGTGTTGATCATGGCAAGGAATCTAGAGCGGCAAGGCTAATAAAAATGGCCAATAAAAGATTGGCAAATTGGGAATTAATACATTAAATAACGTTTGAGGGGAGAGAAAGATCAAATTTCATTTCTATTAGTGCCTCACCAATATCATATTTCTTTGATTAACCCAAAAAAGACATTAAGCTGTTATGTTATTATGGCTCCAGATCCCACATGATATAAAATATTTTCACTTTGTTTTTATATTAATGTATTTATTAAATTAAAAAGCAAGACAAGCATACCTGCCACATGACTGGCTATACCATGCTACGTAACGGGGGTGGCACAGGGAATGGTGCCCAACCCTGGGTGCTGCGCTGGTCTAACCGAATAAGACTGACCTGGTTAAGTTTCACGCTGTTTGTTATCCTGGTCTTTTTTCCACTGATTGCCCACTACTACCTCACCACTATTGATGAATCGGAGGAGGCTGGCAAGCGAATATTTGGCCCACGACCAGACAGTGAGCTTTGTGAGGTGAAGCATGTGCAGGACCTGTGCCGTATTCGTGAGTCTGTGAGTGAGGAGCTGCTGCAGCTGGAGTCCAAGCGCCAGGATCTCAATGGAGAAATTGCCCGACTCAACCTGAAGATTGAGGCCTGTAAAAAAAGCATTGAAAATGCCAAACAGGACCTTCTTCAACTTAAGAATGTCATCAGCCAAACTGAGCACTCCTACAAGGAGCTGATGGCCCAGAACCAGCCCAAGCTCTCTCTGCCTGTCCGCTTATTTCCAGATAAGGATGACACAGGCCTGCCATTGCCTAAATCGCACCGCTCCTGTCGGTTGCACTCCTGCTTTGACTACTCCCGCTGCCCGCTAACTTCTGGCTTCCCTGTTTATGTTTATGACGCAGACAGCTATGCCTGGGGTGCTGCCCTGGACCCACTTGTCAAACAGGCCTTTGCCACTTCTGCAAAAAGTAGTATTTATGTCACAGATAACCCAAGCATTGCCTGTCTCTATGTGGTCCTTGTTGGTGAACTTCAAGAGCCTTTATCATTGACCCCAGGAGATTTGGAGAGGCAGCTCCATGCTCTACCTTACTGGAGGAAAGACGGGCACAACCACTTGTTGGTCCATTTGTCCCGAAAATCACTGACCCAAAACTTTCTTTCCAACATCAGCCTGGGCCGGGCTGCTGTGGCCCAGTCCACTTTCTTTGAGAATCAGTACCGGCCCAGTTTTGATCTAGTCACCTCACCCTTGGTTCATGCCCTCTCAGAGCCCAACTTTCTAGAGGTGCCTCCACAGGTGCCTGTGAAAAGGAAGTACCTCTTTACTTTTCAGGGGGAGAAAGTGGAGTCTTTGCATAGCAGCCTGCAGGAGGCACCCCCCCGCTCATTCGAGGAGATGGAAGGGGACCCTCCTGCAGATTACGATGACCGCATAATTGGCACACTGAAGGCAGTTCAGGACAGTCGCCTTGACCGGGTGCTGGTGGAGTTCACCTGCAAGAATCACCCTCAGCCCAGTCTTCCTACAGAATGGGCACTATGTGGGGAGCGGGAGGAGCGACTCAAACTTCTCAGGGTCTCCACTTTTGCACTGGTGATTGCACCGGGTGACGGCAGAATGGTGGCCTCAGCTGGTTGTGGCATGCGACTCTTTGAGGCCCTGGAAATGGGTGCTATTCCTGTGGTTCTGGGTGACCAGGCCAGAATGCCATACCATGACCTGATACACTGGAGTGAAGCTGCACTTATAATCCCCAAACCACGTATTACAGAAGTACACTTCCTCATACGTAGCATCTCTGACAACGACCTGCTTGTCATGCGCCGACAAGGGCGCTTCCTTTGGGAGACCTATTTCTCCACAGCCGAGAATGTTTTCGGAACCATTCTGGCTGCCCTAAGAACTCGCATTCAGATTCCCGCCACCCCCATCCGGGAGGAACTGGCCCAGGAGATCCCTCACAAGTCTGGCAAGGCTGCTGGTACAGATCCCAACATGGCAGATAATGGTGACCTCGACTTGGGTCCTGTGGAGACTGAGCCACCTTATGCATCACCACGCTACCTGCGTAATTTTACCTTCACAGCAGCAGACACATTCCACGGCTGGAACCGGCCTCCTGGGCCATTTCACCTTTTTCCTCACACACCACTGGACCCTGCCCTGCCCTCCGAGGCCAAATTCTTGGGCTCAGGAACAGGGTTCCGCCCCATTGGTGGGGGTGCAGGTGGCTCTGGGAAGGAGTTCCAGGCAGCATTGGGGGGCAATGTGCCTCGGGAGCAGTTCACGGTGGTAATGCTGACCTACGAGAGGGAGGAGGTGCTGATGAACTCGCTGGAAAGGCTCAATGGGTTACCCTATCTCAACAAAGTGGTAGTGGTCTGGAACTCCCCAAAGCCCCCCTCAGATGACCTGCTCTGGCCAGACATTGGGGTCCCCATCATGGTAAGCAATTGAAACACCTTCCCCAAATGTAATACTTTTGGTTTCTTTGTTAAATTGTAAATGTATAAAATATTCAGTGTTAGCCTGGCAGCTAACCTGAAGTAATATGTCCTTCATAATAAATTATCTTCAGTCAGGACTGCGGTACTAATTAGAGAGAATTAAAATTGGAGAGACAGTGAGCCTGCAGTGATGTTTGCCTAATGGCATTTTTACTCCTATTTTCTATGCCCTACACCTTCCTCCAGGTTGTGCGAACAGAGAAAAATAGTTTGAACAACCGTTTCCTACCGTGGGATGCCATCGAGACAGAGGCGATCTTGTCCATTGATGATGATGCCCATCTCCGCCATGATGAGATAATGTTTGGATTTCGGTGAGCATAATTTGATCACATGCTAGGGAAAGAGATTATGTTGATTTTGTCATCATTCACATTTGCCCCTAAATCCATCCTTAATTGACACTAAGATCAAATATATGTTTATTATTATTTTGTACAGCTATTTTCAAATGTTTGGCTATTGTAAATAGCTGTTTTACATCTAGTGCCCTTTTGACTGCTTCAATTTCAACAAAAGCATATGAGTATCAATGTATCAAGTGTAAAGTCTTTTCCGGCTTGAGAAACTTCTCTAAACTGAGGCAGATGAAGGCACCTTTAGCACTGTATGGCTAATAACATCCCTCACAGTGGTGATTTTGCTGTCTGGGTTTGAAAGTAAAGGTCCTTTCACACTGAGCGCGTCGCATCAAGGTGTCATAGTCCGGCGTAAATAATTTTTTTTAGAATACAGTACATCCTATGGAGGATTTTACAACGGACGGGTCGCATAAAACCGACGACGTCAAAAATAGACCTTGTCCTATTTTTCTGTGCGCGTCCGGCATTAATTTGTCTCTCTAACCAATCACACTCCAGCTCTCACTCCCTCGTTGGCATGACAACAAACATCAACAGGTAGCCCCTACTCATTAACACAGAGCTCGGCCTAATGCAAATGAGTGATTTTAAAATAGTAGATATTGCAGAAATAGTGTCCTTAAAGATATTGGAAACAAATAGAGCTACAGTAAAGAAAACGAGAACTTTCAAGGATTTTTAACAGAAAATGAGACCCGACGTGTTAAGCAGACCTCCATCTGAACTAAATGAATACATTTATACATATAATGTGTATAATCTTCATGTTTATGTATATTTTACATTATTTAATTTTAGGATAGACATTAAATACATAAATGTCCAGTCATCAGTATGCTTACTACTGTGCTTATTTGTGGAGAACGGCATGAGTACAGAGCTGTGTTTCAAACACAAATTGTATCTTTAAACTGAATAGTTGTATAATTTTTTTTTTTTTTTTTTTTTTTTTTTTTTTTAAGATTAAGAACTTCAACCGTAGCCTACGTATAAAAATGTGCAACACATTAACGGTTCCATTCTGGTTAAAGTGTTGCTTGTTTTACTCATTTTGCACGTCTTGTGACTCGGATGTAGTTAATAACTGATTGAGTTAAAAAGAGCTCGCAGGACCAGTTTTCTCAGGAAAAAAGGAGCAAAAAACAGAGTGGGCCGGCAGTAAGCAGCATTTGGAAATGAAAAGGTAGACGAACTTACGTCAACAGTAGGGTAATTATTGTTAATAATAATAATAATAATAATAATAATAATAATTTGATATTTTTCTTATTTGCGCTGTGCTCTGTATTTGTTTTAACTATGGTTGTTTAGGTTTTTATTTTAAGGGACAGAGCTCCATCCACCTGAACAACTAATAATTAATAAGTAGATTATTTAATAATAAATTACAACCTTGTGCATCACAGGTTTGCCATTTCTTGTGTTCCAATTATCTGAACGCCTTTGGTGTGAAAGCAACTTGACAGCATCAAAATACGCTGACGCTTTGACATGTGAAAAGACCTTTAGTCTGGCAGCATAGTTAGCTGGACTTTGAGGCGTGTTGACATCTATGAAATAGTGTGCCTCTGTTCTCTTCTCTTTTTGCACATTTTAAAGATCAGCTGCTCTGACCTTCTGTCTGTTTCACTTACTAAGATGTAAATTAATGGTAACCGGTGTTGCACCCTGAACATTTCTCTTCGTTTGCAGGAAAAGGAATTCCTGAGACTCATCTAACTTTTTTTTTTTTTTTTTTTTTTTTTTTTTTTTGACACGTTTTGTTTCCTCGAAATCTAAGCTCTCTGCTATTTTATTATTTTTGTTCCATAGTGCTTGGAACGAGTCCTCTGTTCTCCGGCTTGCCATTGTTTTAAACAGTCAGTAGCCATTTTGGTTTTACACACAGTGATTTTTGAACTTTTGTAAAGCTCTGCTGTAGTCTTCTGATTTGGAAAAGACAATTTCAGTTCAAGTCCAAACACTGTTTTGAACCCCTGTAGTTGCCTAATAAGCCCTGCTGCTTTACTACCTCCCGGGCCAGATTCTTTTTCTGACATTTCTTGAAGCACTTGTAACAAGGGTTTGTAATTTTGCAAAATGCTTCTGATGGATGGACAACGCACAGTCAACCTTTTGGCCACAATTGGCTAAGTTTTGTTGAATCTTTCATTGCCATTTGGAAAACATTGCCAGGCGTTTTGGTGAGTCGCGCACAAGGTTTACAATGTCACAAACCAAATCTATGGTATCTCTGAGAAGGGGGTCTGATCTTGCAGCCTCCTGTAAAACTAGATTGAGTGCATGTGCTGAAAAGTGAACACAAGAATCTTTGGGCTGCTCTTCAAGGATCCTGGCCTGCACTCCTGAATATATCCCAGATATTGCACTTGCCTCATTGTAACACTGTCCACGGCAGTTGTCCAATGTCAAATCAAGTCTTAGTCACATCTTTTAATAATGTTGGTCAGTGTAGCAGCATCAGTTCTGTCTGTGCTGTACAGACCAACAAAATCCTCAGATTTCAAAACTTTTGCTGACATGACACACATCTTTCATCAACAATCGACGAATAGCAATCATCTTCTTTGACCCTCTTTGATAGTGTTTGCTGTTATTTCGAACATTTCATTTTCAATATCGTGACCTAACCATTTTTGCTTTTTTCTAAACCATTTCCCAAGATCAGCCGAGTCCCCTGCACGAAATGAAGTAGCTGACGTAGGTTGCTGTTGGCATCAGTACTTCCTCATGTTGACATACACTGCCTGGTTAGAAATTTATAACCCAAGCATTCTGTGCTGATTTAGTGTTGTGAGATGCTTTGACAGACAACACTGGTACCTGAAGTACCAGTGCACAGCTTCTTGATGATGATGTGTTTTATCATATGCACTAAATCTCGTGGCCTGTTTCTAGTTGCAAAACCCAATAGATTCTAATGCTTCCTCCTTACATTTGGAAAATGAAATAATAAGTGTTCAGCCATTCGACAATTGTGACAAAATGCTTTTTGCTGGGCTGAGTCCCATTGTCCAAGGAAACCTAGTGTACCAGCTAGATTTAAACACCCCCTGTGTGCTCATGTTTGCTTTTGGAAATTGGAGGTTTTGTGGTTGGTTTGGTGTCGTCCTGACTTCAGCACCGACAACATCGACTGAGAAGTGCACTGTGTTTACTAGAACGTCTGCAATATCCACTATAGTTTTCTAAAAGAAAATTATTAATACTAACTTCACTCATTTAGAGTAAGGCAACTTCCAGAGGTGGCACACAATTGGCTGAGTGCTGCCCAGGTAGGGAGAGATTAGGTCGGCAGGGCAATCCACGGTTCACCACGCACCAATGAACCCTGTGGCTGACAGGGCGCCTGCAGGTCTGCAGTGGAGCCGTTCAGATCTGTGTTGTCCTCTGGCACTATAGGTCTGGTGGCTTCGCTGTGGATACGCAGTGTGAAAAATGACTGATTGGCAGGAATACATTTCGGAGGACGCGTGTTTCAGCCTCCGTTTCCCGAGTCGCCTGGGGGTTAGGGTTAGTGTTCGGTTTACATCTGAAATGTGTTCATGTTATGTCTTTTAAGTGGCAAACCTCCACTGATGCTAAACCATATGTAGGGGTGCACCACCTATTGGCATGACACCAATATAAGGGAAAGAAACACAGTCAGCTATCAACAGTTTCTGTTATTTTAGCTGATAATTTACACCAATATTCATGCTTGAATTTCTTCCAGCACAGAATTAAATGTTTGGTCAGATGCACTTAATGCAATAAGAACACTGACATTCATTTTCTCAGTGCTGTGTAAGGTGTGATCAAAATGCAGTAAATAAGTCTCAAAAGAGCGGTGTTTGGATTTTTGAAAAATATCATCTGAAGACAACAATAGGATAGCGAGTTGTGTGCAGAACAGACTTGATGCTACATTAAATCCAACAATGAACTGAGTAGAATATTATTCTGTGCTTTAAAAAAAAAAAAAAGTTGAATCCTAAATAACATTGATAGTTTAAATTGTTGTTGTTGTTGTTCTT